>NC_065963.1:7336616-7938069 GCF_021464435.1 Cataglyphis hispanica
ACAAACGATGAAGGAGAAGGTATTGTACAATATAATTTATACATGTGTCAAGTATAAATTTAAAAAAGTGTTGAATATAAAAAAATATATGTATACTATTCACGTAAAAGATAAAAAGTATTCATTTATATATATATATATATGCAACAGATTTGCAATTTTATGACAGAACAATACTGGATTTATTTTAAACTATATTATCATGCGCAAGTTAATTTGCAATATTTACTTTTTTCGGTAGCAGATTAAAATATCGATAAGATTTACGGGCCTTAATTGCGTGTTTGTTCATTTGTCTATTTTCCATGAGTAAAATATATTCAAGTTTTTTAATACTAATTTTAAATAAGGTTGCATATTTTTACATTGATTATATCTACTTTTTTTCTTTTTTTTATATCTGTTGTCTGTAAAAACAGGTGAAAAATCTTGAAACGGACAAAGCATGGTTAGAGAACAATGAGGCATTGAAGACAATGCGGACAATCATGGAACAAAGTAAAGATACTTTATATTCTCTAGAATCTGAAGCATGCAAGGATTTAACTTACGATCGACTGGATGGCAGTCAAGTTGATCTAGAGAAAGTTTTCAAGAATCTAGAGTCTGAAAAGTACGAAGTTGAGGTCTCAGAATCAAAGAAAGTGCGGTTAGAGGCTGATGATGATGATCTGACTCGTTTATCCAGGCGACTTGAAATTCTCGAAAACGACAACAAGAGGCTGTCCTGCGAGTTGAATTCAATACGTGCTAGTAAAGTGATGGCCGAAGCGAAGGTAGAGGCATTAATGACAGATAAAATTCGTTTAGAAATCGAGTTATTGAAGGAACGAACCAAGAAGGTATTTAGTATCGACTCGTCGTTGCTACCTTCTGAAAACCGTGATAGAGATATGAATGCATCGGTTGCGGTAGTTTCGGACTCTAGTTCAAGTCGAGATGCGGCTACAAGTCCAGAACCGAGTCGACGATCATCTTCCAAATCCATATGCTTCCACCCTTCCCTTTCCTCGTATATACATAAGAAGGTCGCGGAAAAAGTGGCCAAGATGGTGCAACAAGGGATCGTTACTACCACCAGTTGCAATCCAGGCGACGTGGTACTCATAGTCTGGGATACTGTACATGGAAATTATGCAGTATATCAGGAATCCTCGACTCTTTATTTCCTTCATTCGGACTACGTAGACGCATTGGAAATAGGGATGAATTTGAGCGGTTCTCGGAAATGCGTTCTCGCTGAAGTGATCGATAAGGAATATTGTCACGCGAGAAAGGTAAGATTATTATTAATTATTGACGAGCTATATCATAATATGGAACAATATAATTGCCATAATAAGAAATAAAACATTATCTTGCTTTATTTTCAGCATGAAAATCGGTACCATGTCCCCCGTGGCACAAAATTTTACAGAGTGCGCGCTAAACCTCGAGATGTACGCGTATTGGCAGATGAAACAGGTTCATCGGGTTCAATGTCGAAGAGTCAACTACCGTAATTTTCCCGTAATTTCAGACTAAATGTCGAGAATCCTTTGATTCTTGCCTAGTACAAGCGCTGTGATCGAGGATTTGCTTCGGCAGGTCGCGTTTGTTACAAGACCAAGTTACCCAGAATGCAAATCCAGAACTTATGTCTCTGCAACCATCCAGAAACCTCGGTTAAAACCTGCCAGAGCCTCTAGACGCATCCTTGATATCGAAAAACATTAGGGTGATGATCCACAATGAAAGAGGTATGTGCAAGTTGGATAAACATGAAATGAGATGGAAGGATGCGCCGGCGTTTTTTATTGTGATATAAGTAATTTTTAAACGAGTGAAACATATTTGCCGAATGCTGTGGCTAGCTGTGAAGCGTAACGATAGTTGCATTCTTTGACTTTTCTTTTTCTATAAATGAGAAAACAAAGGGATGTGAATGCCGTTGACGATTCTCTTTTTCAATAATTTGATAGGAAGACCAATAGAATGAAATACAGAAAGAGAAAGAGAGAGAGAGCGAGAGAGAGAGAGAGAGAGAGAGAGAGAGAGAGAGAGATATTAACTTCAATATTAGATGTACAATGCGGGAAGACGAAAACCAGTCCCTCAGACAACGTTCAGTTTTCTCTTTCCGCATTCCAATCATTATCTTTGCACTATACGAAACGAAAAAACGTAATTGTAAGTTTTACAAAACCGTTGTAGGAGAATATGCGATTTATGTATTATAAATACATGTATAATCGCATTAGGTAAATAATATATACATATGTATGGACGTGTGTGTGTGTGTGTATTATATGTGTAAAATTATTTATAAATATTACACATATAATAAATATATAAACACACCATTGTACGAAACGTGCAATATCGAATATCTCACAGGTCCTAAAGTGGGGCTAAAATTTTATAAGATGAAAATTGTATCTTGCAATACAACTGTGTTGTGCAATTTCGCAACTATATCTAATATGTTAGAATATTTATACGAAAAGATTGTGCTACGCGACATTATTTCCGACGATTCTTTTAACAATGTCTTGCATAGTTTTTGTCGTATGAGAATCGTCCTTTCACTTTTCATATATTTTCAGATATACTCACTTTCATATTTCTCCCTCTTCTCTCGTTACTCACTTTCGTAGTCTCTTAGTAAATATCAACGAGTTTGAGAGATACGTAAACATAAGCCAATGTTTCTATTGAAATAAACAAAGGCTGCACAGTATCGTTCCCAATTTACTTATTTTATAAGAAAACGTTAGTTTAAGCAATGCCCATTGGAGAGTCAAATCCGAAAGAGAGGCATTCACGTAGGACAAATTTTAAAACTGTACACATACACGTATATGTATATATCTTTTTTCTACTGTTTGACCGGTGTCCATGCGAGTATACTCACCGCTTTTACATGAAGAGTCGCTTGCGGAGGATTGCTCGTAAAAGCTCCTTTAGTTGTATTTTTTTGTATCATTAAACATTGTTAACTACTATCTCGTTTCTCGTGATGCGTAAACACTCATAGTACAGTACAATAGCTGTGATTATTAGCTTCATGTTCTCACTTCTACTTAATCACACACACACTCACATGCATACTTCTACTTAATTAAATTAAATAATTCCTCACGGTGTCGAACAACGATTCGTTCTACGTAACCAAAAGAGGATATATAAATATATAAATGATATTCTTTTTCTTTTTATAAAAAGGAATGCAAAACTAATTCCTCGGCCATCTTCAAAGAGCGACGATTATTGTTTGTTCGCGATGATTTCAAATTTGGAGCGTCCAATTTGCAGGTGATTTGTAAAATATGCTGATACGTAAGATAAACTGTTCGATAGGATATTAAGTTATCTCTCTCGAGTTTCTCTCGAGGAAAGGATATGTTCGCTTTTAGCGAATACAGCACACACAAAATAGTAGCTAATAATATTATTCTTTCGCCTTCAGTTTGCACGCGTACTTCGCACATACGTGCGCAAGACAATGGAGTTTTAATACCGAAAAGATGGATGGATAAATAACTTCCTCCTTTTTTCAAAAACATAATTTCTCTCTTCGCTATCATTATTTGTCGCCCGAAATCGCATACGGAGGAGTATGAAGTCTTGTACATCGAAGTAATACCAGTGTCGTGTAAAAAAATATAATGACAATAGTAACACGTTTTACTGCCACACGATGATGAAAAATTATTAAAATTTGAATTGTCGTACAATTGATCTGCGTATGTGATTTCTGCGTTAGTTTAGATACGATTCCTATTATACCAAACTTGTATGTAAATTTGATAGTGGCAAAAAAACTTGATGCACTGAAACTCTCCCAGACACACAAAGCTCAAATGTTATGTTGCTTTGAACTGAAAATTTTTTGGTTGAACATTTTTTACTCTCAGTATGTAGAGAGAGTGAGAGTTCCCTTTTTTTGTAAATATATTAATAAATTTACAGTATCATAGATGCATTGAAAACAAGCGAAAATTAATGATTTATTGCGATAAATTTGGAAATTAATAACTATTTTTCTTGATATAAAAACTAAAACGGAGGAAAAAAGCAGATCGTGTTTGCACGTACGTATATATGCGATTTTATCATATTTTTAAATAGCTACATCGCGATAAATCAGTTAAGATTGAGCTAATCACATTTGAGAGATTGACGAAAAATAAAATTATTTAAAAGGATATTCGTCACTCTGAATGGAAAAGATGTTCTGTTGTTATAAACATTTAAACATACATATATAAGTGTCCGTGCGTACGATATCGTGATTTTTATTTATACTCGACTTGCAGCTCGAAGAGTGGCGAAAAACATTTAACATCAACAGACTCTCATTCGACTCATATCATTTTGTTTTCGCTGAGAATCTCAAATTCTTTTGTGTGCAACTTTGATGCAACTTTTTTGCACTCTATGAAATACAAGACAAAGTGTGGCAGTGCTTTAAAAGACATTCGATTAACTTTTTCTTGTCTTTAAAAGATACTCCAACGACGTACATAGTTTGTCACGAAGTATTTTTTCAAAATGAAAGTGAAGAAAATGTGATATTGTGCACGATTGCATCAGCTTTGCTAAGTTATCACTCGCTTTTAATAATATAATCTTTATATATTATAATCTTATTTTGCTTTCATTAAATTAAAAATCCAAATATCAAAGCAGTGCGTCAGTGTATCATATAAGTGTATCATTATTTATTGAAATGTTTGTATGCTTGATTAAAGAGCAATCGATTTTGCTTCATTGGATATTTGAAATTTGTACTTACGCAATCAATATTGAATGGCATAATATTGATTGACTTATAAAAAAAGAAAAGAATAATCGAGTGTCCAAAGAGAAAGATTTTTAAAGTAAAAGAAACATCACATATATATTATATTATCAAGATTCAACATTCGAAAAAAAAAAACAAAAAAAAACGTATCAGATAACGAAGACATCGCTTTTATATTTATAACGATTCCAACTTTTAGCGAGATTTGCTTTTCTTATATGCCTAAATATAGAGCAGTAGAAGATCTTTGATTTGGCTAAGAGTTTTTTAATAATTAAAATTGTAAGTTAGATGTTTTAAAATTGAATTAAATTAAGTTGTGTGTTGATCGCGTCTGTATGGGCGTGCATGCGTGCGTGAGAAAGAGAGAGAAAGAGAAAAAGTGCGCGTGTGTGTAAATAATATTTGCAGGCGATTGTTTCTCTATAAATTCTAATTCTAATTCGGCTGCTTTATTGCAAGTTTAGACGCGACGGCAGAACTCTCCTGTCGTTCGCATTTCGAATCTCGATATTGAAGAGAATCGTTAAATTCCCCTCAACATATGCACTTTTCCTCTTTCTCTCTCTTTTATTCATATTTTTCCTTCCTCTCTCTTTTCCTCGATAGCACTTTTTCAACGATGCATTATTTAACATTCTCGTCCTGGCAAATCTATAATTGTGCGGACAAGCTTTTGTTCCGTTAGCATATGTTTTGTTCATTTTCATGATAACACTCTCGTAAAAATAAAAAAGATATTGCGCATGTGTAATGAAGAAAGTGTAACACATAGGTATATAATAGCAAAATAATATTGCATAATACATACACATAACAATGTGATCGTGAGAGTATCTGTTGCGAATAAATCAGTTGCAAATAAACATGTGACCTTTTTTTTAAATTGCGTCGATTTTGCTTTTTGATCTCTCTAAAATCCTCGAAATTTGCATTTAGACTAATCAAAGATAATTTTTAGGAAATATTTTCAAATATTGATTGATTACAAGAAGCAAATGACCGAATCTACCATCTCTAAGAGAGAAAGACTGGCAACACTATGTTATATATTTATTTGTACAATACAAATATGTATAATATATTGAATAATGGCGGCGGACTGTATTCTAATGATGAGGAATGTAGCTATGCGAGTCTTGAGGACATCCCGAAGGTAGCAGACTCGACGTGTCCTCATCTGTGGAACTGCACAGCATCCCGACTAGTGTGTAATCTACGAAAGGTGGCAGATCTAGATCAGCGGCAATCTGATCGCCGTAATTGTTGACGGTTCCATGAGTTGGTCCGGCACTCGTCATCTGTGGCATCCGCTCGACGACCTCGCAAGTATAATGGCAACGGTCGTTATTGGGATAAAAGAAAGTCTCCGGACTGTTTTGAGAACGGAGGACGGACGTTTCCGTCACGCCGGAGTTATGGAATAGCCTCTCTGCGATTTCTGGAGTCTCCTGATTATCATAACTACTTTGAAGTCTGTCATCCAAGTTTAGCCTGGACGAATTCTGATGAATGACGCGATTGTGCGATTGGTTCTTGCTGTCTTGCTCGAACATATGATGATATTCATCAATAGTATACGGCTTGTCTTGTTCGGAGCTGCAATTACGTCGCGCTGTATCGTGTTGATTCTCGCTCTTCGGCCTCTGGTAGAGATTATATTCCGTTCTGCCTATAATCGGAGATTGACAACTGTTCTTGTAACATTCAATCTCTCTGCGTGAGACCAATAGGTCCTCCTCCTTGACTTCAAAGCCTTCCAAATGTAATCTGTTGTCTTGTTGATTCTGAGACCAATAAGACTGTTCGTGCTCATCCTTCGTGCTTCCTTCGATGAAGTTCTTTTGACTTTGCGATCTAGAATAGCTCTGATAATTCAGAGCATCATTTATAGATTGATTTTGATTCTTTTCTTGCAAAACATAATGATGCATTGTTTTTCTAGAAGGAAATCCATTGGAAACTTTCTCAGGTTCGAAGCCGGGAAAGTGAAACCTTTCATCCTGGGACAGGCTCAAATGACTGCTGCTGGAATCTTCGCTAAGAAACTGATTCCAGTAAGTTTGATCGTGCTGCTTTACTTCATATTTGATGGTACCGCTGCCAAGATCGAGCAGAGTTGGTGGTGAACGAGCCATTTCCTGGGAATTTGCAGAAAAATCCGGTCTTAATGGTTGATCCAATTGAAAGATTTCCTCTGGTTGAAAGAGATCCCCTGTAAAGGGATCGCGTGGAAAATCGTTGTAAGCCTCCTGAGGAACCTGATTCGGTAGACAGTAGCCAACAGTGTCCTCCTGTGGCGGAGCGTTCTGCATCCAGTAGGATCCGTCTGTGGAGGACAACTGTTGGGGATATACCGTTGTTTGATGATGAGACTGCGGGTAGGATGGTATGGTAGTTTGTAGCGAACATATACACTCGAAGGGTGGACAGGAGCATGAATATCCTACAACAGTATCGAAAGAATGATTTATATATTTTTTATTATACATTTCTTATATAATAGAATATAGATAATTTGATATTTATAAAGATAAATTTAGACAAATTGTTTTATAAATTAATAAGATAATAATAATAATAATAATGATTGGATGGATATATATATTGTTTGAGAATTAAAATAAATAAATTTTTATTATTATAATTATAATAAAAAAATTTAGGATATAGATAATTTTTTATTTATAAGAATTGTTAAGAAAATAAGAAGTAATTATAAATAATTATTTGTTATTGATAAAAGAATAATTCATTTCTCGTTTCTAATAAAAGTATTGTTATTATACTCAAAGTCTGAAAATTTAACGCATCATACATATACGGGATCCCAAAATTTAATGTAAATTTAATGCGGATCAAAATGTTATAGCGAGAAAGTTTTCGAAGAGTCGAGTAAAAAAAGATCGTGATTTTCGTTTCATATATTTTGCGCAAATAATTTGGGAACTACAAGGATTTGAAGCTAGCCAATCGCAAGCTGTGATTAAAAGTGCGTTTGAAATCCTATTCCTAGTCTTTAATTGACCAATCAGGTCACGAGAAGAAAAGATTTCTTCCTTCTGATTGGTCGATTAAACGCTACTTTACCCAACGAGTAGGATTTTCGAACGCACCTTCACTGATGACTTGCGCGTGACGTTTGCGCAGGATATTTAACGGTGCTTTCGCGCGCTTGAGATATTCATTAACGGTAGAAAGTGGTCGCGGTACGGTTTATCTTCATAATTCTTCTCAGATTTAAAGTAAGACAAGTGGTGATTTGCAACAAATAATGAAAAATTCCATTTGACAATGAAATATGTTGAATGTGTTCTAATAATTTTTCAATTATATGTATTGGTTTTCGTAAGAATCGCCGTTTGCTTAGCGACGTGAGCACCGAACTTTCGAGTTTCCGAGTTTCCTATTCGCATTTTGCCATCGGCCATGTAATGAGAAAGCGTCGCGAATTAAATGTCGATTAATTTTGGTTAATATTTACATCTATACGAAATAGATATGCATCTTCAACGTGAAATGTCAGTCTGCTGTTGAAATGGAATCATCGAGAAAACGACTATGTTTGGTAATTTGGATCATTTACTTACGAGATTTAATAGAAATTAAGTTCAAATTTAAAGTTTCACATGTATAATATGCTGTATAATATGTATAATATGACTCACTATCTTCATTTTAATGACATAGATTCTCGGACAAATTTAGGTTAACTTTTCGATAATAGAAACTTTCCAACAAAAGACGAACATTTACAAAGTTATAAATAATTGAGAAAGAAAGATGAATTAAACTTTACAATATGATGAGACCAGAAATCGCAGGTTCATATAACTTAATTAATATTAATGAATGAATTTTCATTTTTATATAAATTATATTATAAACTAAATTATTATAATATTGAAATAATTATTAAAAATATACAGATAAATTATAATCTTTTTCCTGTAATTTTCGTTAACGTTCGAAATTGATTATATATTCTGTAGTCTTTTTATAAAAGTTAAAGCATATATATATATGCTCTTTTTAAATATATTTTTAGTGTCAATAATGGCCAGCATAATCTCGCGAGAATGCTCGTTATTACTTTTTTGAAATCTGTTTGTCGATAGATGTTGCTTTTCCCGCTTTCTATAGAAATATAATATTTGCACATTTTAGTTAATGACTATGTAATGATTATGTAATATACATATTCTATGTTTTGATTAATAAAACATTAAAGTAGTAACCTTTGTCAGAGATTAACGGTGGCGGCTGCGTTGTTCTCGACGGCTGCTCGAGTGTGTCCGTGTTCGACCTTTTAGTTCCTCTCAGTGACATTAACTGTAATAAAACACATGCATGCATATAATTAATGTAATATAATTCCCTCTTTTTTATTATAATTTTTCCTTTTTATCGATTGCAGGCAGGTGCATCCTTGAGCAATTTATCTGGAGATTGCAGAATCCGAACGGAGTCTCTTTGTTGTGGTGAGTCACTTTTTTTATTTGTAATTACATCATTTTTAGCTAATTTGTCATTTGTATATATGATTGCATTGCAATTTAAATGACAGCCAAAATTGGAATGATTATTTTACCGTCCGATAATTGAAAAAAAAAAAAATATATATATATATATATATATATATATTGCCGTCTGCGAGATTTTATTCGGAATTTAGATAAAAAAAAAAAAAAATGGCAAATTTTTCGAATTAATTTTACGATCAAATGCACGAAATAGCGAATTACCTTGGAGCCTAGGGCGGCTTCTCTCGCCAAAAGAACTGCTAATCCTCTGACCCTTCTGCCGGCACCCACGCTTCTTCTTGCTTCAGATGTGGATTTGGCTTCCGGTCGCGGATGGTCGTGCTGGCCTTTGGCTTGAAAAAAGATCGCGTGCTCCGTGTGCCGCCAAAAATGCGTTACGGGATAACCGCAATGTCCACGACACGATAGTATCTCTAACCGACCGGCGCACTGTCTATTAGGGCATGGTTTGCCCTGTTGTTTCTTTCTCGCCTGCGGAAAAATCAAAGTAAATTGCGAGGATATCGAATTTGATATTTTATTTTGTTATCATATTGATTTGACTCTTAATTCTTTAATTACACAAAATATTTATAATATATAATAATTAGGCTGCATAAATGAAATTGATTTATTTTAAGTACAGTTTAGTCTATTATCTCATATATCTGTAAACATAATGAGTTCCGATACGCTCGCGAATAAGCGAAATTTTTTATCGCGAAATAAAATAAAATATCGATGCGCAAACACGTGTAACAACCGCAGCGACACATTTTATATTTATTATCGGATCGGGATTTAAATTTATCGCTCCGTTCGTTTACCTTATCGCAAATCGCCGGTCGGAGGTGAACTCTTCCACCGCCGGGTAATATGCACTCCTGAGAGCACACCAGAACGCCTAGACAACTCTTCTTAAGAATGCTCACATTATGATTATTGGTGTTCCTCATCGCCCAACCAGAGGCGTGTCTTCTCGCTTCCTCGCAATCCGGTCCGTAGACTCTCCTCACGTGTCCATCCGCCCATTCACACCAAGGATCGTATTCCACTACCTGACATAAAATTTCATTGTAAAAATGCCACTCGATCTCGATAAAGTTTTCAATTGATTTTTTCGATCCGAGCGAGTTTGCCTTAAAAAAATTAATATTTCGCGCGATACGATTCGTTCCGATGATGAATAGCACATTGGAAACATTGGAAAAAAATTTACCCTCGGTACATTCGAATCGTTTATGTCCCATTCTTGATGAGGATGTTGCTGTTGCTGGTTGCCGGCGACAGTCGCTGACATCGTCGGCGATCCCACGCGACTTCTACAAAAACAAAATTAATTTATATCTTGAAGCCACTGTATAATGTTTCGTAATTTTCTATTTCTTTAACTTTTAAACTTTTTTTTATATCATTTCGAATCACACTTTAGAAAAATGATATTTATATCTTGCGAGTGTAAATTGCAAATGTAAATTACTGTTGCAATCGATCTTGAAGTTCTACAGTTTTTTATTTTTTTTTTTATTTCTTGGGATTAAATTGTTTTTTAAAGTCTAATCCAAGAATTAATTTATAACAGTACGCAATTGCGATTATGCCCGGCAACTGCGAGATACAATCTCGATTTATAGTATGTACCTAGCCGTATCTCGTGCGAAACTTGTGGTTCGTGGATAGTATGGAGACACGAAACGTCTTTCCGGAACTCTTATATTCGTATATTACAATCGAATCGAAAAGATCGATTTTCGGTATAAAATTATTTTTGAAATCTGTCAACTCGCATTTGTGCCAGCGACCGTACATCTATCTTTTCCAGTAATTGAACGTTTAATGGCAATATATATATATATATTTTTTTTTTTTTTCAATTATATCGCATCCAATACGTTAAGTGAAATATTGAAAATATTGTTTTTGATCAAGCTCATACATTCTAATCAATAATGATAGTGAATTATGACAGAGTTGTCTTCTTTATTTACAAATACGTTTTTTAATTTCATTTTTATTTGAGCAAACCGCCATGGTTTTGATATCAATTTTTTACGAAGATTTGACTTTGATTCTTGCAAAAATTCACAAATAGAAGTTTGAAAAAGCATCGGTACTAGATCAATTCTCCCATTTCATCGTGTATATTGATAACAATTAATACACATCAAATTTGTTACCAACTTTTATTATTTGAATCTTGCAAACGGTGCGAAAATAAATAAACTATAAATTCTCTTATAATTAGAATATTTTTTCACGTCATCTCGTAAATCAGTTTCTATCTTTTCCTTCTTGGCATTAAAGTCTGCGCTTATGATCTATGATGGCATATGCGAGATTTTTCTCGTCGAAAAATTAAATATGACAGTATTTCATAAAAATAGATCAAATATATCAAATAAATTAAAAAAAAATCGTTGAAAAAAATTCATGAAATTGTACAAAGCAATATGCATAATTAATGAGGTATAAATATTGATTATCGTAAGTAGTTTGAATGTAAGTAATACTGATGAAATAGCTTGTTTTTTCGCAAAAATTATGTATTTAGTGGGATTTAAAATATTAAAAACTACAGAATAATTTAATCACAACCCATATTACATCGAGTAGCAAATGAGAGATTGGCACACACACAGTGAGTGTAATTTCCTCGAATTTTTCGTTAATTTAAATATTGCGGATCCGAGTTTTTAGATATGTCAGTGCGCAAATTTGCAAGCGGACTTAATTTAATTGTCGTGTATGTTTGTTGGAAATTTACGGGACATTACGGATTGGTTTCCGCGGCATTTTTCTATGGGATACATGCATACATCGTTTCCGTCGGTTTTATCAAGTCGCGCTTGGACGTTAATAATCCTGGAACACCTACTCGGGGACGCTTCATCGCCCGGAGGTCCTGTCTTCAACGACGCAGGCCACCTCGTGAATCTTTTTCACGTTGACACGATGAGAACTGAGGATCCGCGGTTCCAATTACAGCCGCCGCTAATCGCGTAAAGCATGTTTATTAATATGTTTTCCGACTCAACATACGATATGTCGTTTCCATATTTTATTATTGTCTGAAATATTGCGCTTAGATTTTAATGGTGATTTTACTTGTTCTACTTATGGTATCATAAAAATTATATTATTTTTACATATATTTAATATTAACTTTCTTATTTATATAATCTGTTAATATTAAATATATTACAAATTCTATTACAAATGTCAATGTTTATATATATATATATATATATATATATATATATATATATATATATATTGAGCATGCCGAAAGTTTCTAAATAAATTCGAAAAGGAAAGTTTCTCAGTTTTAATTCATTGTTATAAAAAAATTATCTTCTACAGTGGCAATCGCATACATATTAATTCAAATCACGATATTAATATCGATGATATTGATATCTTGCTTAAAAAAAAAGCGGCTGCTTTTTGTTATTCTATATCCTATATCGTGCAATAATTCTAACATCCTTTATCGACGATTCGTTATGCATAGCAAGGAAAGGCAAATACGCAAGGCGCGTTTATTATACATTACATCAACGCCTCTTTCTCTCTCTTTCTCTCTCTTTCTCTCTCTTTCTCTTTTGCCTTCGGAACGGCGGGGTAGAATTGAGCTAAGGGGCACGAGGGAGGACGAGGACAGTGCTAACGGAGAAAAGAGCGAGCTTAGGTGAATGATTGCCCGGATCGGTGATAAAGTCATCGCCTTTAGCTCCAAGTAAGATGATACATCGGCGGACGATGGTGCGCCGAGATTGTCCGGAGTCGAAGACGTACGCACACGCGCGTGAACATACGCGTGCATCCTCGAGTACCGTGATCCCTAAGAGAAAAAGATAAAAAGAGATGAGAGAGAGAGAGAGAGATGAGGAAAGAAAAAATGTCTCTGTCGCTCTTTCTCGATGGTATGGGTGCGTTGAGAATTTCAGATATTAAAGTAGATACGCGTCACGACAAGGCCACTAAAATATCACGAAGGGCATACTGAAAAGGAAGAAATTTCTCGGTCTGTCTTTGTCCAGTTCTCTTTCTTTCTTTACCTCTCTCATCTCGTTTCTCCTCTCTCTCCTTGATTTCTCTCTCATTTTTTGTCCAGTTCTCTTCTTCCTTTCCTTCTTACTGTCCGTTTCTGTTTCCTTGCGTTTGGATCTTTCCGCAAGATTAGCTTGCGAGTTAATCTTGCGTTTCTAAACAAGTTAATTCACCGTTCTTTTAATTCGAGTTATTGCTCTTGTCGTTATCCGGAAATATCACGCCGATCCTTGTGTCGTCCGCTTCGTAACTTTACGTATACTTACGTTTTATTCGTTATTATATTTCGTAATTAATATATCTTAATTGTGCATAAAATAACTTGTGGTTAAAATTAAAAATTAAAAAATATACTTTTTACCCCAATTTATACAAGAATAAGAACAGCAGTTATTTATAACGATAATGCTTGAACACTTATTAAATTTAAATGGATCTTTAATAACATGCAATGTTTAAATAATTATTTAGCTCACCACTAAGACTCTTTCAAAAAGTTTAAAATTTTTTTTAAAAAATTACAAAAATAAAAATATGTATGTAATTTAAAGAAATATATTTTTGACAATCTTTTAGATTATTTCGAAAATTAATCAATCAGATTGATGAAACTAGTTATACGCCATTTACGTTCAATCATTTTATTTATACTATATGAATCCTGGCCACTATCTATTTATTAACGTAAAGTCTCTACGCATGATCTTGAATAGCAGAATGAAACAGTTGCGAGATAGTGGAAAAAGCTTGATAAAACGAGTCGCAGCTCAATGAAACGCGATAGAACGAAAGAAAACCGGTCGAGCTGGATTTTTGTAAATCCGACTTTTTGCCGATTCTTGTGCATCGCTCCGAAAGCGGACCATGCTGATCCTGAGAGAGAACGAATGGCCGATAAAAGAGAGAAGGACGCGAGTGGATTCATTGCCGCAGTTTGACGCGCCAAATTTAGGGAAGCACGTGGGTCTTATGATCGTAAGGTATTGGTTCGCAATTAGAGTATCGCACCTTACGATACATGTTGATGAATTCGTAATAATAAGCTCGGAAATTCTAGAGTATATACATATGATGCGTTAAAAATTTATCGAAATAAGATTTTGATTTTTAAATTCGATACCAATTAATTATATACTTTTTGTTGATATAGCTGTAATAAATCATGAGATTCTTTCCAAAGTACATAATACAAACTTCGCGTGAAATCTGACATTCGAAATTGTGCCCTTCTAACTAATATCGTTGAATTAATACCGCGAGTAAATTGTCAGCTTCCATTCGGCTGCCGCCGAATATAAAAGGATTCACAAGAAGGGAAAAGGAGCTCCGCGAAGGGGACCGCGGGTTCAAAGGGTCTTTCGAAGCAGCGGACAGGAAGAGAACGTTCTTAGATTCGAGATAAAAGGGGATCGCGTTTTACATTCGTTTAATCTGTCTTTGAGGTGTTGGCCTGTGATCAATGGCGAGGCGGCAATACAATCTTAATCGAGTTTTCACGAAAGACGGCTGTCTTCTGTCCGATTCAAAAAATCCTTGACTATTTTTACCTTGACTAATAGAATAAGCGCGTAAAGAATCGAAAGTCTATCCTAGACAATTTATTCGAATGAGAATATTTTACTTGCTCCTGGAAATAGTTTCTTATGTTCTCATAATTTTATTACATCGTCTTTTTAACCATTATTCTGAAAATATTTTGAAGAATCTTTATTGTTTAATTAATGTTGTATTTTTCGAGAATACGAGTTATTCAAAGTGAGAAAAAGTAGGATGATAAGTATCGAAGAAGCGCAACTTCTGCGCACTCGTACATTATTTGATAAAACGCGCATGTGTAAACGAGGGATTTGTAGAACACCTTGCCTCCAATCAAGTCTCGTGATACGCCCACGTACCAATGGGAGACCCGCAAAATACTCATTGATTAGATACTAGCTGCGTCTCTCTCTCTCTCTCTCTCTCTCTCTCTCTCTCTCTTCCTCTCTTTTCTCTCTGTCTCTTTTTTCTCTTTTTGTCCGAAGGAAAAAAAATGATGTCAAACACAAAAATTATTAATTCTTTATCAAATTAGCTTCGGAAAATTTGATGTCTTAAAATTTAAAATTAATGAACTAATTTTAATTAAAAATGGAAAAGTTTGTTAAACCATAGTATATATTTTACAATTGTAACTGTAATTTTATTACAGTTGCAGAACAAATATGAATTGATGAAAATACATATATTGTTACTTTTTGTTAGATTAATAAAAATGGATGTTCGATCTACGAGATTTAATCACGAATACTTACAAAACTACCATAGTCGATGCTATTTCGTAATTGATGTCTCGGTGCTTTGACAGTCAAGTCACACGATAAACGATTCGCGATCACTATGGACGTTCCTCTGATTTATCACAATCGCGGAAAATGCGCCACTTCCGGTCACGGATGGAGCACGAGCCAATTTTGCACTTCACTACGACCTAGACCACAGTTCCATGGAACGAATCAAAGTCTTTGAACATTTCGATTACGATGGAAAACAATCAGCTCTTCGGAATCTATCGTGTTGACAGTCGACCAATGTAGGAAAATTTGTAGATTCATACTGCCGTTTCTCAGGATACTTGTGATTTTCAAACTTTCTTAATGAGAAGTGAATCAATCAAATGATTTTCGTAGGCGTTCGCGGAATGTTGATTGATTTTGACGTTTGGTTGAGAATGAACAGATGCGTGCCGATGCGTGCGGCACGGCGTCTCTGTGCGAACTGGTGAAGCAACTCTACCATGGTGCAAACTAGCTGGACGCCAGGCACATTGTGCCCAGAAAAACGCGAGTATATCTTGGTTGCCACCATATGTCGGTAGGCACCGCCTATGGGAGTGGTCGTGGCTAACCAATCGCCGGCTGTTTCCCTTTCGAGGGTGCCTAATCGACGATAACAACCCCTCTCGGAACCCACGGAGGAATCGATCACTGGAGGTTCCTCCCTGTGGCAACGAGATTTCTGCCAAACATCGTGGTTCCAAGATTCCACCGTTCCCTCCGTGATATATCGAAATTACCATTGAAAATGAGATTACTCTTTTTTAAAAAAAATTTATTATTTTTAATACTTTTGATTTAGAAATTTGAGAGAAATTGTAACACATACAGATAGATTTATTTTAGAGAAAAGATTGATAAATATTAATAGAATTTCTAATTTATTATACATAGCTTACATATATATAACGGTGACAATCAATCAGCTGATTTATAATTACTATTATGAGTTGTTAAATAGAGGAAAATTATTTTACGTGTTCAGCAAATGTCATGTTTAAATAAATCAACTAAATTACATAATACTTATTTTTTAATAGGTATTCGAAATTATCGATATCATGAAAGAATTGCATGTTAATTGATTAATCGTGTGGCGATGGTCTTACTTCACAATCAGCTGGCAAGAGGGTGTTCCTCGCAGGAACCTTCTATTTCCTACCTTCTCTATCCCTTTGCCTCTACCAACCCCAGGTACCCGCATCCAAGACAACGGCCCGTTACGCTTCGATCGAACTCGAACCCACGATGCAAACATATCTGTCGAGGTAAACGCGTCCTCGGAATTGTGAAGTTGCGATCCCGGAAAGAGGACACACGATAGACATGTTCTGTGTCGCGAATGTGTCGTTGCAACTTTTCGAAAGATAGAAACATTTGTTTCGATATTCTGTCTACACACATCGCGCAAATATGCCATCTGCAATTTTTATTATTTTTTTTTCTCATAATTTTCTGTAAATTACATAATAATATAATCGTATCAAGTTGTGCTTTCAGAATCTTCGTTTTACCGCCAGATCGCAAAAAGATATTTTTAAAACGCCGCAACATGTCTAGTATTGTTGATTAAATTTTCGGCATGCTTTACATAATAATGTCCATTTTCCATATTTTACTCATATAGAACGAAGTTTATCGTACGCGACAATCAACTTCCGCAGTTTGCTCGCACGTGCGATTTGACAGCGTATTTTGACACGTGTAAGACAGTCTTTAACTTTACTTCCTACCACGTGCACACAGGTGCATGTTGAGCATCTATACTTGAGCTTACTCTTTAATTTTTCATATAATTTTTTTATACTGTGACAAAAATTAACAAGACTATCACAAGCTTGCTAATGATAATACTTATCTTATTCACACATTCAATTCTGATTAATAAATATAAGCAAATATTAAATCAAAGGATATAAAAGAGGATGTAAAAAATGTAAAAAATATTAGACACATTTCACATATATGTATTAACTTAAGAAATGTAAACATTTGCACTTGCGGTAAGCTTTTCAAGATTAATTACTGAAGATTGTACTGTCGCTAGAATATAGAATAATTTTATACCGGATGACATTTCCCTACTTCCTCTCCTCTCTCTCTCTCTCTCTCTCTCTTTCCCTCTTCTATAGATCCATTAAACATGGAAGGACCGGGGAATCGAGGAGAAGAGCGGCAGAGGGTAGTGACGGGGTTGGGGGAGAGAGAGAGAGAGAGAGAGAGAGAAAGAAAGAGAGAAACAGTTTGAGGCTGTTTAAATACAGAGAGTGTGCAATCAGGAGTGTTTGCTGCCCCGCGAGTGAGTGAGCGAGCGAGCGAGCAAACGACTGAGCGGATCAAAGGATAAACGTTGATGGGTTGGGGTGGCTGATAGCGAGCTGATTTGATTGTCGGCCTCCGCTATTGTCCCGAAACTGGCCTATTGTACGCCTCCGTGACAGTACACTCTGGTTACTTGCACACAGGTACCGAGCGTGTACCGGCGAATGCGTTCCTGTGCATGACACTATCTCTCCGACGCTACGTTATGCTCCGTAGTATTCTACGTAATAAACGCGCCGTGAGATCGCGCGACCGCTCTCCCTTCTCTCGTCTCTCGAGACAATTATTGTGAATTATTATGAAAGAAAGAAAAAGATCGTGCCCATTAGTATTTTTTTTTTTACCAGTTCTTTCTGACAAGCCATTAATTCGCCTTGTCACTTTGTAGAACGTTCTTTATTGCATTGAAGAAAAATGAGCTTTTAACACTTTCGCCGAACAACATATATACATATGTTTATGTATACACGTATACACACGTATTTATAGATTTGTATTTAATAAAAATACAACATTAATTAAATTTAGCAACAATCGAGCAATAATTGAGCGTTAAAGTTTTATTTCAACTTTTTCTTTATTTGTCCAATTTTTTTATACTTTTTATACTTGAGTTAATTTTATAAATAGCAATTGCAACATGACACAGTTTATTGTAAAGTAATACGAAAAGGACAAATTTTCGGGCTTATCCGTACATCTGCCTCACATTTGCATACAATGCTAGTCGCGTGCCCCAGCAACATGTAGGAGGAGATTTCCCCTCTCTTAGACTTTTAAATATTCCGTCACCTGTCAACTGTAACGTATACACATTCTTAAATATAATGTTTATTTAATGGTTCCTCCTTTTTCAATGTTTATACGAATAATAATAAATAATTGAAGGATACATTTATTATATTTTCCTAAAACTAAAATAATTTTGCTCGCACATACAATTTTTTTATATCTTTCTCAAACACGTTGCACTTTGATGCAATTTCATTTACATTTCCGACGATCGCTCCTTTCAGCGACTCTTGAAAGCCAGATGATGAGAACGTCATAACGTCGGTAACCAACTCACGTCTCCGGGCTCGTGCCGGCTGCTTCCGGTTTTTCAAAGCGATGCTGCCTTCTGGGCCCGAGATCTGATCTGACGTGAACTCCATAATCCATTCAGCACGAGTCAATCCTCCGGCTGCTTTGTAAATCGGTTAGGGTTACAAACTCACCCGATAGTTGAAATTGCGTTTCTACAATATACACAGAATATACGCGAAATCACACTTTATTATATTACTGTCTCGTTTCGTTAGAATTAACTCGCCGATAAATATTGAGAAATTAATTTGCAAGGAAAGAATCATCTGTACGGACGTAATACTTGCTCATCGCTTACTTTGCATTTCAATTTTATCTGGGACAGCGATTTCCGCTGACGGAAGCTATGAAAACATTGTAGGCTTCATAATGTTCTCAAAAAAAACTGATATCTATTGTTCTCGCGTTTAACCGATGTCACCCCGGAAAACGCACCCTTTAGATAAATCGAGAAAAAAACCACCCCTTTTAATATGTCCCTGGGGTATCGTGACATATTCTTTGGCCCTCGAGTCCTTGATGGCGAAGAGTTTTCATAATCGTTGGCTAATCATTTTTCACAAGAAACGCGTGAAAAAGAGTTAGAAAGAGTTTTCTTTCGTCAAAGTTTAAGAATAATTTCTATAAAGCCTTCACGACTTTTAGAACTTCTTTAGAATATTTTTATAGGCCAGAAGTTTCTAATCGTGAATTGATTCATAAAAATGTTTTCCTTAATGTGAGCTCCCATTTAATTACATAATTGGTGTGAACAGGTCCGTGGGTCACACGGATGTTACCTGCGCCCCTCATTGTAATCTCTTTGTTTTCCCACATTTATCACATTATATCGAAAATCTTATCTGGATGGGAATAAGATTTCGATATGACAAGCATCGACATAAATAATACTTAACTAACTAGTACTCGATAATACTAGTATAATTAAGAAGATAGATGAATATTTTTGTTGAATAATGTCATATTATGTGAGATGAATCAAATGCCGGATTGTCATTTGGAATATTTTCTTGAGTTTGTTTTTTGAACGACGTAGAAGAGATGTAGGAAGATTTAAGTGCCGCGTGCGTTAGTTTCCCTTCGGCCGAAGGACTCCCGGCTTCTCATTGTGTGTCAATTGAGTCTTGTTTATAAGCCAGGGGGTAGTAGGTTAAATTGATTTAAATTAGCCTCGAAGAGCGCGCCCGCTCTCGCGCAGAGCGACGAGAAAGGCAGGAAAAATGTCTCGTTTCTATCGCTGAATCGAATCTTTCCACTATACGGGAGCATTTATACACTTCTTACCTGTCTCTCGTGTCACATAGGTCACTATTATACATTTTTTTAGATGAATTTCGTCGTGCCACGGACTTTCATTAAGGCACCCGTATGCACTCAGCTGCAAATTCAAACATGTACACGTTATATCATAGTTATAAGTCTATTTTATAGATCAACTATCGTGCCTAGGATCTTTGGCTTTTTGATTCCGATCTTATTTTTTTTTTTTTTTTCTTTATTCCTTGGTTTATTTTTTGGGAAAAGGAAGGGAAAGGGCGGGGAAGAATAGTGACAGAGGGGAACCAGAATGTGTCTAAATAAGTACCATGACGATATAATTAAATACAATTTTCCAATATTTTTTACTATATTCAGTTCAATGCGAATTTCCAAAATGGATTTAAAAAATTGCAAAGAAAAATTTGTGATGCGCGCGCGCACTAGAATTTATTAAAGGATAAATTTGCATAAAGAACATTTTTATAATATCTAGGCAATCGATTTTAATCATTTCGATTGATGACCAATAATAATGAATGATAACTCAATTTCTATTTGTCGATTAACTTCAAAGTTTAACGGCTTAATTATCGAATTGATATTAGTATAAGTTATATTTCTAATTTGAATTACATGCGGCAAGTTAAATAAAATTATATATATTATACTACATATAATGTTTGCAATTTAAAATAGGCTATTTATAAAATATTAACCCTTCTATAAAAGACTGTTTCTTTCGTCGCTTTATTCGGACGCACGCGGACATTACGAATGGTTTGTGCATAAATTAAAACGTTTGTCCGACCCTTCATGTCGGCATCCTGCGGGGAAGATCCGCCACAACGGAAACTAGTCACGCGCAATTGATATAAATTTCACAATTTTTAAAAATCACCCCTTTTGCGTGGAGAGCTAACGGTCGCTACTCATCAGTTCAATGTCATTATTAAATACGTGCACGTATCATGAAATATTGAAATACCAAATGTATTAGACAGAATATTATTCCATAAAATTGCATGTCCGAAGTCACGGGGCGGGCGGAGGTTACCTCTTCTATTTGTACTTTGTAAATCCCTGTAACTCTATACGATGGGTATCGCAAAAGGGGTTATCAACAAATGTGTTCAAACATATAGGGTGTCACCAGACGGGAAAGGGGAGCCCAACTAAGACTAACCAACCCCTAGTGTCAATAATCAATTCTGTAATCCTTTCAGCGCGAGGGATCGACCGATGTGCTTGTAACCGTTGAGAATCGATTTACAAATGACTTCTTAATTTAATAATCGTAATCGACATTCTATAAATCGGCATGTCCGACGCGAGAGAGTCACTAAAACTTAAATTAATTCCATTCCCAAGCGTAATTACGCGAGCCCATTTATAATTTTATATTTATATGACGATTTTTATTTTATTGTGGAATTAAAAAATTATTAAGATGCTTGCTGGAGGGTAAACATAATTGTTATTAATATATTAAGCGCAACATAAAATAAAATGTGCAAAACTGCGGCGTCGTTTATGTTTGTAACGTTCCTTAAGATCGACAATAGCTTCTAACAAGCGTTCCCATGATGGATCGCAGGCATTCTTCTTTTAAATGTAGGCACGAGCTACACTTCGATAAAGAGAGGCAGGAAACATGCGGCTCTACGAAAAGTTTTGAAACATCGTCACAAGCGGAGATCTATTCGGAAGTTACACCCACACTATTCGCGATTGCAGTTTGACGTCCCAGACACAATATCCTCAATAAGGAATCAGGCCCATCGAAGCCTTTTATTTTTTCATCGCTTTTGGCACGCGCCCTTTTTCGATAGGAACGCTTGACTTAGTTCGCGTCGGCTCTATGAATAGCCGATCGTAGTCTATTAAAGTGAAATGATTATTTTCTGCATTGACAGATCGAGCAGATTTCTGTATAGAGAAGATGCGGTTGCCTGTAATTCTATATGGGAATAGAACTGGCGGGAATAGCATGCGCAATATATAAAGATCTCTTTTTCAATATTTTATGAATATACATTTTATACATTAATTAATTTTTTTAAACAGTAATAAATTTCCTTAAACAGTTATTGAGAACGTGAAATGTTTATAAAATCTATAAGAAGAACGTGTCATATATTACAAAATTATGATGAGATATATTGAATATTAACAGAATTTTTTTCTTAATACAATAAAAGATTATTTATATTCTATATCAACAACACATTATGAAAATAAGCGTTAAATTATATGCTTAAAAATTATATATTTAGTCTGAAAATATTCTATTATTCATTGTTATTTGCTAATTTTATAGTTTATAGACATATATTTTTTTATGTAAAATAATATAATATTTAAAATATCATAGCGATTGAGAGAATTCAACCGCTATTACCGCGAAACCCTATCTCTATCAGAGATGTATTAAAAGCGCCATAAAGGGGCTTGTCAAATGGCAATCATCCCCTATTATATAACGTATCACTCCCCTTGCGACGGTCCGTTGCCGCCGCTGACTCGTGTGAACTCTGCGGAAAAGATAGGAAGATAGGTAGCGGAAATCTGGTCGAGAAATAATGCGGTGTGTGTGTGTGAGTGAGAGAGAGAGAGAGAGAGAGAGAGAGAGAGAGAGAGAGAGAGAATGTATGTGAATGTGTACATGTATGTCGCGGCTTACGGAGAAGAGGTAAACTGATCAGTCATGTCATGCCTTATTGGCTCGTCAAGCCGCCCACATCGTACAATTAAAGCATTCGTTTTCGCGTGGTGCGACCTTCTTCTCTCACGATATTTTTTTTCAAATTCTCAGATTGATTCAAAACAGTTTATAATTCTTGTAATACTCGCGATGTGGTAATTAAAGAAAGAGAGAGAGATCCAAGTTTTTAAATAAAAACGACGAATTAAAAAGGATTAATAAAAATTTATAAATGTATTTTACAAACTTATAAATATATCATTATGTATTTTATAATTTTATAAAATTATTTGTAACAAAGCAACAGAGAGAGAGAGAGAGAGAGAGAGAGAGAGAGAGAGAGAGAAAGAAAAAGATCTAGATTTAATTTTAATTCAATTTTAATATCAAATTTGCATTATTGACTGATTTTTATTCTTTAAGCAACGTGAAAATCTCGTATCCCCTAGATCTGCTAAATAATAAAACTGCGAAAAAATGTCACTTTGCCGAACTCATCGGAGTACGGCCTGTTATCAGAATATCGCCGTTTAACGACGTAATGCATGACGGCGGAAGGACCACCTGGCGCACGCGACCACGTGTCAGACGTAGTGGACACGTGTCCGCCATGCATGTCCTTCGAAAAGCACCGCTCGTGCCATTCGCATATCTAGCCGTGGAAAAACGTCGCTTTATAGTATAGTCCTTCGAAAATACGTATTATCACCGCGTATGTACTCCATTATCTCTCAACAGTTAATTATCGTTGCACGCTTTCCTAACAGGGACGAGCCTTTATGGCAATTTTATCATCAGAACTGGCTCGATAATTAGAATATTGCAATTATAGTAAATACGATTCAAAATTTTGAAAACAAAAAAAAATGCTTGAGAGGAGGCATGTCTTAATTCGTATATTAAACGCGAAGAAAATGATTTGACGGATAATTGGACGTATATTATAGGCGATGCGTAACAGCAAGTCGGCGTTATAAGCGAATGCATCTTTCGGAGCGTCCAAATAAACCAATATTTTTCCCATGGATATACATAAGCGATTCTTCTACGGCGAGGGTGCACTTCACTGACAGCATGGGGATACGGGTGCGCCGCGTACATACCCCATGCTGCGCGGAGCAATACGCTACCAGTCCGAAAGCAACCCCATAAACATCCTGCGCTCTCTTTACTCGGACCTCGAGTGCGCTCGTGTGAATGCGCTGTTCGAGTGTCTCGCGAATCGAATCGTTACTGCTTTAACAAACTGTTAACAGCCGTACGGGACAATTTATGGAATAGCAAACAGCGAATAATAATTTCGAGAGCCTTGCTCGTCCCCATATGTAAATATAATTGCCAATTTTATTTTATTTTATTTTATTTTTTTTTTCCTACTTTCAAGGCTCTTTGACGGCCAACTATTTTTAACCATGCCACGATATTTTTTCGGAATAATTATATCTTCCTTTTGCAATCTTTAAATGTAATAATAATAAATTGTATTTCAAGCGTTTAGTTTTGATTTTCTAGAGATAGCTGACAAATTATAAAAGGATCGTGAGTTTTGAAAGTCAATAGTACGAAGGACAAGGAGATTAGTGATGGATTGATTCGCAGGGAAACGACTGGTAAGGACATGGCGACTCAAACTCTCCGTCTGACCTTCGATACGGATGCCAGCGGTACAAATGAACGGAATTAAGGGGCTTTTAGAGGCGTACGCGCGCACACACACACGCTCGTCGCATTCAGCAGGGGTAGATAACTCCCGAGAGAATGACGAGGGGGCGAGAACGGAGCACGAGGGAGAGGGGAACGTTCGAGGGGTGCTCTTTGATTGGTGTGGGAAGATTCACCGCCAGTTAAGCTCTGCCACTGACTGCTCCTGCTAGGGAATTTCCCGACACGTAACACCCACAAAGGAAACGCAAAGGGTGGTCGTGTATATTCTCTAATTGACGATTACTATCCTACCGCTGTTATTTACTGACGTTACTTTGCTAAAATTATTCCGCGAGACTTGGAGTTTCTACGGAATACGTACATGTCAATTTTGCGCGATACTGTCAAACGGAAAAAAGTTTTCAAAATTTTGTCATTCAAAGATCTTGTCATTGTCAAAATCTGATTATACTCCGCTATTTCCTCGACGCGATCTATCGATCGTCAGGACCGCAGCGTTAATAATTATTATTTATTGTAGGTTGAATAATCGAGGGTTGCGCATCGAGTAGCGTTTATCCGGCGGGTGTCATAAACACGCCCCTTCCGTCGTGGTCGTCTCCGTCATAGTTCTCCATTGTCTTCTCGGTACAAAGCCACAAAGCGATCCCTACATGGCTCGGTAATGCAACGGCTCGGCCGAGAAATTGCAGCAAGTCGGGCGGTTTGTACCGGTCGCGGTTTAAGATGTTTATCTTGCGGTAGTCAGGCCGAAATGACATACTATTACTCCATACATATATATCTCAGAAGCAAGAACACATTTAGGAACAAATGCGTGCGCGTTTCCTCACCGGAGAATTTAGAATTTCCGTTTAGACATGGACACTAATTGAAGTAATTAAAAGGATTACCCTAACCGGGATCCGCGGATCTGTAGCTAAGTCTTGAAAATATTACGTGTGACGGATCACCCCTCCCTTTAATTCGTTTATTCTTTTCATTATCAAGTTAAGTCGTGTGGGTGACTCATCATTTTACGAAATTTTCATTAGAGATTTCTATGATTCCGGCGAGTTCCATATTATATAATTTAATTAAATAATTCGATTAAATTAAATGATTTCGATATCGCGTCGCGCGATATTTGACATTTCATATCTACGATATTAAAAGCAGTCTAGACAGCTGATTGCTACGTAACGATTGCAGGATAGCCTTTCTATCATCGCTCGCTAATAACATATCTCTTGCTTTGTCGTTATTTTGTCGCGTTATATCCATGTCGCGTCCGACCCCGAATAAGCGAGATATGACGCTCGATGTTCTGGAATTTGGCCGGCCATATGCCGATGAATCTACCCCCCGTGAAGTGGCGAGCAGTCTCCATTCACCGTGAAGAATTTATTCACTGCCCGGCGCTAATTTGCTTAACCGTCATGACGCGCCCCTGCTCGATGCGCGTTTGAGGTTTCGTATCGGCCTCTTCGCCGTCTTAAGCCGTTGTTCGTCCGCGCCACCACTTCCGATCATTGGGATCGTGCTCGTCGTCAAACAATGTCCTTTTTTGCCCTCTTTTGTTCTGCCCTTCCTTAATGTTTTCGAGAGCGCTCTCTTCAAAGTTTCCATCCTTTTCTCGCTTTTCTTACGATTTTAAGTATAAAATTATTTATACATTAATTTATTATTTAATATTAATTATACATTTAATTATACGTACATTTTACGTATACTTCATATGATATAAATAAATTATAAATCTTTTTTAAAACGTATTGGTATTGTAAGACTGGCAACTCGTCTCTAATAAAAGCAAATCGAGTTAGCTCGAGTTTCGTGTACATATTCATTTAATTCGTGCCTCTTATAATCGAACAGAAGGAGCCGCATTAAGAGGTGAATCATAGGTTAACGCAACGCGGGTCTACATTCTCTCATTCTGCCTCTCTTCGCACCGTGATAATTGCAGCCTGGATCAGGGAACGGCGATAGAGAGGAGGATGAGGCGGGGTAGACGGGAGGAATAGATCCCGTGCGATACGTTTATTCCCTCGTGCCACGACGCAATTTGTGGAAATAACGATTATATAATTGCTCTTTTTTAGGGATGGCCTAAAAAATTGCGTGCCGCGTAAAACGTTTTCACGCTACCGATATAACTGAGGCCCCGACGGCTTTTCGAGAAATTAATTGTCTCTCATTCCGCTTATTCGTTCTCTGTTTAGAATTATTTCTAATTACACGCGTTTTGGAGTTAAATATTTTTTTTTTACGCGCGACTAATAATTTTTTGCAAAAACTTGCAAATGACTGATCAAATTTGGCGAGCGAATATTCTTTCGACGAATATCTGCCGCGAGGAATCACATTTGATGTGCTTTCTCCGTGAAACCATATTGCCACCTCCGCATCTGCCGTAAATACCTCTCTAATTTATATCGTTTTAAACGCTCGCGATCCCCTTTGATGATGATGTGTAAAGTATCAGGAAAAAAAAAAAAAAAAAATGGAATGAGAAACCATGACATACGTTTTCATCGTATCAGAGACACGAGCTATGTACAGTAGGGGCGGCGCGAGTGGCACCAGTTGCTCGAAACCATAATCGCTGCAATTACGTATGGAAATTCCTGATTCATCCGATCATGTTTGATAACAATCCTGCTTTTTCAACGTGAATTGTCAACGCTTCGCTGCTCACGAGCTAATTTTTGCGTCTTCAAATTTCTCAAATTATCGTCACACGATAAATTTTTCGAATCGGATAAATGCCGTTTACGTTACAAAAAATAATCGTTTTATTATTAAATTAGTAGTGAAGAGGATTTTAAAAATTGATAAAATTTTGAATATATCTAATACATAAATATTGCGTGTGTGTGCAAGCAGATTTTTCGCGGTGTGTTTATCGTCGTAGTTTTATGTGCGTTTCGAGAGGCGATGCATCAATAGAAAGATGATCTTGAGCGGGGCCCTGAAAAGGGACCCCTCTCTCTCTCTCGAGGGATCTTTTATGCAAAGACATGTCTGTCGCGATGCTGCACGAGGCAGGGTTGGAAGTTTTAAGTTACCGCCGCCGTGTGTGGCGCCTCAGGTGTCTTTGATCCCTTTCATAGGTAAATATGCGATTCGTAGCTTTCACAGTAATGCGGTTCATCGCGAGGAGTAGCACATATCATTGAGAAAAATCATGACTCGTAACACTTTTCTTCCGCTAAAGAATTAATGGTGCAAACAATATATACAGTATTGGTTTTATCCGGAACTTTTATTTCTTTTTATTTACACACGTATACTTATTAGTTATAAATAATATTATATGTTATACATATATATATACTCTCGTGATTTTTCACGAGATTTTTTTATGAACTTTATTTGGGCGAAAGTCACTAAATATCTATATAAAGACCAACGATTTCATTTATGTTAGAGAAATCAATGAATAATTATCGTCTAGTAATAAGGAAAATATCGCTGTACAGAAGTTATAATTGTGCACGCGTTTCTGTTTCAGCCGAGCAGGTGATGCACGAGGCGAAATAGATAATGGTTAAAACAAATACGCGATGATTATAACATACGGGCTGATTATCTACCGCGAACTTTCCGTATTTAGCTTTTACCATGCGCGCGTTTTAGTATCGCTTATTCATTGGCAATATTTGTCTTGGCAATTCATCTTTGTGCTTTTTCGAAAATGTTATGGTTAATAAATATATTCCTTTGGTATCATTTTTATTAGACAAAAAATATAAACTACAATTTATTTGATCTTTTGCATACTTTTTATCGAATTGATTTTTTTTTTCGTTTGCCATTAGCGAATTTTATAATTTCCGGATTATGCCAAAAATTTCAGGCGAGCATATGACTACTCGATTGATGAGTAAGAATTTTATAGAACAAAACATTAACTCTCGTCATGCATTTCGAGCGTCATCAGAGTATCGTTTAGAATCATAAACGTATCTTATTAGACAAAAAATATAAACTACAATTTATTTGATCTTTTACATACTTTTTATCGAATTGATTTTTTTTTTCGTTTGCCATTAGCGAATTTTATAATTTCCGGATTATGCCAAAAATTTCAGGCGAGCATATGACTACTCGATTGATGAGTAAGAATTTTATAGAATAAAACATTAACTCTCGTCATGCATTTCGAGCGTCATTAGAGTATCGTTTAGAATCATAAATCGAATGTCATCATGTATGGCGTGCGTCTTTGCGGTGTATTTGTGTATGATTGTACGCATCCACCCTTGGTTCATTAGCGTCGATACAGAACGACGGGACTTTCCTGCACATTTCGCGGCACGAGTTTACTTATATCGCCTATTTCTCCACATTAACGCAATATGCCTCGGAATACATTCGCTATGCTCTTGCAACATCATCCTCGTTTATTTTAGAGATTATCGAGTACGTAAGTGGAAACTTCCTACATTCGATAATCCACATATGACGGTAGAAACTTTTAATCATCGTTGAAACGTTTCGATGCCTTTTGAATTCGATTCGCGTTGTATTTTAGTACCAATCGATCGACTTTCTATGTAAAATACCGTCGTCATCGCACGATAAAATACATGGAAATAAAACGTGAAATTTTTTGGATTCGTATAGCGAAAAAAATTAAAATTTTTATGACTTTCATTATATTATTCAGAACATTTATAAAATTTTATCTCTTAATGAGAATATTGCAAAAAAAAATATTTTAATGTAAAAATGATTAAGAATTATTGCTGGGTAATATGACATCGATGATTTTCTGGATTTTAAGTATTAAATTACGAAAAATTATGCCATCATT
Source organism: Cataglyphis hispanica (assembly GCF_021464435.1). Classification (NCBI taxonomy): domain Eukaryota; kingdom Metazoa; phylum Arthropoda; class Insecta; order Hymenoptera; family Formicidae; genus Cataglyphis; species Cataglyphis hispanica. The sequence continues at coordinate 7,366,123 of NC_065963.1, forward strand.
AGAACTGCGTGACGTAGTTTTAATGATTGCTTACATTTGTCGTGGCAAAAAGACTTTAGCGATTTTTTCGCTAAATAACAGAATCAAGAGACATACTTAAATATAATGTCATGCTATAGGTATTAGATTACATATATTATTACATTGCTGTGTATATACTTTTGCAGCAGCCATTTAATTGAGCGAGTATGGGATGAAATAATTATTACGTATGAATGTAAAACGATAAAAAATAAAATGACAATCCGCTACTTTTTCGAATGCTACATACAACAGATGCAATGACAAGCTTTATCTTAGCACCTGTCCGTATATTATGAGTACGAATAGATAGCTGCGTTTCCGTTTGTAATGCGGTTTTCTCGCGTTAGCATCTGCCAAAGTTCTGGTCGATTCAATTGTTCGATTTTCAAGTTAGGTTTCAAAGATTTGATTAATAGCACCTGGTATTTTATCACTTTAATTTTACTCGAAATTATCTAAAGGAAATCACATAATATATTTCACACAGTCTTTGCTTAATGTTTAAGTCACTTGACGATCTCCCGACATACATAGATTCTATAATAGTTGTAGAAATGTATAGTAATTTTATATATATATATAATTTAAAAAATAGCGTATATTTAGGCTACCGTGTCCGATTTGAAAACCGTATTAAGCTGTTCGCTCTTTGTTAAGAGAGGCAGAGAGATATAAACGAGAAAGCAGGCACGTCCCTTTTAGCGCGTATTTAGCGCTGATATTCAGTTTCGCACAATAAAGCGCTTTATGGGATATCCATTTACCCGAGGCATATCGCGCGCGTGCCAAAATGAAAAAAACCACAAAATAGCGCTGCGAGTTCTTTGTATGCTCTTGTGACCCTCGATCTTTTTCCAAAGCTTTTTGGCGATCGAATAGGACAACGTTGCTCCATTACGCTTCTTTCGCTTTCCATTTCTTCATGTTCTTTTAATTTAAAGTACATTTTTTTTTAAATCGCGATCGATTAATAACGACATTCAACTACGTAAAGTCAAAGCTCAATATTTTTTCTAATCGCAAAGCAGATTCTTGCACACATTTATTGTCTTTTCCAAAAAAAATAATTCAACAATGAACAGTAGTTAGAAAAGGGTGATATCTCTCTCTTTTTCTTCTCTGTAATAACATCTCTGTCATGAATAAGTAAAGGTGCAGGTCTTACAGGATTTGTCGCGGAGCTCGGCGTGAAGAGAGAGAAACGTCGCGGCGAACCGCGAGAGTCGTAAGGACGATGCATTTAACGAGCGAGAAATGCACGTGGATCAAGTACGCGCGCGGTCGTCATCGCGAAGTGACAGCTCGCCGCGGCGTGAAAGTTTCTCTCGTTCCGCCATCTTTCTCCTTCTTCGTTCTCTCCCTTCGACCTGTCTTCCACCTCGGTTTTACGCTTTCTCGATATTTTTTTTTATCCGTCAGCGATGGTGCCGGTGACACCGTGAGCAGGTGCTAGGCCCAGTGTGGTAGTCTATTTGCGTTGTCTGCCCCAGCCGTTTGCATACCCGGCGAAGCCCGCTCGCGCGCGCTCACGAGCATAAACGTCGTTTTGTGTATTTGAGACACGTCGGTGGAGGAGCGCCCGATGCGGGCTCATTACCGGCACGAGCCAAAGCGCGCCATCGAGCTATCGCATCGGCTCGACGTGACGAGCTACCGTCTAGCAAATTGTTTCTAACGACGGCGGTCGCGTTCACCAGGCTAGGTGATGGTACCATACCGTATCGTGTCCTCGATACGCGAACGTGCGATCTCCCAATATCCTTTCTTCTTCCCTCCCTCCCCCTTCTCCCTCCCCCCTCTCCGACAAGTGGTATCGTTTTTATAATGAATTCACGCAATGTAATCCGGGTCGATCGATCGCAAGGAACGAAAAAAGGAGATGAGCGGGCATTCATTGACGTTTTAGAATTCTAAAGAATGTACGGATGTAACGTATCACTCTCATTTATCGCCATCGATTTTTATTATCTTTGCCGTTTAAAAAATCTTAGAGAACGGTAACCGATTGACAATTCGACGGTGGACTCTCGTAGACTTAATTGCTATCATTACGCAACGTATTCTTCTTTGCATTGAATATATGAGAATAATCATTTATATAATTCATATTATACATGACGATAATTCTTTATTGCGTATTTAGAGTACTCTACTTGTATTATTATTATTTACTATTTTTATTTATTACTATTTTTTTTTAATACACATTATTAATATAACATACATGGGCTCTCTTAAAGTGCAATAATATCGATTAACGTCAAATGCGAAACCGGCTCGCGAATTAAATGTGGGTTAGGGATTTCAAGGTCGCCGCGTCGCGGACTCGTTCCTCTCAGTCCTCTACTCTTGCACATCTTTTTCTTCTCATTGCGCTTCGTCTCGGTCAGCGCGCATTCATCTACATTGTATCGGCTCGTTCTTCCTCGGATCTTCGTCTTTCGATTTTTTTTTTTTTTACTGTAATACCGGTTTTTAACATGGTCGCGTGCCGAGTACGATATCCTCTGAAGCGCTTTAATATCCGTCTCTCGAAAGCGGCGGCGAGGCAATCTTGGTGACCTCGATTTTTTATATAAAAAGATTGTGATCTCCGATCTTCGTTGTATATCTTCATTTCAAATGCGGAACATGTAAAATAATTCTTCGCAATCGCAAAAAGTATAAATTCTAAAGAAATCGTACTTTTTCCAGTAATTCAATTTTACCTGTACAAAATATTACGTCACATGTTGGTGCACGCTGTCAAAAAGCTGCAAGCATGTCGGAGGGATGCTTGATTATCTGATCAGGTTGAACCGCGGGGGGGCGACCACCGTCGTCTTTTTCGGTTAACGCGCGATCGCAACCCCTTAGAAAATAAATAACGCGTAATCGTTGCTGTCATCTGCGGCCGCTGTCGATCTAGAAGACAGTCGCATCTGCTCGCATGATTGAAAATTGATAGTGACATGATAACACTTTCTCGGGTATATTTGGACGATCATTTCTCCACGAGAAAGAAATTAATTCAATTTTCTCTTGATAAGAAGCAAGTAACTGAAATAATCATTGAACAGTTACTTCGCGTCTAAATTATAACGACAGATGCGACCATAAAAAATTCGTGTAATTGTCATTTTTTAATTATTAAGCGTCGATCTTTTAATTGCCAGCATTCGTAAACGATGAAAAAGCGAGACCGATTTTACATTGGCAAAACGCGAAAGTTTATCGAAGATTGCCGCGATTGTCGTCACGAGTGTTTTCGCTACGCGCGTTTTCGTGCGTTCTTAAAGTATTGTAGTTTTTCGAATCGTAACTCCCGTGGATCTCGGATAATCGACGAGCCATTTTGTACGGATGACCACTAGATGGAATTTCACCAGAGTCAAAAGGGCCATGTAGAATCATTCGAGCGCGGAGATTCCCGCGGAGATATCGAGCGTCGAGATTGCAATAAATCAAACGCGTTATTTGGACCCATCTTGGGGAGGAGAGGAGGAACCGAGAAAGAAGGCGAGAAAGAGCCGGGACAGAAGAAAAGGCACGCTCTCTTGTGACGTTGGATGATAATTTGTCCGGGCGTTCCGGCAGTTTGCGAGATTTAGACACAAAGATCTTTCTACCTTTTATGCAATGGTTTCTCTGGTGGGCTAAGGGACAGGTTCTCTCGATAGTGGCAGGTTCTTCTTCGGAGATATTATAATAAGTTTTGCATCTGCTTTTCTAGTCTCTCCCCCCTCCCTCTCTCTCTCTCTCTCTCTCTCTCCTTTCTTTATTTTCGTTAAATATAGTCATTATCATTACCTGTGTCTTTCTTTCCTTTTTTTTTCATTTGTAGTAACTATTGGGAAAAAAAAAATATTAGGAAAAAAATGCAGTCTTTCATAGCTCACGTATAAAAAAAAAAAATTGTTAGTATATTAATTGTTGTTCAATGAATTTCTATCAGAAAAATATATACTCGTGATATATATTAAATAGAGGCCAGATGGAAAAAATATTTAATATATATATTTGATATATAGTTTAATCACTTTAATCTAATCAATTCTTAACACTTGGGAAGATGCATTAGCGATAATATAAACGATTCATAATAGCGCGGCAATGTATTCGCGGTTTCCTAGCACAATTACCGAACGGCACCAGGTGAATCTTTACGCTTTATAAAAATTCTCGCAGACTGTGCTTGCACGCACTTATTCGCAGCACTTACCATGCGCATGCACAAATGCGGCTAAGAAAAATATTGCAGCTGCAAAATGGAATTAAAAAGAAAAATAAACGAGAGAAAAAGAAAGAGAGCAAAAAGGCTGTCATACTATTATAAATAAAATTGCAATTACAGCAAATAAATTCTGAGTTATAAATTATTATAAGATTATCATTTCTTATCTATTCTTTAATTTATTTCATATTTCTTCATCTAATTGCACATCAATTGCATTTACGTATATAAAAGAATGTGCTCCCTTGTTTATTGTAAGATGTATTATAAATGCGTATATATTAAGAAATCTTACACTTATTATATTTTTCAACAAACTTGGCCAAAAAAAAAAAAAAAAAATAAAATTACCGGATTGAAAAATATCTCTCTTGGCAACGACAACTGTCACCGTGCTACGAAATCGAATCGGCGAGAGAAGCTCTGTGTCGCATTCGCTATCGTTTCGTTTTCATAGACCCGGTAATACTACCCCCATCGTTTCTTATCACGAGACTTCACGGATACCCGCGTGGCAGTAACTCGCGCGTAAAAAAAAAAAGATAAAGAGCGAGAGAGCGAGAACAAGAGAAAGAGAGAGAGAGAGAAAGAGAAAAGCCATGCACTTGCCCTTATCTGATTCCACATTTCACGACAGATTAATGTGGGATCGAGCTACGATCAAGCGAAGAAGTCACTATGCCTTTTATTGCTCGCGTGATGGATCACTAATATGGGATCCGTGCGTGTGGCACGGAGGACCAGACGACATTGTCCAAAGTCCTTTCCACGCGACTCTCGATATCCTTTTCTCCATCATCCCCACCCTCAAATCAAAAGAAATCATCCTGAAAGAAGCCTCGTTGCTTTCTTGAACTCGCGGATTCCCAGGCGATTATATCTAGTACGAAGAGTTAGATCTAGACATCAGATGACGCATCCATTGTCCCTTACCCTATATTGGAAGAATTTCTTCTTCCTCCTACTCCTTCTATATCTTCGCGCTCGTCTTTATCGCGAGGACCTCTCTTTTGCTCTCTCTTCCTTGTCGCGAGAAGTCAATGGCTTCGGTTACGAAGCCCGAAACGGAGACTTGGTCTGAATGAAGATTTCAAGTTCAAGCTAGAAAGAGAGAAGACAGGTGGTCCTTCTCTTGGATGGAGGTGGGCCAGCATGACCGCACTTCAAAAACCGGCTACAAAATGTTTTATTTACCAAGTTTGCTGAAAAGAGAAAAGGGGACCAGCGATTCTTTCCCTTACATACGGTTCATCTTCTAGCTGAGCTCTATTCCACTTTCTCACACGTTGCGCATCTTTTTCGAGATCGCCGGATCTTTCTCGCATTGCTTCAATGGAATCGTAAGGTGCTACACGAACGACCTAATTTCAGAACAAGTGTTACTGTGCGATTTAGCAGCCATTCTGTTTTATATCTTTATGTGTCTTTTCTCTCGGATTTAGTTAAAAGATAAAAAAGTTTTTATATATATATATATATATATATTTATATTTATTTTTATTTACATATATTTTTTATTAAAATATATGTAAATAATTAATTTGTCAATATATAATGACGAAAAGAAACACATTATATATAATACAATAATATAATGAGTATTTTTTTTTTTAAACCTTTTCATGATATCTTGATACAGCAATCATTTTGTTTTTAAATAATTTTCCAAATCAAGCGACTTTACGATACAATCAAACAGCATATGATTTGGAAAAAGAATTTATGCTAATATACAGTTTTAATTATTTCTTGAATCAAATTATGCGTTTCAAATCAACTCCTTGATTTCATGAGTAAAGATAATTGCTTTCCGACCAATATTACATTTTGCGACTGTTATTAAAGAACGCGCGTGCACTGGAAGAGTGGAAGCGAAATAAAAGGTAAACGAAGGAAAGGTGAGCCAAGGTGCGAGATCATTATGAGCGTCAATGAGACGCATAGGAACGCGTACACGAGCATGATCGAATGCAAAAATTCGCAAGGTCAGGCCTTTAATCTGTATAATGTTATCATTATATATTATTCTACATAAATTTAAAATCTTTTGCAAATTTTCCTCTCCATTGTAATTGTCTCATTAAGTTAAAGATAACTTTCTCCTTGTATCTATTATAACTTGAAGCAACGACTTGACGACGATACGCGGGAGTGACGTTGTATCGCGACGCAATTTCGGAGCTACGAAAAATATCCTTTTGTGAAGTGAATCGAAACGGCGTAGGCTTGCACGTTTAAAAGGATTTTCATTGCGAAGCGAAGGGTTGTGAACGGGCCGCTTTTCACGGCCGTGAGTGCGGGCAGGTCACGCATCCATTGTTGCGAGAACTTAATGTCGTTACGTGGAGTCGCGATGTTATATGAGCGCATTATGGCGATGCGCCGTTCGACAGGCAGCCTCGTGACCACAATACGTACGTTGCATCGATATTCATAGGGATAGACATTTTTCCCTTCCCCCTCCCCTCGAGCCTGCTGCTGAAGCAAAAGGCGCGTGCTCGTCCAGGTGATGCCAGACTAGCTGCCAGACCGCCGCTGTTGTTCATCCGTTTTTCTATGTCGCTCGCATCCTCTCGTTTACTTCTTCGTGCACGCCTACGAGAGAACATATGTTTATGAACAATGCAATTCTCCAACAAGAGCGTAAGCTCTTGAAAAGCCAACAAATCTCGGCGATCGCAATCCGACAGCTCATCACCATCAAATTCATCCTCGCTTTCATTCTTTATCAACGATTATTTTCAAAGTTTGTAAAACTTAGTTCTAAATTTCAAATAAATTTAGGGATAGAGGAGATAGATAGATAGATAGATATCGCTATATTTTTTGTAGAATGTCAAATTTAAATAGAAATAATGTCTCACATGTGACATAAGATCGCCGTTTCATTATCGTGTCATTAAGGACAATCGAGAATTCGGATACTTTGTTGCTTTATCGGTGAACGTACGCTCGTTATCGAGGTGTTAGTGATCCCGACGGGTCGAACATCGATAGCTCTTTATCCCTCGCCGTTAATCCCTTCTTAGGTCACGATAAGGACCGCCCTTTCAGATTGAGCGCTCACGGCTCAATGGCGTTGCTCTTAATTATTGGCACTTCCCAATTTCGTCATCGAGATAATATCAGTAATTTAACTTATTCTATATGCTTGTAATTGCAAAATGCTTTTCAGATATTCTGCAGAAAAATTTTATTAGTCATGAATTACACGCCGCGAATTAAAGATAAAGAAAAATAGCATTTGCGCTATCGTGTCGCGTTTACAAGATGAATAATTTTCCGAACGTACGGGATGATGATAAGATGAGGAAAAGAGAACATTCAGTCAGAGGTCACGAGTATAATCTGGCCGAATAGTGGACGATAAGAATAGATATAATCTCGCGAGGATCACGCAAGGCTGAGGAGATCACGAAGGAATCGGACATTCTTCGAGGACGCATCTGCTCGCTTCGTAATCGCGAAAAATTCTGTGCGCGAAAAAAAGCCAGCAGCTGCAAACTGCCTCATCATGTGGCATACGCCGAACATTTATTATTAGTTTCGCGCGCGCACGATATGTACAATCATGCATTTTTACGCTTATTTTAATCTATACTTTTATGTCGGAGCGTTATTTAATCTCGCCTTTTTTTATACATAATTACACGCGACTTATCACATTACCGTGCATTGGAAGAATAAATCATTGTAAGCCTGCAAAGAAATTATATGAACTCTAAATTTTCCAAATAAATTCGCATTTTAAATTCTCTTTTAAATCTCATTAATTATGTTGCGTTTTTTTTTTGCCATATTTATTATATTATCCTATAAGAAATGATGTATAATTTGCACACGTGCGCTTGTCAATGTCTTTTTATCAGTCGCGTATAAAGTGTTTAAGTACGATGCATATAAAAACTGCATGATTCAACGTTGCAGTTTACGTACGATAAAATGGGATATGCAATGATTTGCGCGTATGATGATAATTTTTGAATCGATCATAAATGGCTAATTATAAATGTGACAAGAGAGTTGAGTGCTCTATTAGCGTGCCGATCATAGGCGACGGAACCCGAAAGCAGAGATCTCTTTTATTTACAGCATCATCATTTCGATATTATTAAGATATTATTTCGCGGATATATGTAAAATTTATCGTGGAACATGTATTATTTTATCTATTTATAGAATTTTTATAAAATTATCGCGCACTTGATAAGAACCATAGGATCTTCTATCAAATTAATGTAAAATAATAATTCTTTTTATTTTTACTTAATTGGCGGTTGATCGAACCACTTTCTCTCATATAACTGACCTATACTTAGCATGTCCAGGGACTGTGGCTCACGAACATAGTTTGCCAGCTAGTTTGACAGCTTCCATCCCATCGCTTCAAGCCCATTATTGTCAAGTCGATCAATTTTTCATCCCGTATTTTATTTTTTCTTCATTCATCGATATCCTTGCGATACTACGCCCTATTTTTTCTTTTCAGAAGATTGTGAAAAAATTTAATGTGTAATAAAACATCGCATCGAGTGGACGCAAAGATCTTATTTAGCCGGTCTGTTATTAAAGGAACGCTGAATTTAAGCGAAACGAAAGTGCTCGTTTTAAATGATTATTAACGTCAAATTGGCATATCTTTGCATGAAATCATTTTCTTTATTCATCGATTGCCTTGAAAGCGACACATTTTTTTTTTGAAGGCTTAATTGATTCGTGTCTTGCTGTGAAAAAGGTAATTTCGAGACACCTTATTCGCGTGTGGTTTCCGAAAGATGTAGTTTAGAGAAAACGAATGTCAAATCAAAGTCCTTGATCGGATGGATTATTTAAATAGCGTCAGCGCGATGACAGTGGTTTTAGTGAAAGACTTTCCCAAGCTCACATTTAAGTCAAGTACTTACCGCACGTCAAACCCTCTTTATAGTGTGTGAAACAGCGGTCGCTACAATAACGTCGTTTGATCCCTCGAAAAAACCGCATTCAAGTAGTCTTTTCGAGTGCGCTTGGAACGATCAATCGATCGTTCGCATCTGTATTAGAAAAATTGGAAAATTTCCTTCGATCAGTAAAGTTTAAGAAATTTCGTTTTCGTCTGCGTAGGTAAGATTAAAATAAGTTTGAAAATCTGTAAGAGAGAAAGTTTCTTTTAACTAATTTTTAAATAATGTAAATATGTTAAATATTGGAGGGGAATACATCTGACTTGCAGTCACCCTTCTGACTTTTACTGTTATGCTATCAAATTTGTACGTTAGCGAATCCCTACTGTTTGGACAAATTCGATGTTATCTTCAAAAATCGCCTCGTACACATGAAGAAGCAAGTAAAGGAAGAGATTCGATCTCTCCCGGCGTCTTGATCAAAAACCTCGGCTGTTACAATTTTCTGAATAGGACTTTTTCAAACGTCCATTCACTGCACATTCGTCGCATCTTACACTCGAATGCTTGACATATCGTATTTCGAAAATCCCTGACCTCCAGTAAAAAGAACCTAGTTGACATGCGACAGGTATTTGCCACATCAATCGACAGTTTAGCCCGAATATTTTATTTCCTTCAAAATTCAAATCGGGGAGGGTATTTAGAATCGAGAAGATTACCAGTATTGAAATTTATGGAATTTCATATTTGCCCATCTACTATTTCCTGTACATTTATATTGCTCGATGTATCGAAAATCAAGAAATTTCTGACACCGTATATAGTTTTATCATATACGATTGAAACATTCCTGCGTCCATTTTTTTTTTTTTTTTTTTTAATTTATTTTTATACTATTCTATTTATCAATCTGGTGTTTATGTCGGAAGTTTATGTTTATTATAATTGTATATTTTTCATAATCTTTTCCGTCGTGCCTCCAACTGACATTTTGAATACACGTCGGCGACGCGTGTTGGTTGTATACGGGCTATTTGAGGGCTGGCGAGGGCATTCTTAGGGGTGTTTCTCCACTGTGCTCGTTGCACAATGTAACACTATCCCCTTTTGTAACAGCGCAACCTTGAAGTGTCTTTAATGCGAAACCGAGTGCGAGCATGCTTGCCGCCTTCTATTATTTTTTCATGAATATTCTCGTTATGAGCATCTAAGAGGCCGGAACTTTAAGATGGTATTTCACTTTTGTTCGCGTATACGGCTCGCGCTTATCAATGCTAATTTACATACTTTCTTTAACCTAACTAAAATTATATTTTTTCCAACATTATTATCAATGTTTTCGAACTAGCCAATTTATTTTTATCAGATTATTTGTAGGCTTTGAAATATTTTCGATGTCATCTCACAGTCACTCGTTAGTATTCATTGTTCCCCATTTGCATAAACGTTTGTATCGGCGTATGTCATAGGGAAATTTATATGGCATAGAATTTCTATTTCTAATGCTCATTATTTCCAATTTTTCACAGCTTTTCCTCTAAATTTTCCTCGATTTTTCACATAAATACTTTTCAAATATATTTTGGCCGTTTAATTATAAACATAATGTAGACCGAATACGTTAATACGAAGAAAAGTATTAAATTTTTATAAATATATTTATCTTTATAATCCCATAGATTTCAAAAATATGAATCTTCGAAATAAGTCGAAGACTGTGGCTAATTGCCGCGATGCTTTTCTCGCGCGGCTTTCCAGCAAAATGACGGCGAATTCGCTGAATTTCGTTACAATCGAACGTTTTGCAGTAAGGGGTGTATTTCGTACTCACAATAAGTCCCTCAAGTGTCTTTAACGCGTACAGTAGCGCGCCATTCAATGGTCGGTGCTCACAAATACGCAGCGGGGTGTCCGGGCTCTCTTGAGATTCGCCACTTTGATATGAATGTCGGTGATGGAGAGAAAAATTAATGTCTACTCGGGCTACGAGCTCGAACGAATCCCAGCAGCCAATACTTTACCTTACGAGTCCGGGACTTAATATGTTTATTGCTGTGAGAATGTCGGCCTCGGATAGGTACTAGATTTTTATCTGCCATCGCGCCTTTTAACTCGGTCTCGTAATATTCAACGACGAATGAGTGAAAAGTGAACTCGAATCCTCCTCCTTCATTTCTCTGACTCTAATAATGCATCTTTTTTTCCAGTGTCAATTTTTCATCTCGCTGCCTTTTACTACATCTGCTGATATTTATAAATTTCATTACTTCATATAAATACAATTAAATGTAAATGTGTCTTTGATACACATAATGCAAAACAAAAGCGAGAATAAAAATCGAATGTATTATCTTGCTTTAGAAAATGAGTGTATATTTTTTATTAATTACATCATGATAATATTTGAATATTTTAATTTGTATGATAGATTCGATCTGTTTCTTCCTTGTATTTTGTCTATTTATTTTATTATAAAGAAACTTTGTAAACCGTTTATGACATTAAACTCACGAAAATGGCGATCTTTAAAAGCTAGAAATTTAATGGATTACTTTATGTGTTTATGTAAAACTATAGCTGTAGAGCTAGAAAAAATGCAGCTTGGAAATATTTGTTTGAAATAGTTGAATAGCCAATGCACATTATAACAATAATATTATTTTTATTATAATTTATAAGAAAAATTGATTATTTTTTTCTGGTTGTACCGATAGAAACGATCACTGTATAAAGTTGTGTTTTGTGCAGGCTAAAGTCATCTGTTAACAGAAAGAAGAACTAAAATTAGTTAATAATTCTCCAAAAGATATTACATATCCGACAAATATTAGACAAATAATAATTTGATACGTTTATCTCTTCTTTATTTTTTCATTATTTATATTTGTAAAAAGCATTCTTACACAAAAGACTGGAATGATTTATTCTAAATAGTATAAAAGTATTGTTATTTTATTTGTTTAATTTAGATAAAAAGAATATTTATTTTAATTTACATAAAATGCAAGATGCAAATGAAACACAAACAATTACACCAGCTACCAAATATATGAGTATTGAGGAAATACGTTTCGATATACCGATAGTCGACAATAAAGAATTCAGGTGAATTATCTTCTCAGCTATCCGCTATTATTATATTTACTCTGTCATATATATATATATATATATATATATATATATATATATATATATATACTTGCAAATATAAACTTAAATTTAATACATCATATTTAACATTTTTCGTACGTGACTTAGAATGGATTTAATCGCGCGCATCGAAGCTGTTACGTTGAAAATAATAAAGCAGATATCTGTTGGACAGCCACCGTACGTATCGTACTGTAATGGAAGCCGAAACATCGCTACAGAATCTAGTTTACGGAAAGAAAATGTTTGCACAACCAGTCTTCGAGCAAATACAATGCCAAACGATTGTACGTTTGACTTTGCCGATGAGCAGGACACGAGAAAAGAAACTAATTTAAATAATGAAAATTTGAAAAAGATAATTGTCAATTTCGCGGTAAAAGGTAGCAGGAATAAATTCATTCTAATGGTGATGATAATGTCCGAGGCTCATCGTTTGTTGCTAACAAACACAACCAAGATGAAACGATCGTTTTATTACGATCTGAAGAATGAAATAACTAAAAGTTTGACGCCTCATCAAAGATCAATCGAACGTGCATTGAATAGTGTGGCTAATTTATTAGAGTGCGCCCCTTGGGATTTGAGTAAGTTTATGACGTGTGTGTATTTATTTTTTTAATTCTGGAAAATTATATAAATATTTATTAAATGAATGAATTTAAAAAAATATATTTAAAAATTTATAAAAATTTTTTTATACAAGTAATTTAACAAAACATGCGTAAGAGGAGACAAAAGAGATCGGTAACCAAAAGTCCTTACAGGATTGTTAGCAACGCCTAAAGGATTAGTGGCAGGAAATATGACCATCACACTACTCGACAATCGAGTTGTCGATTGCGCGATACTCGGAGGCGTGCAGATCCCACAAATTATTTTAAATGTAACTTCAATTCGTGTGAAAGCCAACTTTGTCTTGGTTATCGAGAAGGACACAATTTTTCAAAAATTACTTGAAGAAGATTGCCCTCGTATTTTAAAATGTATTCTAGTGACAGGAAAGGGCTATCCAGATATGAATACCAGAATGCTGGTTAATATTCTATCTGTAAAGATTGGTCTACCGGTTTATATAATCGTAGACGCGAATCCTTTTGGTGTGGATATTATGTTGCTTTATCGGTAATTTAATCAAAATTATTTTCGCTTTTTAACAAAGTTTTTCTTAGAGAATGTACAGTCTTTATTTATTTATCATTCTCATTTTAAAATATAATATATTGTAAGATTTATAATTTCTCAATCATGCATTAGTAATTTTTATTTAGAAGATATTTCTATTTTTTTGCAATGTTATATTGGCTTTTTATAGCTTTGGCTCGTCGAAATTTTGCCGACAAAACGAAAGCTTGGCTTGCCCTAACGCGCGCTGGCTCGGAATCCATCCTTCGGAATCAGTTATTTTAGGAATGAGAACAAACTCGCTCACTAAGACCGATTTCGTGAAATTGAGATCTATTGAAAGCCGGACTTATGTAAATGATGATATATCGAAAGAGCTGAGCATATTGCGGAAGGGCAAGGCTGATATAGAGGCGTTGTCTTCCTTTACAAAAAACTTTCTTACAGCAACGTATTTGCCGTACAAAATAGATGGCAAAAAGTATATTTAAAATAATATATCTGTAATATTATCTAATATTTTTTAAATAATGTCTGTCTCTTTCCTTCTATATAATTAGAAATGTTTTTTTTAAGCTACACAAAAATATCCAGCTAAAATTAATTCTATAAAGTTGTCATTATATTTTTTTATCAAAAAAATGTGAGAAGAAGATTATTAAAATTTTATAATAAAATAAAAATGTGTATGTGTACGTGTGTGTGTGTGTGTGTGTGTGTGTGTTATATTTCAAAAAACGTTATATTTTTATTTTAGATATTGACTAATACCTTTTCTGAAAAAAGTTTTCTTGCTATCTCACGGCATTACAAACCACGGACACATACATACACACTTTTATAAAACAAACCCATATATATATATATGGATTTATATTATTTTTTTTTGCTAAATAAAGTCTCAAATCTGCAATTTCAATATCTTAATTTTTATATGCTGTTAAAAGTTGTCCATCAAAACTGTAACAGAAAAAATAAATACATGATAAATATATCAAGACTATTTTTCAGATAATGTAACAGTTTATTGAAAACACTTTATTCGCCCAATGTTCGGGCCGAGCCTCGCCGATATTAAAAAACGCAGAATCTTAATAACATGATTATTCCGTAGGTGAAAGATAACTTGGACATTATCCGCGAAATCGACGATGTATTATGTGTTTATAAGCCAAGTTAATTTTAATTCATCTCGAAAGTTGCGATAAGAGAAAAGGAGAGATTTGAATTCTCTCTCTCTCTCTCTCTCTCTCTCTCTTTCTTCTAATTAATATTCTAATATCTAAATGCATAAAAGGAGAAAAAAAGTCGCAAATACTTTACGCATATAAAAATATTACAAATATCGGAGTAATATGTCTCTTCGATCCTCATTATACAATATAAGCATATGCAAAAAAAAAAACTATAATATATACAATATCAGGCTCTTTGAAATATCTTATTAATTTTTAATTAATAAGATATTATTTCCTTTATTATAGTTTCATTATAGTTTCTATTTTCTATAGTCTTTCCTTTTGATGTACTAGCAATGTTCTCTTTAGCAGACCGAAAAAGATAAAATTAATTTATATTATAGCGCTCGCACATTACATTACTTATTTTCTGACATCACCGAATGCATCGGTACAAATTACCGATTAGTCGATTTCGTGGATACTTTCGGTGCAGGGGTGGAGGGGAGGGGAGGGGAGGGGAGTCCGTGCGAATATCGCCAAAAATCTAGTATAAATTACTTTCGTATCCGTTCCGAGTCGAAAGCGAGAATCGATCAAGCACTCCGAACTCCGTGACTGTCATCGATCATGTATGTATATCGATTTTGATGAAATAGATGTAAAAAAAGAATTTTTCTAAACAGTCGGACACACGCTTTCGAGCGGGCACAGACTCGTTTCGGAATCATAAATTGTTCGAGACAAAAAGTACTCACTCGTCATCAAGATGTCAATTTGTTCTCTCTCTCTCTCACTATATGTATATTAAAAAGAATTTCGATATTCTGAAATATTGATAAAAATTTTAAAGTTATTTAGAATTTAAATTCTACGGAAAGAGCGTCGGGGCTATTTATTTATTTATTTTTTTTTTTTTTTAACGAGGAATCAATGAAAAATATAATTTAACATTTTTTAAATAATCTAATTTCTAAATTTGCCGTAAATTGAGGCGTTCTGTTTTTGGCAATCGACAGTCGATTCACCTATGTGACGAATGTACGTGATTCGCATGAATTTATTCATGCATTCGCACGGGCTCAGTCCTTATATATCTATTTCCGCATGAACTATCTGTTTCTTTTAATATGTTGCATTGTGTAAATGTGTATGTATTTTTGTGTATGCCCCATGATTATGAGTATACTTTTCTTTGCCTTTATGCTTTTTTTTCCTCTTTAGCCTAATGGCGATAATATGTTTTACCAAAAGCTATGGATATCCTTACGCGCTGCTACCAAGATTTCTTTGTTGCGATTAATTTCATAATTCGCATGCTTGCTTTGCGTATTTTGCCTTTGTGATAATTTTTTTTTCCGTTGCCCTATGCTTACATTTAATTCGCCTCTCACTTTCTTCTGCCATTATTATATTTAATAATTGATTGTGATTTTTTTACATACGCACATACTCTCTCGCTTTCAATCACATTCGCTCCATCTTTATTTCCTCCTTCCCTTTGTATAACTCACCACAATTTCACTGACCAATCAATCGTCTATCTCTCTCTTCTCTCCTCTTCACGTTGCGAAATTCATATTTCGATCGCTCGCGTATATATTTATTCGGGGATAAATGGAAGCGATATTGTTAACGACAAACTGTTTCTTGCACTACAAACGGCCTTTCATTTGTCGCTAAATGGAGGAACCTCATCGAATATAATGCTTGTTGTATATTATTATTATGTAATATTGCCGATTAATTTATTAGAAAGATTTGTTAAAAAAAGAGTAAGTAAAACAGAATTTAAACAAATTTTCATCGAGGATATTTTAAACTCGTGGAGCGAAGCAGCACGGAGAATTTTTCGAAGCCTCCATTAGGCGATGTATTTTTGTACTTTCTCTACAGTCGACAGCGAGTACATCATCTCGTTCTCTCTAACGACCCTTCGCGTCTACTTCTATTCTCGCAAAAATCGCTCTTGCAAAGTCTTTTCAGCCTCGATAGTTCGACAATACTAGACTTCGCACACACATCGCGATTTACAAATACACACAAACCATGGCGATCATTCACGATTATTCATTAAAATTATTAAGTAGCTTTCTTTTCTCTTCATTTTTCTCTATTTATTATCGTTTGATTAGTTGCACTAGCCTTGATTGTCGGCATTTAAGGGCTGCTGATCATGCAGCGTACATATGGCGACGTGCGACACTTCCGAGGGCGTCTCTTCCTTAATTAACATTTATTAAGGACTCGTATAAATTATTTTTTTTTTTTTTTCTAAACGACTTGAACTTAGATTTATTATGAGTCTCGAATTATCTATGATTTGTTAAAATTTTTGCAAAACGAAATCGTGACATCAAAGAGTCACAAGGCAATAAAGTTTTCGATTTTCGCATATCAATTTCTGAAATAAATGTAAAAGATATATTATAATAATGCCGCGAAAAAAGATATTTTCGAAACATTTACGAGTCCTATATTTTTCGACATTGCATTTGTCAGATTATTTCCGAGCATTCGCTTTTCACAATAGTGGAACAGTAGTAGGAATGATTTATATGTGACAATAAACGTACAATGCCTCGCTATATCTCGTCTCCTACAGTTCCACTCAAAAGTAACGCGAGTGAACAAGTATAATACTCGGAATTCTTTGTGTCGAATGTCTGATCGCGCCTGATCAATGATCAACAGCTAATCATGACGATTCCATAAGTAGGTATATCGTCTGTTTAGTATCATCGTTCATCCATTCGGGATCGATTAATTTACCTCGAAAAGGTATACAACGAGTCTAACATCTGCACCTTCGACAGGATTTGAATTCACATGTACATACTTTATGACAAGTATATTTTTATAAATCTTGTCGAGAGAGAATCTCGAAGAAACAAATTTATGCATGATAACGTTTGTTCTATGATTCTCACGCGACTTCTCTTAGGCATCGACGCAACACCTCGTCGAAGGAGCCTCACATTTCTCATAGGTGTGTATATATATATATATATATATATATATATATATATATATATATATATATATGTACAAATATCCAAAATTCAAATGGATTAGGGGGAAGGAGGAGGGGCGAGTCGAGGTGGAAGTAAGGGTGGAACAACTTTTTGTTACGCATCACGATACATAGAACTAGGCGCCAAGCTGTACAACACAAAATTTACGGTAGCCCTCTCCGGATTCTATATATAATGGTAAATATATGTCGATGCCTGTGGACGAACGTCACCGCATAGGCGTAGATACTTTTTTTTTCCTCTTTTAAAATCGAGGAGGCACCAGTGACGTAGCTAAAAAGAAGAATATGAGACGCGGAAGCTTGCAAACTCCTTCTGAACAAACGTAATTCGATTTGAGATTTTCAATTCGGGTTTTCAATTCCACCGTAAAAGTGTCGATTGCAGTTTGCAAAAGAATTTTTCCCTTTATCGAGATACGTTATTCGCGAGTATACACACTATAATTTGATAAACTCCGTGTGCAAAAATGAGATACAAAAAAGAAATGCAAGTTTGCAGACTTCCAATAAGCTCTGTATGTTAAAATCTTATTCAATTCGTAATAATCGCGTCTTTAGTCGCTCTACGATATCTCAGGCTCTTTCTATATGAACGCCCTTAAGACTTGGAACACAGCAAAACGTTAATGACGAGCTTGCAAACACTTGACGTCGATTTCACAACGTCATTCCTATCGATGGCACTACGACTAGGGATTTGCAAGCCGTCGATAAGCTCCGCACATAGTAATTCGGTCTGCACTTTCGAACACGCATTTCGTTTTCTCTTTCGCTTTTTGCCCAAAATCGATTTCACAGCAAATACGCGCGCAAATTTATCCTTTCAGTAAAACGATACGCTATTATCGAACAAATCGCTCGCGCGAAATCTTTGCAAATGAAAGATTCATGTTCGGTAACAATTCATATTATTTGACGGAATTATCGAATGTCGAATCCACGCGAAGAGCACGAGAGATATTGTTCGATAATATATAAAAATACTGCCAAGCAGAAAAGAGAATTCATCATTTCTCGTTTTCGTCTTACATTAAATATCTTTCAAGATATTCTGAATTCCCTCACAACTTGGTGATGTATGTATCACTAAGGATTGCACGAGAAATTGATGAATTCTCCAAGAGAAATCTTTAGATGAATGAAATACATATGTTATAACGATATTGCTCGTACAAATGCCACTTTTTTCTTAATCCTTGACTGAAATCAATCTCCATCTTCCTTCCATACAAATTTGCAAGTTCTTTCTTCATTTTATCTTAATTCTCTCAGATAAACGACCACGTTTTTGCTTTTCTCGATCACATTTTTAATTAACAGCCTGATTTATTTCGCGATTCAGGCTTTAAACGAGTTTTCAGGATATCCTGCTCACGAATGTAATTGCCGTGATTTCGAGGGCAAGTCTTTGTTTCAACGTTCGTTTTAGATGTATCGGAAATAGGCGCACTAGAGACAACAAAGAATTTTTCGGCTTGAGGCACTAGGAGGCATCCAGGGCGAGGCACCCGGCGAGGAAGTCCTCCATGGAACGATAAGCGTGTTCGAGCACACCCGTCAGGGCATGATCTTCGTCCGCGTAACTCTGTTTTTCGAAGAAGCGATAAATAGATTGAGCGATAATTATATTGTACGAAAATATATATTTTACGTTCTTTTTCTTTACCTGATATCTAAAGATGACTCCCGCTTCGGACAAAGCCTTAGCGAAGGCAACGCCGTGCGTGTAAGGCGCAGTGAGGTCAGCTAGACCATGAAGGAGGTAAAGGCTGTGACTAGATACTAATTTCGCTCGTTGCGTGAGATCAGCTTCCACGTAACCCTTGTAATTCTCAGCTGGAGCACCGAGGATTCGTTCCGTAAATGCAGAATCTGCAATTAAAGAAATTGATTAGCAATGTGACGATGTATTCTTCTCAAATCAAGCAAAAAAATTGCTTCATTTGATAGCACAAATATTATGGTTAGCGCAAAATTTATTTAACGAATTGTAATTTTAAGTTATAGTATGTTTATTGAATAGATTATTGCATCTTCCAAATATGTTAATAAAAAATTATTTTATTAAAGAAAAAAATAGTGCCGTAGACACGAGACTAAATCTCGAAAAAAGGAAGAGATGAATTTGACAAAAAATTTTTTAATTGAAGTATCAAAAAGCGCGCACGCATGCAACGGAGATATTCCGGCTGTCAAAGTTAAATTCAAACGCTCTTTATATACAGGATATTCACGTACTGTAGTACATCCAATCGGCGATTGGATTTACCGCAACGCCACATTTGAAAATATTCTCCTGATTTCCGAGCACCATAGCGGTCACGTATCCACCATAGCCCCATCCCCAGACGCCGACTCTAGTTTCGTCAAGATACTTGTGCGTCTTTAAGAGATGCTTCAACACGGTAAGCTGATCCTGTACCTCGACACCGCCTATCTTTCTGAACAGATCCTTCTTTCCCTGACCTCGGGCGCCTCGTACGTCCAGTCTTACATAGACAATGTCATTATGACTCGACATATACGTTCCCCAATCTATCCGGAATTTGTCCGTGACGGCCTCGCTACCGGGACGGCCATTTACTTCAACGAGCACGGGGAACGCTGCATCTCTGAGCTCCTCCCGCCATGACGGTGGTAGCAATAGTTGCACCTGCGCTCGCCAGCCTTGAGGTAATGGCACCTGCCGATTATTCCGCAAATCGTATATATAAGATACATAGAGAATCAGATATATAAAAATAAAGTCGATAATGATTGAATTCAAGGCATAGACAGATATCCACCTCAAAGTTTCTCCTGGTAGGCAGTGCCAGTTCTGACAGTTTGTCCGCGCGTTGGATTCTCGTATCGTATAGCACGCGGACCATTTTGTGCGACGACGTCATGTGCACGGCAGCGAGAGGAAGGCCGGGACCTTCGCAATATAATACGTAGTAACCATCTCCATCATCGTCCACTGGTGGACTGACAGAAGCACCGAAATGCGTACAATTTGTGTAATAAAACCTGCAATAAAGTTCATTTTAATATGCACAATCGATTATATCGATCTGGCACGTCGTATTTTTTGTGGAATAAAAAAATGAAACTTGCCTACTGCTCCAAAGAACTTCTCCAAGATCACACGTGACGCACAATGGCTCGAAATGACGAGGATCATCCGCAGTGGGATCTCGTACCACGTAAAGATGTCTCTGACCAGGTCTTCTCTCTCTGGTGCCTAGATAGTATACGAGATGCGCCTTGGTGTCCCATGCTAAAATCTCGCTTACCTGTATTTTTTTTATTTTATTTTTTTGGAGAAGATTAAATTTTTATATATTCTTATGTACATCTTTATTATATATTCTCGTTGCGTCGATCTCAAAAGTTTCTCACCTCGTAAGGACCGTGCGAGAGTACCGCTATTCTCTGCTGCGTGAGTGTGATGTGTTTTATATGCGTGAAGTGCTCCTTGTCGCCTTCCTGTACTGTGGCCAGCAACAAGAAGCTATCACCATCCGGAGCGAAGAGAGGATGCGGTTGAGCATCCAACCACTGCCCTTCAGGCGCTCTCTCCGAGTGAGTCTCTTCGCATTCCCACGTGGGAGCACGGCAGGCCGATATCAATGACAAATTTTGCATTCTTGTCATCCAGACGACAGCGATCTGCGAAGCGTCATCGCCGACCCAACCGGCTGATATCAGATAATTATCTCTGAAAATATTTCGCAAGATAAAATTTTTGCTGAGACACTTCAAATGTTTACTCTACATAATAAGAGTAAACATTTAATTAATTTATTAAACAATTAACATAAGAAACTTTACAATACGATTAACGTACTGTCCGTTTAACGACGGCGGCGGTTTCAGTTTCGTTTTCGCTGGCAATGTGATGTTTCCGCTACTGTAATTTGTTAAGCTCACATTCCCGAGATCCATAATCCACAGTTCGACCTCTGGATTGGGTGAACCCGGTCTTGGATATCTAACTGATCTGGAAGGCGGGAAGGATTTGGATGCACCGGGAGAATTCGAACCGGTTCCATCTTGACCTAACTGCGTACCGAACCAAGGAAACTCCAACGCGCTCACTCTGGTGTCGTTGAATGTCGCGTAAAGAATATGCGAGCCGTCTGGACTGGGCCATATCGCTTGCGGATTCGGCAACACTTCTTCCTGATACAACCAGTCGGGCACGCCGTTGTAAATCACTCCGGGTACGCCCGTATCGGTCAGACGAATATCCTCCGCCGCAGGTCCCATTCTAAGATAAATGTCGTTTTCGGAGATCATGAGGAGACTGGATGTATTGCCCAACCAAGTGGCATGTTGCAGTCGCGTCTGTTGCACACGTCGCGATGGTTGCAAGCGAAGTGGTGTATGATGGCTATCAGATGGAGGATCATAAAAACGAAAGTATATTAACTGTATGCAAAGACTTTAATTATATTAATACGTTTTTAAAATATGAATATAATTTTAGAAATTAGACTATTTTTTTATTATTTTTTTAATATATACACTAAATTTTTCTCCTTCTCTCTTAAAAAAAAAAAAAAAAAAAAGTTTGATAAAATTATGAACAATATTTTATATGTATTAATTAATCACTATATGCACTTACTCGTTTGTGACATCGTAGACGGTATAATGAGCAGTGAAAGTGTTCCGAAAGACCTGCATAATAAATTATCAATTATAAAATGCATAATTGGAAAAGTTGATAGTGCGAAGGGTCAATGTTTTCTCGATAGCGGTAATCGACTGTTAACTGCGACTAAACTGCGCTGCATCGTATTACATGACGGAACATTACCGATAAGCCGCAGATCGTTAAGTTAGGAAGCAGCTGCCGCCCGAAATACTTTGCCCGAGAAGCTTTCGTGTTTAAGCCACTTACCGGTTTGACATTGTGCCTGAACAGTACGTAACGTAGGTCAGAGCTGCATTCGTAACCTTGAACATTTAGTTGTCTCTGAAAAGGAATATAAAATTAAAGATTACTTCAAGATAAAGATTCAGAAACAGGAATACAAAAAAAAAAAAATATTTTCTCTCTTTATAAATAATTCTTCTTCAAGTCATAAAATTCCTCTTCTTTTTTTAAAAAATTTTATACATCATTTTCTTTTTAAAATTATTAATTATATGTCATTAGAAAAGTTTGATGTAATAATTTGATTTGAGAAGATGTATAGCAAATCAGTACTACAAGAATTCGTCTTTTATTCATTCACTCGTTTGTAAAAGCATATTTATTTGCCTTAATACAGTTCATATTTTTAGTCTTTGATTTGCGAAAAAATTTTGTTGCAATTTTTAATGGATCTCTCGATTGTCATTATGTTAATTAAAAGATTACATTTATACATAAATGCATACCAGCGTATGATTAGAGACTAGAAGGGTCACGATATTGTTGCGAGTGTCCAAGAGGGTAAGGGAACCATCGTCAGCTTGATAGACGAACTTTTCATGAGATATCCAGGTCGGTGGTAACCTATGTGGTGTCAGGTCATCACGAAGGCACTCGTCTAGCGTAAGACGCCTGCCGCTCCAATATAAGAGCTCATCAACGTATCTGTAATTTTATTGATGATTAATTATACATCTCAAATTGTTAAACATATATGAATAATATATAAAGGGTTTAAGAAAATTAATAAAATGGATGCAATTTAAATTTCGAACATATTGCCAAGGAGCATAATAAAATAATAAATATAATGTGTGAAAATCTTGTAATTGTCAAAATATTTATTGGTAAAGCAATTTATCAATTATTTATAATAAATTGATTGAGAGAATTATTTGGCTAGTTTAGATAAATAGTTTTCTAATATTGTAATGTAAAGCACTGATATATTGCAGCACATGATATAAAAAATATTTACTACAATTTCATTATTTATTAGCAAAATTTTTATTTTACCATTTATTGTCTCGTTTAGAAGCGTGCAATAGGAAAATAAAAATATGAAAGAGAGATATTATAAACTCACCCGAGGAGATAAATTGCCGTGACAATGCCAGCGATAACGAAGCCGATGACCAAGAGTGAGAAAATTATACTCCGCCAATTGTGACCGCCATCCGCATACGTTAAATCCTGTGAAAGAAGGCATCCTCCTATGTAATTATCAGTCGATCGATGAGATCGATCGATGAATTATAATGCGGAAGCATAGCTGGTATGAGAGCATGCAGGTCGCGAATACGGAGATTTTGCAGAATAATTAGGAGAGTTCAACACATCGATGAAAAACTAACGGATCAGGAGACCATACATCTATAATATCTTCATACATTTTCCGCTACATATATTACGAAAAAATTCAATTAACGAATTATATACTAAACTCAGAAGATATTTTTACACATACACATACAAATGTTTTATACGTATTTTCCGAATATTGAGGATGTGTATGTGATATATATATATATATATATATATATATATATATATATATATATATATTGCACAGTATTATATTATTATTATTGTAAATTATATTTGTATAATTGTATGAGAAATGTATACTAGTGCTTTTTCTGTGTTTGCTTGTTATATATCATAAGAGAGAGAGAGAGAGAGAGAGAAAGGATAGATGCACATATTTCTTTCATCATAAAGTTGTGGATCGTGGTGTTGCATAGTTTCTTTGTTAATCAACAATGGCAGCAACTACATGAGACTACGTACACAATGCAACTTGCTCTAGAATTCAATATATTACAGACCTTACAAGAAAAACGTCAAAGTTCTGATAACTACTAGTTTGACTAGAATGCAAAGATTTTTTTCCTCTGCCAATGAAAATTTATGCCTTTTATCGCGTGGATCATAATTTCCGGAATGAAATTGATTCCGTTTTTTTTTTTTTCTTCCGTGCATGATTCTTTTCCGTATCGACAAAAATTTCTTTTGAAAAAATTATCTATATATAATCAGACTTTTATTGTTCGCGAAATGTTTACCAGTAGCCTGTTATCAAACTATCCTGATTAATCATAAATCGATTAATTAATTTTAATTTATATTTAATAAAATATTTTAATTAAATTTAATTAATTTTAATTTTAATTTAAAAAATTAATGCGGCGCGGTTATTTATTTAGTTTGAAATTGTCCTTGCAGACCCGCGAAAATGCAATGTTGGACATTACAGGAACAGACTTTATTCTCGTAGATTACAAAAATGCTTTTGGGGTCGCGAGGTTCGATCGCGCCGCCATCCAGAATATCGCGGTTTTTGTTCGCTTTCGAACGAAATACGTCACCGGCTGCGTTATGCATATTGCATACGAATTATGCGCTTGCACAGACACTCTCTTGTCCACCAGTTATCGGAATACCGAATAACACGTTCAGGCTGTGTAAATGAGAGTTGCGCACCAGATTTCGTATTACGTGAGTTGTATAACACGTACGGATCATTATACATATACTTTACCTGTTAGAACAGCCTCGCGTTTCTGAATACGCACGCAAACTCGTTTTAGATAAACATGAAACATCATTTATGATCTTCCTCAATGAGACTGCTTTCAACTTTTAATCGACTGGATATGATCTTTCGAAAGAGAATAAAAAGGTACTGCTTGATTACCTTATTAAATAAATTAAATCATGTTGAAGTATTTTTATCTAATTGATTTATCATTTTTATTATAATTTATAAATTAAATAACTTTATATTTAGCTTTATATTATATAAAGAATGCAAATGTTTTTACATTTGTACAATTTGCAATATAATTTTGTAAAATAATAATAGTCGCGCGTTCAGTATACAATTATATATTTTATTATCGATAGCATGACGTTTGGGAAAATATCTTTGATAGCCTCAATTATCATCGGCGAAACAAGACAAGCGAATTTTCAGTCTGAAATATAGTTGAAAATAATCTTCCATCTTCTCTCGGATATCTATCGTCGATAATGACTTTACTTTATACAACAGGATAAACGATCAACTACCGTTTCCATTGGCTGCCGTTATGCCACAGTAATCGTTTTTCAACGACCTGTTTATCCGGATAAATAATTGTCGATCTCTTGTTCGAATGATTTGCTATTTCTTCGACGAATATCTTTAAAATACTTTTACTCGTTCTTTCTTTCTTTCTTTCTTTCTTTCTGTTCTCTCGATCGATTTGTCGCTGCTTTGCATTCAAAATGCATAGCAGCGTGCAGAGTTATATAGAGTGACTATAAATTCCCTTCGATACGTTAAACTTTGCGAGGTGATATCTACATTGCGTATAATCTTGCACAATTTATACATTATTTTACAAAGATTCACGCCGTTTCCATACGACAATACTGCGTAGACGAAAATATAATTTTTTTTTTTTATTATATAATATTATTTCATTTAATTTTTGACACATGACTTTCATACACTTTCCTCTAAAAGAACAGAAATTTTCAAAAATATTTAATAAACTATTATATGCATGCGCAATTAATTCGTTATCGTTTGTATTGCAATGAATTAGCAAACATTCGAGATAGTTTGTTAGACAAAATGTATTCACTTATGCATATCGAATACAATTAGGCAAGCCGAATACAACTGGGATTAGTTCAAAGGAAATATCTATGGAACGATCGCGCAGTAATTCGACATGACGATTTTCGAGTATTCCACCGTGGTGTGTAGTGAACTGCAACGATACGATAAATAATACTGTCACATACGGTTGCATCGAACTAATGCATTTATCGCTACACATGTTTGCGGTCACATTTTCGTTTTTGCTTCTCATAATTTTATAGCACACAAGAAACGTACAGATTTGCTATTGCAAATTATCAAATGATACATTTTTTTGTCATTTTTATTGTAACGCTCTTATATCCATAAAGTATAATATATTTATATGAGCGTACGGTGTCGTCGTCGACGCGATCAAACAATAATGTTTGCTTTCTTTTTCCGGCAATAAGCTGTCAATGGCAATAACGAAATTTTGACAGTTGCTGATGGCAAATGGCGTAAATTTTTTCGGGCTTTTTCAATATTTGTCGTGAGATCTGTGTGATCAATTACGACGAAGCAACCGTCTCTGAAAATTTAATATGCCTCGTGATTTTATCGTTTCGGATCCGCTGCTTTGTCATCGGATAGCTAGAAGGTACATATAGACATAGACATATGGAATGCGATCGTTATTATAGTTATAGCTTCAATAATGCTACACGATATGGCTATCGTGGCTTTCGCGTCAACGTTTTAAATAAAGCAGTATTTACATGCGAATTGTCGTGTATAATTTCATATAAAATAGTACAATTATGACAAAATATGATTAACAATTGACAATTTATCATGTCGCTGTAATAATGTCATTAATAATCGATAAGTGGAAAATTTTGCGGCAATTAGCACGTGACAATGCAGTTATTAGGAGACGATAAAAGTGAGAAAATTGGGACATTGCGGAGAGTTCGATCAGTGCCAGATATCACGTCGTTTCTATATAGCTAAAAATTCTCCGCATCTTTATTATTCTGTTGGAGAATATTTGAAACATACCTTTAAATACGCTCTTTATAAATTTAACAGCGCGAAAGATATTGCGGATTTTGTGTGTGCATGTGTAAGGAATTGTTTATGCGATCTGCTTCGAATATAAAAATACTACAAAAACACAATTGTAATGATAGAAAAAATTGCATGGTATAAAGCTGGTTGCGCTTATCTTCCGAGAGATTATTAGTGGAGGTGTTAGCCATGACTGTTTCTTCTTGTTTCTCCGCCCGTCACCAAAACAAAACCAATCGATTTTGTCACAGACATTTATCGATCATTGTCATTATTCTGAAAATCACGCTGGCACAAATACGTTTCACTCGACTTCACTAATAATTAATTTATCCGTTGAGGAGACACAGACGCGCTGACCGGACTGCTGAGCGCGTTTCTGCCAAGAGTATTTCAGCCTATTGCCGCCCACATTTCACAACTCTCCTTCCTCTATACATGTAATATACACTAATATATACATATATATATATTTAAAATACTAAACTGTCGTGCGCGCTCATATGCACATGCGTCATTGCACCACGTGTCGAAATATCATACGGCTGATCGGCGACGACTAATGTCATTGCGATCGATTTGCGCCTCGCGAGAAATGATCGATGATGCGACAACGCGCCAACAATGCTGAACGGTGAACGTAATTCCTCAGATTAAATTGCTCACTTATGCGAGCTTTTTTATGCGAACCCGACAATTTATCCGTCTTTCGGCACTAATAGTAGTTCGACTAATCGTATATGAGATTTTTTTCAAAGCTGGAGAAGACGCCTCCGTCATTTTGTCCTTTTTGCCTTACTCGGACAGGAAGTTCAAATAGGTGACATGTCCTCTTGGGGTCACGGAATCAGTCGGGCAAAAGGGCCGATAATCGAGTATAAACAAACCGCACTGTTCAACTGCTTTTAGAGTAGCAAAATTCTATCGTATCAATAATTTATAGATTTATATTACAATGCCGTGCTGTGATACAATTGAAGGAATAGTGAGTACGAGATAAGGATTTATCTCAAAATTTATCAAATGCAAAACGGACGTTAATTTTAAATGCATGTATTCTGGTTGGAAATAATTTCGCGAAAGTTTCGACGTAATGATAAATGAGGCAAAGCGATTTTAGATGTAATACCGTAATCTGAGAAACGGCAACTACCAACGGAAATCAAACTGAGAATTTCTCTACATGTTGGCCGCGATATACAATAACGAGTTCAGGAGTTCAGGTGTGTGCGTTACTTATGAAACTACAGCCAGTTTCAATGGCGGTTTTCCTCAAGGGCGTAATGGTTTTCCACCACGAGTGTCTGTTCAAGTTAAAATGACGCCGAGCATATTTTAAATATTTCATGTGACACTCGTTTTCGCATTTATCTTTGAGAATTTACATTATCCCTCTTTTAGAATGACAACGCATTAATAAACGCGGAACGTTACTACAGTAGTTAAAGTATCACGGGAAACGACCATTAATACCGCCATTAATCGCAAAATGTTTTGGTACGTTGGTCAAAGTGTCTTTAATCAAGACTCGAGTGACGTTTAACTCGGAGAGTAACGTTTGTTGAAAATTTATTGAAGGTCTCTGTGACAGTACAAGAGCCAATATCACACCCGAGCAGATAGCGGCGGCCACCCGCTGCAACGAGCGAATAAAATAGCATTGCTGGCATTTTGCGGCAACGATTTTACTAAGAGTTTGCTTTCTTTTGTATGTATGTATGTGTGTGTGTGTGTGTGTGTGGGTGTGGGTGTGGGTGTGGGTGTACGCGTGCACATGCATATGAAAAGGGTAAAATGTTGCCGCCGCTGTCACTTTCATTTCCCGTCCTTCTCACTCGTTAGCTACGAATTCGTTGCGCGTGTTATCAGGTAATCCAATAATCAAGTTGCTCTATGTTTGTGTATGTTGTTAGCTAACAGGAGAGTTTCCCGATTCTGTCGTCAGAATCCCTCTATCTCTGTTGCCATGCTCCTTGTTCTCGTCAGTTCTGTCTATTTTTCTATTTTTCGCTCACTGACGTGGCGAATGATAAATTTGTTTACAATCGTAGGTATCGGCTTAATTCCACAAAAATCACATACAAAACAAAAGCGACAGACTGATTGATTACGCGATGTGTAGTTTTCTATTAAAAAATTGTTGAAGGATCAATCAAAGTCAGTTACGTTATTAATTAAATTGACTCTTTTTTTTTCTTTCTGATTAAGAATAAATGAAATGCAAAATGATTTTGAGATAAATAAAAGTATGTCATGAGTGAAAAGCAGTTTCCGTGTTTATATTTTGCTACTTTCAACGAGTATAAAAAGTTCTTTCATAAAAATCATCGGATCATCAACTTTGCTCAATTATAAGAGAATGACGAGTTAATTTAAATATAATTAAACTATACATATTTTTTGTGCGTCTTAACGCGAAAGTAAAGAAGAGCAAAGAAATTTTAACATTTTCCTGAAACTCTCAAGTGTTCATAAACCAGAAGAAAAAAGCTGTCTGGACGGATAAAGAAAGTATTTTACGTAACAAAATAGAGTGTGTGTGTGTGTGTGTGTGTGTGTGTGTGTGTGTGTGTGTGTGTGTGTGTGATGAGTGCTTTGAAGAAACGCGCGCGTAAATTTTTCGCGACTTTATAACACAATTCACTGCGCGAGGAAAAATGTAACTCGTATCAGTCTCGTAAACGCTCAATTAATGACCGCACACTCTATAATCAATTATCACTCTGTTATTACGAATGGCTGAGTTTATGTGCGTTATTACATGCCATGTTTTTACATGCCCGTAGAAACGTTGACGTCAAATTAATGAGACTTCGCCATTTATTTAAAGGCTCGTCAAGATGTTTCTGCGCACTTTATCATAGACAAACAATAATTAAAACAACATAATTGACGTCTTCAGCATCGGTCGTTCATAATTTAAAGCTCAAATATCGATCGAATTGTAAAGAGAGAAAGAGACAGCGTTGGCTCTTTTATAAAATATTTTTTTTACGATTTTTTTCTACCGCAAGAAAGCTAAATTTATTATATATGAAAAAAAAAAAAAACTGAATTTACAGAAATCTTGCACAAATATCTAATGTCTATTTGATCGCTATCTTGCACGATATTCATTATATCGAGTAATATCGCGCATAGTTTGTACGTGACGTAATTACGTCATTTCAACTGTTATCCTGAGTGGTCGCTATCGACGCTCAACGCGAATAATTCTGCTACACTTGCGGGTACTTTGCAAAGGACTTAATTATCGTATGGGTCTGCATTCAAACCTAGCATTATCCTACAAAGACGTTATATACAATTGCAGTATATTACGTACATTATTAACAGTTATTAGATTACTACATGTTATTGAAGAACCTCATCTTCTAATAGATGTTTGTGATTATCAAACCAAGTGCAACATACATATGTCTACACTTAAACATTCATTACATTTCTGTATTAAAGACATTGTATTTATGAATGGGACTATCACACCTCAAACTATTTGGATCTATGAAAAACTTATGTAGGAAATCTTATTTTATGCATTCACACAAATCTATGTTATGTATTGAATAGTCTAGTCTAGTACATCGATAATTACCAACATCAACATTCAATTTTTATTTACGTTTTTTTTTTTTTTTTTAGCACAAGAGATAACATCTCGAAATATTAACACACAATACGGGATATTTAATTCCTTTTTCTTTTCTATCGAAATCATCTTTAAATAAATTTGTAAATTAATAATCGATGCATTGACGCGATATTGACTTTCATCAACACACATGCATTTAAACCTGATGGCATACGTAGTCTACGAGAGAAATACTCGACGATTGGGAGAGGGACCACGTATTGAGCCGGTTGAGCGATTTACCTCTTTTACCTGGGCTGATTTTGAACGGGGATCGGCGACCTGGACGGTCTCATCGGGAGGCAGCCGCCAGGAGTTCCTTTCGACGTTAACGCTGGCGTTCATAGCGGCCTCCTCCTCCGCCTCCCGTATCCTTCGTCGGTCTCAGCCACTTCGTCCTCGCGCGATCGCTTCCCCAAGGTCCCCGGGGTAACCCCCGGGCTACTCCTGGGGCCGAGGTTTTATTACACCAATCCACAGTTCTTCACCTAAAAAGGAAATGAGATGTAATAAATTTATACGGTAAAGTATAAAGCGAAAAAGTATACACTGAATCAATATAGCGGAAAACTTACTGAATGGACTGATAGAAGTTGAATATTTAAATTCAAGGATGGAATATTGAAGGACGGAAAGGGATAAAGAAGATAAGCTCAGGAGTGGTAGTAATTCAATCTGAGATGAAATTCAATCTGAACTTTGGTAGCGCAAGTTAAGCACTGTATACAGAAGTAATAGCAAATTAAAACCGCGATCAAATTTTGTCGGAATGTTGCAAAGATGAATTGTAGGAACGCTTTTACATTTGCGATTCAGAAAACGAAAGATATAAGAAGAAAATTGCAGATCTTTTGAAACAATGTGTGATTAATAAATATTCTACTTGAACGGAATCGAATCTTTTTCCAGCCTTTTTTTATTCGAGGACAGGTTAATGATTGCTTTGACGATCGATGATGTAATTTTTCTGAGGAATTTAATATCTTCCGCGATATGATTAATCAATGCCCCAAATTCCGCGAAAAAGTTACAGCGTTTAACTCACGACAAAGAAAAAGAAACTAATTTTGCTGCTCTCTAGTTATTGCGCAATTCTTTTTTTATACAACAAAATTGCAGCGGGTATGTGTTCGGTAACTGAAACGAGATTGCGATAACGAGAAGGAGAGAGAGAGAGAGAGAGAGAGAGAGAGAGAGAGAGAGAGAGAGAGAGAGAAAGGAGTACCGATTTCGGTTACCGCAAATTTATGGGGCGTAAAAGAAATACAAAGACGTGGGAAGTAACGACTAGATACACAGAGGACAACCGATTAAACTTTTCGCATTTTTGTAATTCTATCGTCATTCGAATAATGTGCTACTAGAAATTGAGGACAAAACTACATTTGTGAAATTACAACTGCCGCAGAATTTTATTCTAATAAGCAATAAATTTATTCTATACCTTGACGTTAAATTTGAATTTAAAAAAATCATTTATTTACTCATGAAGGATTAAGTGATGAGTGAACACGATTGTCATATCATTTTAATGCGACAGTAATTGGAAAGAATTTCCTCAAAAGAATGATAGATGATGCGTGAGATATTTCGCAAAACAAGCATCTTGTAGTAATTACGTGATTTTGACGGTATAATTAACATGTCGGATATATGTAAATTTATATGCCGTCAACCTCGTGTAAGAATATTTTCCTGTGCCGTTCAATGATATTTTTAATAATGCCTTTTCTCGATCGTCAAAAATTATAGTAAATAAATATTGTTGGCAAACATCGATATGCCAATAGAAGCGCAAAGAAAAGAGATGAGAAACTCCCGCAAGAGGAAGCGAAACAAAAGGACATTGTCCTCATTGTGGAGGATGCTGGGGTAGCGCGCACCGTGCTAGCTCCACGCTGTGACGTCAGAAGAGTTACGTCAGTGATGCGGCAGGCTGTGTTGGTACATAACAGCCTCACGCCAATGGTGGAGATGGCTGCGTTGCGGAAGGGAGGATGTAGACTAGTTGAAAGGTCGTGGAGGCAAAGAGGGTGCACGAGTATGATTCGAGGAGGATTCGTGGATGATGTAACGGGGGTGAAATAAGGTCGATTACCCCGGGATCCATTGCCGGATTTCATTCATCGGTCACAGTCGAGCGTGGCTCGTGCGAGCTAACGGAATTAATTTTTCGCGTTTTGTGTCTGCATAAGGGGAGAGACAAAATTGGGCACGGTATATCGATATCCGCGAACTCTCCAATTTGCCAAACTGGAACAGAATTTCTAAAAATGGCTATTACAACGTGACGCAGTGGTCGCGCCAAGTTTATATTGATTATTGTGGCTAACGTGGCGATAAATTAACGCGGCTTTACTTCGAAAAAGAATTCTATTTTATCTTTTACGAGAGATAGATATTTTGTACAATCGTAATAATATAAAATATTTCAGATAAAAAAAGAAAGAAAAAAAAATCGTAATAAATTTCCTGGCCACGTATTTATTTTAATGTAATATGATTGAGCTTAACCGCGTGATTCGTTTCATGTTTTTTTATTCCATTTATTCGATATATTTCTGCATTGGCATTATAAATCTATAACGTTCTTCAATTATAATAAATGCGCATCAAGTAATTAAATTCTCTCTGCGAGCGACATAAATAGATTCGTAATTTCGTTAAGTTTGTTTTCCCCGAACTTTTTGCAAATGCATTCTTTTTCATTTACGAACTATGTGGCGTTAAATTGGCTTATTACATATTTCATATAACGAAATTTTTATTATTTGACTGGAAATATTATATATCGACTAAATAATTTCTTAACACACATGATTCTTATATTCTTATACAATTGATTATCGAAATATATATATATATATATATATATATATATATATATATATATATAGAGAGAGAGAGAGAGAGAGAGAGTTTCTATCCCTTCGAAAAAAATTCAAAATTCTTTTTATGAAAGACTTTTATTTTTTATAAAAGTGAATCTTCTACTATCAATATGAGACAAATATAGTGATTTAAATTTTGTCAATGCCGAGAACTTTTACAGTGTTTTTGATCGAACGTGTACACTTTTTGAGGGTGGAATCCATCTATTCTTACTACTGTTTGAAGCAGAATGATTATCTCTGAGCCGGAAGATCGAGCAATTACGCTTCTTCGTTCCTCAGGAAATTCTAAGCTCGGCAGGTCCTTTAATTTTGCCTTTTTCTCTGTCACATTTTCGTGAGAAACATAGATAGTACCTTAAGGAAAATAACAGATATTCCAAAGATCAATAATGATCTGATCCGACCTCTTTCTGAGAATGTCTTCTTTCTGTTTTCATCCCTTCCAAGTTGCATTCACGTCATTGACATTATCAATAATTTTTTTCTTGAGGCTTGTGAATTAAGGAAAAAGTGTCAATTCATTATTCAACTGACAGATAGTTTCTATATCGCGTACGATTCAGCTATTTATCTATTCATATTTTAATTTTATTAAATTTTGCGACGTAAAGTCAACTCTATTCATTATTTTGCAACAAAATTACTCTCTCTTTAGGCATTTTGCCTGATATTATAACGAGGCAAAGCATTTTTCGAATTTTATTAAATTTCGAGTAAAATTAATACTCAATTAAAAAATCTAATTATATACATTGTAAAAATTATGTTTCGAAATTTTCCAATTTACCAAAAATGTACCGCGAGAAAATTACATAATTACATTGCAAGCTTTATGAAGAAATATTTCATTTCCTTTGTATGTGTAAAACGATAATTCAGATAAAATAATACTACACATACATACGCGTCATGTGCATGTGAGTGATGGTATATTATTTCATATTTATCAAGTAAAAGCTACTTACTATTTAATTTAACAAGATATTATAAAATATAAGCGTAGGGAAAATCAAAACGAAGTACTGGATAGAACGAAATATGAAACACTTAAGGTGTTTCATTTTTTATAAAAGTTAAACGAGATGTAGTAAAGCCTTTTTTTAATTTTTCTTTATTTTAAAAGTTTTATCATACTTTTTTATTACATATTAACTTTTTTTATTTTTAACTCACTAAAGTCAAATTTAAAGTTAAATTTAAAGTTTCTCGATAGCAGAAACGCGTAATGCGTTTTATAAATTAATACATAAATCGACATGAAGCGTGAATTAAGCAAACAATATTATATTCTCAGTTGTCAAGACGTATAAATTTCGATATCATTATTCGTTTAAAACTTGCCGTTGCATATGTTGTATGCATGTACAAAGATATGTTTAATTTTTTTTTATCATAAATCATTTATCTCGCTAAACACGTTAGTTAGTATATTTTAATCTGCTATTTAATAAAAAAAAAAAACAATTTAAGAAATAAATAAAATATTTATTTCTAGAAGGGCTTGAATCAATTTTGTCTCAAAGTAATCTTGCTTGCTTGAATGGCTTTCGTAGTGATATGGAGGTATACATTTGCTATACGAATTACACGAATGTACTCTACCATGAGCGATTGATATCATATCGTTCTGAAGCGCATGTCACGAAATTGCTTCTGCAACCGCGAGTAAATATCTGACATGAGTTTAAATATTGGAATTAAACGCACGTGTTTGCAAAATTATAATTTATATCTAATCGTTAAAATGATTGATTTTAACATTATTTAAAAGTGGAATATGATGAACGATAGCGTTTATTCAGTTATCGTAATTATCATCGATGCAGATTACTTGGGATCTATGTCGAGCTTAGATTTTTTTGTTACACCACAAGTCTTGACAAAGCTTTCTAGATTTTATCTATTTATTTCGTTTATTTCGACAAAACGAATTAAAAAACGTGTACTGTTTCTTTTCGAAAAAAGAAAAACAAATTTCTTTGAATATTCTCTTACAAATAAGGATTTCGTATTTATGTATGTGTGTAAGGATTAATATTCAGATTAGTTTTTTTTTGTAGATAAATTACTTAATTATAGAAAAAAAAATGTTAGGACGTAAATTATAACACCCATTTCAAAGATAAAGCTTGTCAAAAGTTCTCTTTTTTCTGTGTAAAAAAAATTCACCACACAACTTATGATCGAATCAAGATCACGTCAAACAAAATCTCTCGATTATATTAATCACTGAGGATACTTAATTTTATTTCAATTAAAATTTAAATAAGAAGGACCTGATATTATTTCTCCAAGGGAATCGCGCGCGCAATGTCTCGTAAATAACATTATACATTATACTCTTTGGATCACGATGCAAACGTGCGGATTGCATACACATGTCGATCTCCCAAGCACAAAATTAATTCTTTCGACTGCCGGTAATCAATGTCCGTTTACGCGGAAATGCAGTTTGAAAACAAAGCCATTTGTCTGTCCCTGAGCGAAAGGGATGAGCATCGGTAGCGCGAAAACCGATGACGAATGCGTGGCGAAATGAAGCTAGCTTGTGCTTTGACGCCGATGATGATCCTGGATTCGCTCTTTTTTTCCCCAAGACGAAAAAGATGAATAGTATTGACAAATTGATGGTCCAATGTCGTCTGTGCATTTCATATGCGTATGATGAGCATTTTGATCAAAATTCGGATCAACAGCGAATTGTTTGATGAAATTTCTCTTTGCTGAAAATTTCATTTGACTATACTTTGTTCATTATCTCTTGATTAAATATCTTAGATTTTAATTAGGATTAAATTTTATAGCCCTCGTACGTTAGAATGATGTTGAAAGAAAACTTACGTTAAATTATCAATTTACAATGATAATTTCTTTTGTAATTATGAATTAAAGCTTTCCTAAAAACCTAACGACAAATTTTCATGTTTGAAAAATTATCTCATAGTTTGACGTGATTCTTACGAAACATCTTGCATGTGTATACTATACAAAGCTCGTTCATTACATGTGATCAATCAATATGATGCATGCAACGATGTATCTCGAGTGCAGTTCGTGTGTGGTGGATTGAGTAGTAAGTTAAAAAAAAAAAACTACAAGGGCATTGAAACGGGATCTCCAAGATCGTGAAGAAGAGTGACGTTGATAAATGGCAAATAATACCGTAATAAATATCAATTTACATAGGAAATAATTGCGAAATGCATTATAATTCTTTCTTTTAATCACGATGACGATGGTAATATTTTCTTTAAAATATATAAGTCAATTTCTTATTCTCTTTATTTTTTTCTTATAATTATAGTTTAAATTTGTTGCTATCTTTTGCTAAAAATTGATGATAAACAAAAGTTTAATCAGATAATTTAAAAGTTAAAGTAACATTAATTATAAATAAATCAAGTAAATGATATGGCATTCATGCATTAATACATGGATGAATAAGCACGGCAATCTTCTTATTGCCTTGCAGTCGATTATGTACAGCGAAACGAAAGAGATTTATCGTTTGGTCTTGCAATCGAATCTAAAAGAGACAATTACTTAAGTATAATGGCTTTAGCTAATCGTGGCAAACGAAACGACGGTAAAAAATTTTAATCGTCCCAATTGCTATGTAGAATTTATTACGATAAAATTATCTGATTCCGTTTCTCGTGTCCATTTCCGTTTCCAGTTTCGTCGACGAAGATGAATAGACTTTTCTGTACACGTTGTCTTTCGAAAGTAATGTAGAAAAAAGCCGAATCGCAGTATAAATCTGCAGTAGTCGCGTTATTGAAGCTACCTGTTGTATCCATATTCGATGCAGCTGATCGATTTGCTCGAGAGCGAATTTGCTCAACAAATATTATATATAATACCGCATTAAGGTTCAACATGATTCGATACCAGAGAGAATATCGACATTCATCGGTGCTGTCAATATTCGAATACGCAGATATTGGAGCAGTCAATTTCCCGAGTTACTTGAGAGATTATTCGCACGCACCTATAGGCAGTATCAACAAAATTCGAATAATACACCCAATTCACAAGCTTGGGTATGTAAACTGGATACGAGAAAGTACTTGAGTATTCTTAGGATTCTGTGTGCTCCGCCAAAGTTGAGATTGTTATTCGTGTCAGGAAGGTCGACAAGAAGCAGAAACGCGCAAAGACGGCGACGCGCGTCTTTACGCGTGACACAGAAATAAAACGAGAGACGATCTGGCT
Organism: Cataglyphis hispanica; assembly: GCF_021464435.1. Classification (NCBI taxonomy): domain Eukaryota; kingdom Metazoa; phylum Arthropoda; class Insecta; order Hymenoptera; family Formicidae; genus Cataglyphis; species Cataglyphis hispanica. The sequence goes on from NC_065963.1 coordinate 7,404,021, forward strand.
CGTAACCAAGACGGTTAATCTCGCACATCATGCTGGACCGATCCATTCGATGATTATACAACAAATTCACGGAATATGTCGCCCTATAAGTTATGCAGCGTGCAGCCATGTTTACGAATCGATTTTCGCTGCGCGTAAATACTTTTTGTCTCACAATAGTAGAATCGACTCAAAGTCAAACTTGCAATTTTATCTTATTAGGTGTTATTTTGGGAATGTTTTAGTACATCTTAGTATTTAGTATAATGATTAAAGAATAGATTACGATTTTTTTTCTAAAGTAATATGAAAGATATTAATTATAATTTAATTATCATATAATATAAAAGTATTAGATCACGGTTTCAAAGATAATTATTATTGAGATAAGGAATGAACCATAAATTGCACCTTGCCGATAACGTTTAAGTATAGGAACAAGTTTTCTATATGTAGATACAAATTTGTGATGAAATTTAGTAGCTAATAATATTCAAATTTATTATGGAACTGGTCTTTAAGATTACATAACACAGTATAATACATACGCAACAATACAAATCATCAGCAGATTAATTAAAGCATTCCCAGCAATTGGCACGCATTAATAAAACGTGGAATTAATTCAGTAGAGAGAGTATCTAACGTAGAGAGAATATCTAATTGCATTAAGGCAATGAATTTTGCAGGACGGATCTTATTCTCGAACCACATTATTTTCAGAAGAAACAAATTTATAGAACGAATGAAACGATCGCTATTTCGTGCGCGTTTACATTCCACCTTGCAGCTTATTATCGTTTTTTTTCACCGTAGAATTATTTCGACAAGGAAATCGGTACGGTATTTTTGTCATCATTTCTTGTTTAATCCCTTATGCAATCTGTAGGATTTTGGCTTAAGCTCCTTCGCGAATCGCCTATATTTCGCGAAGACGATGATACCAGTCTGCGCGGCTCCTGCACAAATCCATCTTCGTTTCGTTGCAATTTAGATATTTCGCGTTTTCGATGAACCGTCTACATGTAGTTTACTACATATACTACCGTGATCGTGCACCATCTAAAGTTTCATCATTTCCCACAACGAGAGTTCAATCCTTTCTCAGAAACTTTGCGCTGTTCCTTTTCTAAAGACTCGCCCTTTATATTGCGTTCACTGAATGATCCCTTTTCCACTAATTTCGACATATAAATTGAGTTTACAATTTTTTTCTTTTATTTTTTAATTATTTTTATCTCTTGACTATAGCTTAACTTTTTTTTTATTTAGATTTAGACTCACTTGATTTTTTCCTCAAGTTTTATCGAAGCATAGTTCACGTAACATTAATTGTATGTGTGTACATGCAACAATCTAATATATTTTGTCATACAATGAACAGCGGAATAATTTAGCAAACTTGAAACATGATGTAATATGATATTTATGGCACGGTCGCGTGCATTTTATGACGACAGTTTTTTCCGTTTTCCATCGGCCTAGGCAAAGGTAGTGTCCTACCGTTCATCTGTAACCTACCCTATATATTTACAATGTTTGACTTTTACAAGCACACGAAGTGCGATGAATACGATCATGAAAGGCTAAAGTTTCTTTCCATTTTCAACATGGCTTTTTGCCAAGAGATATCGAATATATCGAAGGTCTTCTTTCCTCTCGTGTTCCCCCCACATTTTGCCGATAAAAATCAACCATAAGAAAATTAAAAATTTTGTAATGAAACGATAGATGATAATTATAGAAATTAATAAAGAAATATAATTTGAAAATGTAAATTAAATATTTTTCCAACAACATATGTCATTATTTTGAAATTAATTCAAGAAAAATGTATTTTCATTTCTACGATTAATTATTTATCCATAAGTTATTATTTTATCAATGATGTGAAAATAGAGAAAGTTTGAACCATTAAATAACGAGAATTACATAATTTTGAATGTAATAGTACATCAAGAAAAAGAAGAAATAAAAAAAGCTAGAGCTGCGCGGAAGAAATTGTCAAGAAGAACAAGCTTTTATGCAAAATTTTATTCTTTTGCATTCTTTTATTATCGTGTCGTGTAGAATATAAGCAAAGAAACGATGTTGAGAAGAAAGAAAGAGCACGAATGTAAAAAAGAGCACGCGATACAATGCCAGCAATGCTGAGGATTCTCAGATTTCCACGGAATGCGTCCCGCAAAACTTTACTTGTGCGGTATTTCCTAAGCTCGTATACACATATGGTACTCGAATGCCCATAATTTCGTATCTGGAATTAATTTATAACTGAAAGCGCAAGAAAGCTTGTACTAATGGAATGGATCTTGCTACTTACAACGTTGTTGCCAAACAGCACAGAAGAATAATAATTAGATAAGACAAAATATAATTTGATAGTTTATAATACAATGAGATGATAATAGCATATTTATGTATATTTTCAGATTAAAGAGAGGATTCTGTGCACTACAGACTTTATTACACGGCCGTTCTTATAGTCTCAAACTATTGTAAGTATCTCTAATATTAAGTACGATGGAGTGACAATCTATAAATTATTATCACCGATACTTTAATGAAGTTTAGAATCTTCCTCGCCATTCTATTATCGCGTTATCATCACACACGGGATCGACTTGAACTGTCAAGATTAATTATTACGATACACATTTACACACGCTCTATCCAAATTATTCAAGGTAATTACGAAAAATTTATCTTATTGCTGCCGTTTTTTATTTATTTGCGACCTCACGTTGCAAAATATTTACGCAACTTCCGGAAAAATTAAATTGAATAAGACTGCAGTGTTTTTGATGATTTAAATTTCTTATAAAGTGCTCTTTCTTTGTGGCGCATTTATCTTTAGCCTTTTATTACCTTCATAAATATTAAAAGAGAAAGAGACAGAGCTAATGGGACAATGATAAAAGAAATATAGTGGTTATCTTTATAAATTTTTAAAGGAGAATGCGCTATATAATTAGCTTATGGTAAATCAGTATCCCATATAAATTTGCAGATCCGCTTCAGAACTTGAGATTTATGGCTTCGGCATTTCGCGTGACGTAGCTATTCCGTTAGCGAAATCTGCGCGGATCGGGTATTCCCTCGTGATTGGTAGGACCGATCGAATACGTCGCGCGGCGTAATGAAGTGCCATATCGGCAACGGAAGACGTGTCTCGGTGGTTGCGGGGCAGCGTGCGAAGAATAATATCTGCGTTCGGAGTTTGAGCGCGGTCAGGCATCAGTGATTAATTGCCCGAGTCTCTCGTAACGCTGACTAAAGGCCAGTTTCGCAGGTCTGGCACGTCGACCGACCTCGCGAAATTAATAACGAACAATATAGATGAAAGGTAGGCTTGAGCAGCTTCCTTCCGACGCCACACCCTCTGCCTCTGTCGTTTTTACCCCGCCAACTGCAACCCCGATCCCCCAAGACTCGTCATCCGTCACGACTATGTGTCAGCGATTTCTGCGGGGAATTATAATTCGATGCCTGGTTTTCCCGTGACGAGAATACGGGCAAAGCGATTTTTTTCATCAATCATTTCACAGGCGATTACGCTAATATAGTTAATTAAAAAGTGGTGTTTTTTTAGAATTTTCTCGATTATAACGAGATATTTAAAATTTCATTATTATGTATATTATACGAAATGTTATGTCGAAAACCAGCAGATATTTTACATGTGAAATTTTAATACGTGTGTGAAGAGGCATAATGTCTATAGATTTTTTTAATTTCTTTTCAAACGATTACTCAGAACTTTTTTTTAATAAAACAGATTTACCAAAAAATTTTCTAACGCTTTTAATAGCTCGCGCGGGTACAACCTGTATCTCTTCTATCGAAAGAGATGAACTATTTGATATTAATAATCTTTCTACAATGAATTTATGGGTGAATTTTGCCACGAGTTCATTCTCGAAATATGAACATAATAAAACCATTATTGTAGGAAAAGTATGATAAAATATAAAATAATATTAAATGAAAAATTGTTAAATCACACTTGCACTCAACATCACACAACGTTGTAAAATATATATGCCTAGAAATATTAAAAAAAAAAAGAGTTAAAAGATAATTGGTTGGCATGTCAAAAACTAACATATAATAAAACGAGTCATGAGTTTATCTTAACGATTCGTAATTAAATCTGATGACACACCGATCGATACATATTTATTATTCATTAAAACGTGGCTCGGACGATGTTTATCTTCGCGAAAAACGATTAAGCAGATCTCGCAGCTAGATATTAATAACTTAGATCACATTCGTCGTCACGTGTTCTTGGGCTCTTCTAATAATATCTCATCTATTCTTATCAAAATGCATTGCAGCAGGTTTACGAGCTTTCGCGACACGAAATATACATTTTATTAAACTATTAAATTAATTGCAACATTATTATTACGAGTCATAGGAACAGTAATATAACAGGAATAGAAATATGAATCAGTGTGTATGCGCGTGTGTGTAATAATAAAGTCTCTATAAATTTTCTCTCTATGGTTTTGAATTGATACAGTTTTGGAATAAATTCATCTAGATGCATTTTATTTAATCTGTGTGTACTAAAATATATTATCAAAATTTATATCTATACTAAATCAATAATATATAAATTGATTGGAATTGATCCAATTGTTAGACAAACATTAAAATACTCCAAGTTTCTTGCCGCATGCTGCAAACTCGTTTGCATACCTCCGCCATATTTATCGCAGTTCTCAGATGCTATTTAAACTTTAAGTAACTTTATGTTGAAGAGCTTTAAGCACGCTAATTGAAAACAACGAGTCACCAAAGCGCGACCACAGGCGGGCTAACTATGGCGGAGACGATTCGCGAGTGGCCCACTTAGACAGATCAGAATAGCATGAAAATGGCGATGAAAATTTTGAGAGGAGCTCCTCTATTCCACGGCACATTATATATATATGTGTGTGTGTGTGTGTGTGTGTGTGTGTGTGTGAAACGCGAAAAAATTTATCATGACATCTAAAAATATTGCACCGATATTACAAAAGGCAATTTCGTTTGGAGGAAAATTTATCTCGCATACACACGAACTCACACAAATTATACAAGCGAATGCGCACATTCGAAAATGCAATCGTTTCTTCATTATCGATCATCGACTGTTTTCCACGAAAGCTCAATAGTTCGATCATTCGCTCGTGAAACTATATTGGATGGCATAAAAATACGCGCGCGTAAAAAATAATCGCAACATCGTCATTGGCAGTCGCGATACAATATCATTGATATTTAAAGATACTGTGACGGAGGAACGCAAATACTCTCGAATACTGCTCTCTTTTCAGCGCAACATTCGATGAATTCTAGATGGGCACTATGGAATATCAACACATCTGTAGATTCTATGAACTACAAATTTATAAAGCGCATTTACTTGCGCCAAAATAGAACCTAAAATTTAATTTTAACATTATAAAACTCTAACGATGAGCAAATTCAACACTGATTCAATCATCCGTGTACTCGGACATTTTTGAATATTTATATCCATCTTGAACATACATTCGCTAACATTCTGGCGAGTGACACAGTAGAGACGATCGTTGTAAGTCAGCCACGGTGCGCAGATCGCGAAGCATTGACCGACTGCAGTTGCAACTGCATTGAAATTTCTCACGGTCGAGTACGCTCGGATCGACCCGAATAACCATCGTCTTGAAGAACCATTGACTTTTTATGAAACTTGACCGGTCAAAAGGATTTCCAGCTCCAAGGAATTCATTGCTGTTACACATTTCTTGCTCATATTTCCAACTTTATCAGTTTAAAGCCAGCCTAAGGTAGTTTTCACGTGCACTGTGTGAAGAACAATTCTAATAGATATTTTTCGCGGGATTATATATCACGAATGTATAAAAAGATTATTTGTAAAGTTTTACATAAATTTAATGCATGCAAACAGTTTAATTTAAATATTTGTTTAATTACATTAATCCTTAATATTTAATCTAGTTTGCTTAATTATTTTATTTATGTCACAATCCCACAGTTTTACTACAAAATATTTAATAATACATCTCAACTTATATGTCAAATTTTGTATCTGTCACACTTATCACATTAGTATCACCATCATTACTGATTTAATCATATTTAATAATGTCATTTATTGATATCAAAGGAAACTTGTATGTTTTCACACTGTTATATTATAAAGTTATAAATTTCAAGCGAATTAATAATTTATCATTAAGAAGGATAATTACATTATAATATTAAAAAATGATTTCTAAATGATTTTTCTCCAATATATTCCGTGTCAATTTAAATTTTGTTTAGAAATCACAATGTGCAAATTCCATAATAAATGATTTCTGAGCAGATATTTTGGAAAACAAAAATTACTTTTAGGAAAGGAATAGCACACAGTTTTTCAACGTAATTAAAAGAACGTTGGTCTCATTCGTTTGTTATTTCTTTTCGGATGTAGCTCTGAGAGTGGCTTCGAGCTCGCGACTGAATAAACATTCTCTCTAGATTTTTTGTCTCATTTTCCATTCTCTCTTCTTCGTCGTTCTATTATCGCTTTGTTCTTTATATCTATTCTCTTTTTCTACATCCTCCTCGATTTCTCATCTTATACTCGGGGAAGCAAAGAAAAATAAAAACTTGGAATATGTCAAACTAAAAAAAGAGAAAAAGCGTGCCATTTTATTTTAAAAAAACGGGGAGACAAAATCTCTCTCTCTCTCTCTCTCTCTCTCTCTCTCTCGAGAGAGAGAGAGAGAGAGAGAGAGAGAGATAAAAAGTCCTCGCATTGCAATATCTTTCGGTACATTCATGATGTAGACCAAGAACCGACCGACGTATATCAAGTTAATTTCGAGACTATTTTCTCGAGGATCGACTTCATCCTTGCCACATGACGTCAGTTCTAATTCTCGCCTTCTTGCAATGCCATTTTGAAATCGGATTTATCTTCCTTATTCTCTTTGTATTCTAAGAAAGATACATCTATCCTTTGGTTGAGATGTGCGTACCTCATCTTGAGAAGATCAATATAAAGGACAGCCACGCATCTTCTTCTTTTTTTCTCTTCTTCTTCTTCTTTCTCTTTTCCATGACATATTTAATTATTTACTTGAATATTCTACTTAATTGTCAATTTTACAAAGCTGTTTTATATTTTATTTTCAAAGAAAAGATTTTTCTTCTGATTACCATTCTATCTCTCTGCTGTATACAATCTCAAAATTCCTTAAACGAAATCGTTTACTAATCTTGCTTAAGACCAATGTTTTCTTCGATCCCTTCCAATCCGTTTTTCGAAAAAGTTTCAACAACTTGCGGAATTCACCGACGATAAAAGATTAGCCGTAAATAAACGTATCTCTCTTTTTCTCTTTTTATATTGTTTAATCTCACAAAAACTTCAAATTCATTAACTTACATTTTTTCATTAGGAAAGCTATAAAAAATTTAATTATTTATCACTCTTTATTCAAATAATTCAGATCATGTCACGACGAGAGTTATCATGTATTTCTTTCAAAAATTTTCATAGGAGCATTTTCATCAGATTTTTATATGAGCTTATATTTGTACCGCACAGGAAGATTATAAAAAGAAATAAAGCACACGCATATTTCTTATAATCACCAGTTAATCAATTAATGCTGTTGAGGTTCATGAAAAATTTGTTTTTCAATTTCTCTCTTGAGATAATATAATTTTATTAAGCAAATCTTTATAATAGATTGCTAAATGAGAAGTACATCGTTATTTAATCCCACTCTTCTTAACTGATCGTCTTTCTCTTTTTACATTGCATACATCTGCGAGAGTTACCCGCGCATACATATAGACAACGACTGCAAGAGAATAGTGGTGATATCAATACGGCAATCTCAACATGCAGATGACGAAGGTAGAACGAGAACCCAGGCCAATCATGAGCAGAGATCTCTCTTTCTCTTCCCTTCTCCTATAACGCTCTATTCATTCCTTCTTCCTGCTCTTCTTCATTCTTCTGCGTAGAATATTCAATCGCTCATCCCCTCAACCAAGCGTGAATTCGAAATTTAAGCGCGCTCCTTCACGAAGTTTCACCCATTGAGCTGAGCTAAAAGCCATCCCCCTCTCTCGTTCTTTTTCGGACTTCGTTTCAAATACCGAATATTCTCCTTCTTCACTTCAGGTAACTAACCCATTTTCCTAATATTGCGGGGACTAACTGCATTTTTTTCACAGTTTTAGTTCGGATTGCTAACGACTTCATTTGGACTTAAAATCTGATATGCAAATCTCATACAATTCAAGTGTCGTAGTCTAATGGATAAAGAATAAATGCGCTTTGTTATATTTAACGGTCAAAAATTGAAGAGCGCAGTTTCATTAAAACTGAAACTTGAAGCGTGCATTCACCATTAAACTTCTTAAAAATTTATCAATTTATATTACACAATCAGCAACGCCGAAAATTTAATTATAATATTTTCATAATTTTGAAAGAGATAACTGTCTAATTTTTCTTTTCATTTTAGCTTTCTTAGTAATTATTAACAATTATTTGTTATCGATTATTTGTTAAACTTTGCGATAAATTTTTCATTTTTGATTACTCAATATCCCAACAATCGCCAACATAAAACAATCATAGCATGAGCAAATAATCGCTCTGATTACGTGACTGCATAAAATATGCCTTGTTATAACATACTAATTACATTATACGTACATTTAATTGAAAAAAAAATTTCTAAGAACTATACCCTCGCGTGCGACAACGCAACCGTTGACTTTATTGTCTTAAAACGATAATTATATGACTGCCCTGCGCGTGTTAATGTTGTTAATTGAAAACATCGTTTTAACCCTGTTTGGAAAATTGCGATTATCGCAGCGCGATTTAAATTTTTTGATGATTCTCACAGAAACAAATTAACCTTTTTTTTGTTTCTGAAAAAATTTTATCTCGTCGGGTTAATTCCTCGTAGCACACGCATATTTTAGTTCTCATATATAGTTTATGTATATAAATGCTAATAAAGAGCGCGCACTTATTCTTTTTATTCATCTCATTCCATGTATATGTATATATATATATATATACATATATATTGCTTCCCTTTTTTAAATTTGTTATTTACAATAATTAAAGGCGCGAATGATTTTAATTTTTCTTTCTTACATTTTAGCTGAGATTGCGTAATTTCAAAGTAGTTTTAATTCAGGACCCCTTTGAATAGAGCTATGCAATCAGCAGATACTTTTTCTGCAGATACTCGCCAATCTTGTTAGACTTTTTTTCCAGCTATTGCGGATTTTCGTGGTTTGTTGAAAAAGCGAATTCAGCATGATCGACCGAAGCTAGGCGAAAGAGGAGACAAGTGCTAATAAAACGGATATTACGAGTATAGACAAAAAAAAAAAAAATTTGGCTAAATGTTTTTGTTGATTGGCATTTTCCTTACGCATCACACCATCAGCAGTATTATTCTTTCTGATAAAGGACATGAATTATATTATGCAATTTATTTCGATAATGTCATTTCGATCATGAAAAACGCCCGCAGTGGAGAAGGATCGTTCTAAAGAGATCTATGAGCGAAAATTATTGATCTAAAGTTGACTGTCTTTTAATGTCGATTATTTTTTCCACGATAGATGATAAAATTTTAATAGTTACAAGAGATTTAAGATAGAAAAAAATTCTCATTTCAACCAAATATCCATTTGAAATCGAGGAATATATTCATATTTCTTTAGTTTACCTGTTCCTTTTTTTTTTTAGATTGGTCTGTGTTTAAGAAATTGACAGAAGCTCGTAAAGATAGATCACAGGCAAATAAAATTGTCATTTCCAGGCAGGTACAAAGCAGATACAAGTTGAAATGCATAGAAATTAGAACGAAATTAAATTCGTGTAAATATCTTTTTTCTCACGATACAAGATCGTATTGTAATACGATTTAACCTCCTGACGTAATTTTCTTTCCCTCTTAATTATTTACAAGCCTTTCTATATATTTCGCGCTGGTATTTTTTCCTTGGTAATAAGAACGCAGAGCGGAAAATGAAGAAATTAGAACCTATATATATATATATATATATATATATATATATATATATATATATATATATACAATTACAACTACTATTATTATTTTCTCAATCTAGAAACATTATATTTGAAGCAAAATAATGAGAAAAGTTATTTTCGTGTCGAGTTTCTCTCGCTTATCCGTAATACTTTTCAGTCTATTTATTTCATTCTTTCGACACTCTTCATTCTCATCTTCCACTCTTGACACTTCATCAAAATAATTAATAATTGATAATCATCAGTATTGAGTTTCCTGATGAACAGAAAATCTCTGCTTATTAATTTCCCGACATTGATTTCCATGGCAGCGACATGTGTACCATCGACGTTTTTATTAACAAAAATTATCAATACATTTTTTGCTATAATAATTTCTTCAAAATTTGCTCCGTGTCTTTTTAACGTACAATTAGCTTACAGAATCTTTTCTTCAGATGCGCATAAGAAAAAATCATCGCAATCACGCAAGATTCTTCTGATTTTAGTTCAACTTCGTTCCTGATAAACACGACTAATCGAATTGGAGAATGCACATAGAGTCGACTAAACAGAATTTCTCAGTTGACATTGCCTGTCCTGACTCGCGCATACGTTGTCGCGCATTAACAGAGTGGGTGGAAGAGTAGGTCGTTGGAAATGCGGCAAGCTTTCTGCATTAACGTATAGATACGGATTCGCATAGCTTCGGAGAATGGAAGTGTAAGTAACTGAATAATGTGCATTTGCATCTGGTGGCGTGAACTCGGCACAAGGACCCTTCAAAAGCAGACGACCGCCGCTGCACCGCGTCCGACTCTTACGAATCCTGTTTAATTATTCACAAGCGCGATGTTCTATGGCTATATTGCTTCTCTGCGGCTCGTAATTTTCTACCTAAACATACTTCTGGGACACGAAAATCTCTTAACGGCGAGAACTGAAATTTGAATTTATTTCTGATATCTATTTTCATTTAAATCAATGATGTTATCTACGGTGTAAAAAAAATCCCAACGTCCAGCTACGAGATTTGAATTAAAAAACGTAACAATGTGCTTGAAGCGAGAGATTAATGGATTTTTGTATGAATCGAGTATCTTTCGGCATTAGTGGCTAACGTAACAATTGATTTACTTGTACGTGTCGATACGCTCCTCTACGCCTGTGCATCGGACATTTTTTTTTTTTTTTTCATGATAAGAAAATTTCAATTTGTTATGAATATAAAGAGAATTAAATTCTTCAAAAGATATAATCGAAATTTGTGCCGAAATTTTGCAAATGGACAAGCCAGAAGAAGGCAGCCACATCCATTGTCTATAAACGATATAAAGCGCATTGTTAATTAATAAATAATTTTATTTTTATAAATCTATGAAATAGCATCGATATCACGGTAAAGAATCAAGTTTATAACCGTCATCATTTTCATGAAAAGAGTTAAACCAGACTTTAATCGCATCCACAGTTAAAGATTAACGTAAGTACGCAGCGCCCGAAAACTTGCCTTTATATTCGCGTCGTTATTTATGCAAATGCTCGCGAAAACGCGGAGAATGCAAAACTTAGCAAAACAACGCCAATAAAGCCACTTTGTGCATTTTTATTGCAGGAAGTTCGATAGTTATATAATTAAGAAATATATAAAGAGCAATGATTTTGCATAAAATGATAACAAGATGAATAATGATAAGAAGAGAGAAGAAGATGGAGGAGGAGGAGGAGGAGGAGAACAATGGAATGGTGAATGAAATCAAGTATTTGACGAACGATGAAGCAGGAGGAGTAGTTTTGTAAATTTTAATATTGCATTTCCGTATTTATTTATATATTAAATAAAACATTCTCTTGGAAACTTGGATAAAAGCAAAATTATTCGAAATAAGATTTCTCGTGTTATTCATACTGCTTTGAACTTTCTAATCAGGTCGTTATTGATGAGGCGAAGAACGAGAGGAACCGACAAAATAAACTCATGATAGTGGAGTTCGGCGGCCAAATAGAGTAACTTAATTGTTTCTAACGTGCTGCTAATGGCTTAGCCGACGGCGTATTTTGCTAACTAAAGTTTCTCAAGCGCAACTGAAGCCTGCAAGAGTAAGGATGCCGGTAGTTTACTCGCTGCGCGAGATATCAAAAGCCTATTAGTTTTCTCATACAGCCCTTTATTATAGGTATTAGTAAATCAACTGTCAGTTATTATTGTTTTATTAGGACGCCATAAATTATTAATTCTACGATCTAAACTCGCGATAAAGCTGTAATATAATTGTAATTGTCTATAACAAAAAACTTTTTTTTTATTTCTTGCTCTATAAATGTAATAAAAATATTCGATGATTGCAGGATCGCTTAATCTCCATAACTTTCAGTTAATACGAAATTTGAAGATAGAATTGCAATTCCGTCTGCACATTGGTACCCAAGCTGAGTGTTAATGTGAAAAAGAAGAAAGAAGAAAAGGGAACGGCTGCATATATCATATGCCATGTCCGCACATATTCGAATGAGAAACGTACGAATAAGTTTTAAAATGTATTCTTAAATGTATGCGTGCACGTACTAGAAAGAATAGTCGAGCTATAATAGATAATCATGGAATTTATGCCTTTTGGTGATCATATAAAACGATATAATTTTAAGAAATGAAATAATATAATATATTATTGGAATTTTAACAATTCTTTCTGAGTGAATCAAACCTAGTTAAAGATGAAAGAATACTTTGCGCAAGTTTAATGAGTTCGTTTTGTGTTCGGACGATATCGGCGAATGCCACAGGTGCTCGCGCTTGTCATATCGATTTCATCGATGTGTCTGCATAGAAAATTGCAAATATTTTTGCGCCAAAATAAACGTAGATTTCAGCATAGGAATATTGTCATAATGAGTAATCTTCCCTGCGAGAAATATTTAGCGTTAATTCCCTCGAGCATCCCGTTCATTTCGATGTTCGGATTTCGAGTTTTCATGCGGCATTTCAATGTACAAATGTAATTTCTCGTCGAAAATGCAATCCTATTTTCCATAACAAAGAACTAACAATGAATGAACTATATTTAAAAAAAATCACATTGTATATAAATAATGATATAAAATGTTGGAATTGTTTGCTCTGAAAAGATTAAATTTTTAACAATTGAAATTAACAGTACTGTAACTGTCGATAGTTTAAATTTCTGTTTATTTAGCATCTCAGAGAATCAGCTGTTTTATGCGTCATAAAGATGCCTCGTGAAATGCTTCGATCTCAATTTTACATGTAATCTAAAAAATGATTTGTAAATGTAAATTAAACGATAAATGAGTAAAAGCACTTATGTACAATTTTCTCTTTAAAGAGAGAAAAATCCAGTAGACATTTAATCATTAAAAAATCACGTGATAATATTTTCATATTTAATATTGAACTGAATCTCGCATCTCGCTTCAGAAAATCGCGTTTTCATCTCGAAATATTGATTTCTAGTAAATACACATACAGCGGAATGTTATTTTCCGGGATGTTACAAATTTTTACCTAATAATTTCGATTAAATAATAAAAGAATAACGCGCCCTAATAGAATGATGGAAAAAATGATGGAAATATTAATGTCTCTCTTTTACACCGCATTGTAAGCCACTGTACTTTTTCGACCACGTGAAATTCTCTCCTTCGTAAAAGTTCTTTGCTTTAGTATACATCGAGAGGCCCTTGAAGAGGATGAACGTATATAGGGGAGGCCTCTTTTTACCGCGCCCTATTTCTGATGCTGAAATGGTGTTTTTAACTATCGCGCTATTACTATCCCAATCAATTTCGTAAGAGGCCGAGCTATATGCTAATACAGCTTCCGGAAACTGTCGAAGAATTCACTTTAGGATTCATCGTAACTTTGCATCGGGAATTGACGTGCATGAATATATTTTCTCTCAATATCTTGGAAAATCAGCTCAATTGAATTCGCTTTCTTCGGAACAATTTGTTTTGTACGATTTTGAAAAGATAATGCATTATGAGATTGCATCATACAGATAGCAAAATAACTTTATATGTTTTGAACGAGGCGCTCTTTTTATATTTCTGTAGTATTTGGTTAATTTTATATTAATTAAAATACTATAGAATAGATTAATTTTATGTTAGGACAATTTTTTACGCAGGAGAGAATTTTTTATCTGTACATCTCTAGCTTTTAACTTTTTATACTTTCTTGTTTGTTTTTAATGACATAGAATCTTAATTTGATATTTCTCTCGCGAAAACATTCAACTCGATACAATCAGGTTTATAATCCACCACAATATTGCAACGCAGCGAGTATCACGCATACGATCGATACCGCTGCGTTCGTGCCAGCTGACTTTACTAACTAATTCCCGGTACATATGTATGTATACATATGGATGGCATGTTACATATTCATATAGGACAATTCAGGAAAAATCCCAAAGGTCAAACTCGGAATGAAATATTTTCGAATGAACGATGATGAAAGCGCCTCGAAATAAGGAATTTAGCCTTTAGGAGTAAGGAATAATAAGAAATATTAAATTAGCGATACGTATACAAGTCCCGAATACCCGTTTCTATCACGTCGTCCTACCCACCGTCGTTTCTCCTGCTCTCTTGTTATACCGCAACGCCGTTCAAACGACCGGACTACTAATTATTCGGAAGCATTGTCGGATGCAGTCTGTAGGTCTGTCGGCCTGTCCGCGAATACGCGGCAATACCTAACTGCTAATTCGTGTAATGAATGTTAATTACTCGCGATTAATACGGAATAATATTCCTTGGACTTGTTCCTTCGACCTCATTATTCAGACAAGCTTACGTGACAATAAATGCAGTGGCTGACATTATTTTAATAACTGTACGCGAATAGGAAAACGAACCTTATTATACAACGAGATGCTAACACGTGTGTGTTTCTTTTTCGATAAAACAAATTATGCACGCTGGAGAGAAGATAATTGAAATAATATTCGAGCGTTATGTATCTGGTGGAGAAAATTGAAGTATTAAAATTGTGACTAATAAAATATAAAGAAATAATATTATCGAGATCGTATTTTAGTGCCACATATATGTGATATCGTAAAGATAGTGATGAATAATATTATTAAATTACAATTTCTTTTTACAAATATAAAGAAATTAGGAATATTAAAATTTTATAATGTTATAAATTATATAATTTTATATATTACTGGAGAGAAGATAATGAAATTCGAACGTTATAGAAAATTGAAATATTGAAATTTGTATTGTATTGTATATTTGTATAAAATATCATATATATATATATATATATATATATATATATATATATATATATATATATAAATAATATAATCGAGATTGTATATTTCAACGTGATAGACGAGTATGTATATGATACATATGGATAACATATTTCAAATTAAAATTTCTTTTTATAAATATAACGAAATTAAGAATATTAAAATTTTATAACATAAAAAATAATATTATATATATTCATATATTATATAATTTTTAATAAAAATGAAGAATATTGAAATGTATTTATTTATGACATGTAATGTTTTATGTTTTTTCTTTCTAATGCGAAATTAATGAAAGACTCTATCAATTTTTTATTTTCTTATTTTAAAAAATTTTTCATTTATTATGTGTGAGAAGAAGAAATTAAATTTTTATATAATATAATTTTTGTGAAATTTTTGTAAAAATTTACCTTCAAATTATAAATAATAAATGATTTAATACTCATCACGGTGGAATTGTGATACACAACACGTTGATTGCAAAAATATAAATATTCAGTAAAATATATTGCATAATTTACGAGAGAAAAACATTTTTTTTTCATATAGACTTTTATTAAAGTTATGAAAAATAAAAATTTAATTCTAATATAGAAAAATATAATCTCATTGTAAATTATATATACAAAACTTTCATACAATATCTCTTTTGAAATATATTTTACATATGCATCTGTATAAAAACATTATGAATATTTTGAATAGTTTTGAGAATAAAATTTAACATATTTTACGTATGCATTATATTACACAATAATGAAAAATGAACCACTATTACGGAAATAAACGGACGATTAATTTGACAAATGAGAAAAATAAATTAAAGGAATTATAAATTGCTTACCCCCGGGGTTGCTCTGTCATCGTCTCTCTGTGCCTTCCTCTCTCTTAGTTCATTCGTCGTTGCTTCTTCGTGAAATTTACACTCGTACACGAAAACCCGATTATTTACGATCGCACGAACAATAGTTGGTAAAATAATAACTCACGCAACATTACCGACGTTAATCGTACACGACGTATATCTTATATTAAGAATGCGTTAATTATTGTACGCGATTATTCCACGCTCGACGTTTGTTCGGGAAATTACGCGGGCAATTCACGCGTCACTCTCCGTGGCAATGCTACCAATATTATCGATGGAAATATCACATATGCTTCACGCTTGAAGATAGCTACTTCCGTCGCTACATTTATGATGATGCGCGAATGTCTAGATGCGACGTAATAACCGACCCGGAAGTGTATGTAGGTAGCTTTTATCTTTGAGCATGAAAGCATTCGTGGCACCACGAGTGTACGTTCGCATCTTGTGGTAATTCTATTTTATCTCGCTTTATAGATGAATAAATACAAGTTTATAATATTAATGATAAATATCTATAGATTGAATATTCGAAAATATAATTAGAGTTGCACGGTGGACTTACGATTGAAGAGAATTCTGCGAAATATCCGCGTTTTCGATATCACAAAGTCTGTCTGTTTCATATTAATGGAAACGATCGGAAAAGTACGAAAATGATATCAATTTTATTCGAGTATAATACGATATTGCACGAGTCGCATTAATAATCGAGAATATTCCGCGTTTCTTTTCTAGGCTACGTTCCATTGGTAATCGCATTACTCGCGAACATTATCTGTCTTTGGATAACGACGAATAATAACGAGGATGAAAAAAAAACCTTACGAGCGTTGCGATCGCAAGTGCGACGTAGCCCTAGCCCTAGTGTTACAAAAGTATTTCGTGGTGACAACAAAAACTAGCTAACGTCACGGCGCTGGAATGCGGCTAGCCGGTTTAGTATCGCTGTTGTTTACATTCCACGGCCTACGGCCTTGGCATTGACGTGACACTCGAGCGGGAAGGTATCGATACGAGACACTCTCCGTATATATTAATTATACGTTTTATCAAATTCACAAAATATTCCGCACTTATTGTACGTAATACATTAAATATTTCACGAATTAGAACGACAACGAAATATGATACTGTTCGACGCTCGTAGCAACAACTTAGCTTAACTTCTCTGAATATCGTCACATTCTTTTCGAGAGAAACGCCAAAAGTTGTATTTCCGCGCGCGATTATTTCCAGTGACGAACAATTAGCTATTATTAGTTTACGTCATTGATTAACTTTTGCAATAAATGACACGTGATGGTATCGCAGCGACAATTTCAAAAGATGTGATATAATATATGTCGGCTATTTATTAATGATTTTCTAACGCGTGTTAATTGTACCAACTATAAACTATCAACTCGCTCTTAATAACTGATATCATTTTCGTATTCGTCGAGTCATTAACGGAACATCGCGACAGTATTAATCGACCCCGAGTCGAGCGACATTGCAACGCGCTTAATTATTAAGTCGTTTAATTACAGTCGTTATTAATCCCATAATTTCCAACTACGTATCGCGTAAATTCGCTGTTAAAATACATCGTAGTACTTTATCAAAGCGCGTAATTTGCGAGATTTATTCGAAGCTTATATCGTGCGAACGATGAGTGAATCTAATTATATTTTGTATAATAATTTTACGATCCGCAAATATTTATATCATTAATACTTTTTTTTTTCAACTTATATATTTATTCACTTATAACGCGAAGTAAAGTTGTCTAAAATACGAGCGTGTATTATTCGCGCGTTAGCGACAGATATTAGCGTGGCCGAGATAGGTGAGAAGTTGGCCGCGTGATTTTCAAATGCTGAACAGGTTGTAGTTTCATGCATATGTAACTTTACCGTCGTTCTATTTCATTGCGAATAAAGCGCGCGTCGCGTTTAATTAGCATCGGGAATGCCGTACAAAGCGTTGCGCGATCGTCTATATTTCGTTATTGATGCATGCGCGATCATAAACCGGGTTTTCGCGAATTATGAATTATGACTGCGAATATTACGAAGGAGCATAAGAGGGAAGGTGACGGAAAGGTATATTGAGCAACGGAGGAGCAACCTAATCTAACCTAACTTAACTTAAACCATGGAGTAAGCTTCTTATATTTCTAATTTTTTTTTTACTCATGTTTTATTAATAATTAATTAATTGTTTGTTTATCCTGCGTTGGAGATAAACAAACAATTAATTTATTTATTGTTTATTTATCTCCATCGCCATAGTATAGTATCGTATAGTTTGCAATACTACGAACAAACAATTAATTAATTATGATGGTTCATTTAAAATTATTGTAATTATTATAATATATGTACATACATAAAATTTAAGATTATTTTCTCAACAATAATTTTAAAATATTAATTATTTTTATATAAATACATAAAAAATATATTTCAATATTGCGTGGAAAATTTATAATTTATATTATTTGTATAAAAAGTTTTAGATTTTTATTTATAATATTTTATAAAAATTTAATTCTGCAATGTTTTTAAGGTTTTAAAGGTTTGTTAAAAAACCAAATAAAAAATTTTATTTCGTAGATTAATTATTTTTAGAAATAATTATTACTTTTGCCACTGGTTTACATATATAATGTTTATATATTTATATTTTACAGATCGACCGAGAGATCGACATAATATCCTACAACTCTACTGATGCGCATCGTACCGGTGAGTCAAATTATTTTTTATTTTCATATATAGTATATATGTATATAATGTTTTGCACGCATATATAAGATAAATAATATAAAAAAAGAAAAACTAGAGAGAATTAATTTTTTCTTGACACACTAGCATAATCTGATAAACTTGCAATTTATAAAAATATAAATTTACAATGATAACGAATACAACAATAAGAATTGTATGATATATTATTTGTTTTTATGTAAATTGCTTGATTTTATTTATCTTATTTATCTTATTAGTAAATGAATATTCAAGCATTTTATTCAGAAGATATTAAATGAAATAAGTAGGCAACAATGGAAGCGTAAGTAGGGGAGTGTAATAGGATTTGTGATTGCTCTGGTCAATTTGCGGCTATGTGTCGCCGAGATAGGTAACGAGATAAGACTCGTTTAAAACGCAACGATAAAACTTGTCCATTTAATTTTCTTAATTAATACCACAAAATTAATCACGCATAAGTTGGTAGATATCAAACAATTATTTAAACATATGAATTGCCAACATCGAAATCTTATCATTTGAATTTAAAATGGCCAAGTATGGCGAAGAAATATCATTATTGCGTCTTTAAACGCTAAAAATATTATAGTAAACTAACTGCTTATATGTATACAAGTCTTGGTATATTAATGTGTTTTACTGTGATACTGACGATTTTGTCAAAATAACAACATATACATATGCGTATAGAAGAAAACTGGCACGTGTAACGATGCAAAAAAGCGATTGTCAGAGGATGTGGAATGGACATCCCGAATCCTTTTCGCGACTCGGATGAAACAGTCGGGTGGATCGATCGGGACGGGCGGTTGCTTTCTAGATTGCCGCTATTCCGCAGAGAAAATGATTTCCGGCATTGAAGCGCATCATCGCCTCGCGAGCGTGTCAACAAAGATCAGTATCGGTGAGGAGCGATTTCGCTCGAGGATAGACGGTGGTAAACTCGAATTTTTTGTCAAGGATACAATCGTGCGTGTATACACACATATATACATGCACCCGCGATTGTACGCATAATCGGTGCTTTATCTTTCAACGCATTCAACGCAACATTCCTCGCTATAACAAGACACGCACTTACTTTATTCTTCTGTAGCAATAATTTAGGAAAAGGGATTGTGATTCACATAAATATATTTCTCGTTGCAATAAAGATGATAAATCAAATGATAAATCGTCAAACGGTCGCAACAACTCGTGTTCAGTAACATACTGAAACTACGTGCAAGCGATAGGATATAAATTCCTTGTTCGATCTCATATATAAACGATGAAACCGTCGTGTCGTCGGCAGAATTCATTTACCGCCTGAATATCCTACAAGCAACGCGAGAGTTTGCCGTAAACAAAACCATCCCTTCGCAACATTGAGATGGCACGCTTTGTTGGCCGTTGCTCTCTTTTTTTTTTTGTAAAATTGAAAGCAGCTGGAGGAGATGTGCTTGAATCTGGATTTCAAAGTTTTCAGAAATCTCGCAGAAATACGAGATTGCAATTCGAATTTTCACTTATCTTCTTGAATTTCTTACGAAAACTTTTAATCTATCTCATCGAATACATTTGTTTATTTTGCAGACAAATCATGCAAAAGGATACTCAAATGCAAACTGTAATTAATTTGTCTATTTAGTATAAAATTACTCTGATTAGCATTACATTAAATTAATAAACAATAAATCTATAATAAATTGGGATAAATATAACGCGAATACGAGAGAAATTAAATACATTTATTTGTGAATAATTACATCATATATATAAATATGTCACATTATTTGACACAATCATTCAATTTTACAGATCAAATTGACACATTAAACATAAATTTATTCGCCAATAGTAACAGAATAAATATTGACAAAATAAAAAATAAAATCTAGCTAGGAATTATTTTCTTATTAGCGCGATAAATTTGAGGAAAATGCAAAATATTGCGTACGCTTATCCATTTCCTAACTTACTTTCAGCTATTTATTCAATATCGTCAAAAAAGCAACGCTAATAAAACGACAATAATTTATCATTTTCATTTCGCGGAAAGTGCAAATACTTGTATCTTGCGAGCGAAAGCTTTATTTAAATGAACTTGATATTTCATGTATACGCACTCGCACATGGCCCTTTAGTGTTTATTTACTTTAATTATAAGAGAAGGACACTGTATATGTACATATATATATATCTCGAGATGTTACCAAATGGTGCTTTATTCATTTGCGGATTGACAAGCACGCAGATTAACGCGATTAGTTAATCAATCGTGTTCAAAAAACACTTATTTGATCATTAATGAGAAAAGCGAGACAAGAGCTCAATTATTTCACAAAGTTTTGTCCAAAATTGCGTCCAATGATTTCACCGCTTACAAATTAGAAATAATTTCAATTATCATTTTACAAAATTCATCACGTATGCACGAACGAATCGCATTTGAATCAAAAACTAATGAACAGAGTTTTCCCATCATGTCATGTACGAGATGCATCATTGCATAAAGATATTGCGACAAAATGCTGCATTGCATTTCAGATACTGACGATCGCAGCGCAATTCTATCAATTTTACATTTTAACATCAACAGAATCAAGATTAATTTCTTTTAATACACACACCGTGGATTTCTCGAACGTGATTTATTACGCGTCATTGCACCTCAAGATTTATTGCGTCGCGATATGCTTTGACAGTTAAATTATAACGTAATATAATATGAAATGAGATCATTACGAAAAAAAATATCGATATAAGATGCAGCGTGAAACTCATTGGAACTCGTAAAATAATAATCTAGAATAATCTAGATAAATGAGACTAATTATCTCTTATCTACTAGAAAAATAAGACCAGATTTTGCCAATATTGTGATAAACGACAGTTTTTAGACATCTTTAAATACTTTATCGTTAATTAAAAAAGAATTGTTTCAAATATCTGGCTTTCGGTCATGAAAAAATATAACAAACGATAATAATCATCATTAGTATATTTTAAGTATTTCAATGAGAAAATCTCATCAATATGCATGATATGTCACGGCAATTTGCAGCAAATTATCGATAATTAAACGATAATTTATGCTCCGTAGATTAATAAGACATGAATGATCGTTAGTGATTTTCAAAAAGTAACGTTTTGTTCGGCCATCTGATTCGATATTTTCTCATCTCTTACTTATGTCTATATCGCTCCTGCTCGAAGATCCGGAAATATCCGTTTCGTCAGTTATCAATAACCCTATTGCTGAAATCCCGGCTTCATCCGATATCGAATATACGAAACCGCACTGATAATAATATTATAACAATAATAATATTAATAATAATAATAATATTAATAATAATAATAAAATTTAAAAACATAGATGAGAGACTAGAATACATCACTCCCATGCTAAAATTATATTTAAAAATGCAAGAATAAAAATTAAAATTTGCACGTGATTACATCAAGTAAAAAAAAAAAAATATATAAAAATAATATTTCTAAACATATTAAATTTACACTTACGATAAAATTCTTGATACATACAATTTATAATCAATCTTGTTATGATCATATTAAAATTTTTATCTTCATCGATTTTATCTTTATCGATCATACTATTAAAAATTTTATTTTATCTTTATCGATTCTTAATTAAAAAGTGAACAAATTTGATTGGATTAATCATACATTTTTTACCGGATCACGATTCCATGATAGCAAGTTATTATCGTTTGCAATTTTTTCGTGGCAAGTATGCGTGCTTTGTTAGGTATTCCTGCATAGAAGGGAGGAGAGAGAGAGAGAGAGAGAGAGAGAGAGAGAGAGAGGTGTTCTAATTCACTACAATTTCACCATAGGAATTCCGTATTCCACGAAGAATTTAAAGTTAGTAGTAAAAAAAAAAAAACTCTCGTTCGATATATAGTGGTAGGATCAGAATTTATATCTCTTGGCGCATTCGCGTGCATTTATTCTCAAATTTTAATTTGACCCATTGGCCCACTTCGCGATAAAAAATAGCGGTCAATTCAGTCAAATCGAATATATTGACTTACGAAATTGAAATTAAATATTTCTCCTTCTTGATATTCCTGATATTTCTATTTATCGTTAGATTGAGCGCTCCAAATTGTTGCTTGCTCGAAAACATATGCAAAATTAACCTTCCTAGTACATACTGAGATATTTTTGTAACATATAATATGAGCGATGTAATCGTTCTAGCAATTATTTTTTTATTTATTTTGTTTCAGAAATACATTTTTTATGACAAATGCTAGATAATTCCGGGATAAAAATAATAGAACCAATTTATTTTCACGTTATTCTTTAGGCAAAATTTAAAGGAAATTTTCTTATGAAGGGAAATTAATACATGTGTAGGTCGGAAATGACTAGCCGTACTTTACTGTTAGATACGTGAAAACGATTTTGTTGAAGGAAATTAGTGTGCCGCCGAGAGAAATTATGGCTCGGCAGTGTCGGAATCTGACATTCCGATTCGATGTCCGATACGAAAGTAACTTTGTCAACCACATGCGGTTACTGAAGTTGAAAACTCGTGTCATTCGATTAAGTGCGAATTTCCAACATAAGGCTGTTATAATTTAAAGAGAATCAAATAATTTAATTAAATACATACGCATATCTATAATGTGAACACAATCAAAAGAGAGAGAGATATATATAAAAAAAAGATTAATATCAAATTGACAATATATCTCTTGTGATAACGATCTTCGCAATTTTATCTTTTGTTTTTAATACAAACAACTGATGACGTTTTACGTTTTATCATTCTATCTTGCATTGTTTTAAATGGATACGAAAAGATCAAAACATGCCTATCAATGCAATCTCTTGCAATGAGAGAGGGAGTCACATGTTACAATGAAACTATCAGATCTTTTCTATCTTAAGAACAGTCTTAAATATTTATTTATCTTGATAAATATGACATTTATATATATATATACTCGTAAATCTGTAAAATTTATCCTATCAAAGTGAAAAATCTTAGAACATATAACAGAAAGACAAAAAAAAATAATGTACGAAATAGGAAAAACTATTTTAATATTTTAGTATATTTTAATATATTTTATTATATTTTAATATATTTTAAAACTATTTTATATCAAAAATAAAATTAACTCTTTTTTATTATATATATTCTAATTATTTATCTTATGTATGCTATGTATACAAGAAAGAAAAAGATTTTTCTCATCATATATTTCTTTTAAAACATTTCTTTGCAATGGCGAGATAAATCCTCGATATAGCGGGATCAAAATGTATAGAGGGAAAAAGTGTATTTTAGAAATATTTATTTTACTTCCTAAAATGTGTTAGGTGTTTGTAAAAATTCTAATTTACATGGTCACATTTTTCACGTTTCCGAAGGTATATGATTGTACGAGCACACTCGTAATAAAAAAAACACGTTTTTTTTTTTTCAATCCGAAACACGCGTATATCCTATTGACAAAAATTCATCGATATCGAGACCGTGGTGTACCAGCCAAAATTCCTAGAGCATACGGTAATAACAGGATGGTTGACGTTCATGTTCGCGCGCATTGTGTACATCGTGATTCATGCTTGGATTTCCCGTAATTAATGCGGCGCTCGTTGCTGCAAAAGCACCACGTCGAGATGCATAAGCTGCATGTCAGCGCTGCATAAAGTTCGAAATTATACAACATTTTTCAACTTTATCCTCCCTTATTCCAAATTAATAATTAAAATTTTCTCATTTCAAATCCTGTAAGATACAATAAAAGCGAAAAGATGTATAAAAGATAAATGGATATAATGTGTGTGAATATATAAATGGATAACCGTCTTTGGAATATTATTTTAACATAGCATATTTTAAATAATGGCCAGATTGCTCTTTCGACATATTTTAAAAATATTTGTGTATGAACTTCGGAAAATGCAAAAACGAAATAAAGAGAGTTATAAACCTGAACAGTTTTTTTCAGAAGTTATTATAAAATTGAAATATTTTATAATCAAGCTATTTTTTAACTATTTTAAACTATCTTATACTCTTTTACTTTTTGAGGTACCTAAATGAAATACAAGATAGTATACAAGCAAACACGATGAAAATATTGTAGAAGCAAATAATTATTTTATGGAAATTTTTATTTTCTCCAGAATCATATAGCCTAGGTTCATACACATCGGTCTCTTTCGAGAGAATTAAAAAGTGAATTCTTTTTTTTTTCCCATAGATAATTTCCTTAGAGAATAGAATGTTGAGAATCTTTTCAAGTAACGTAAATTAACTTAAAAAAAAAAATTAAAATAAAAAATAGAATCTTTAAAAATCTTTATCTTTTGAACACACAAATAATTTCTTGATATTATATTTCTTCTATCAATTATATCGAAAACTAAAAAGGATTAGATTTTCGATTATTTAAAAAATTTGTTCGTTTATCGAAGAAAAAGGAAACTAGTGTTACTGTATATTAAAGTATAAAAATATCGCATTTTTTCACACAATACAATAAATTTATTTTAACTTTTGCGAAGAGTTTGAATTTCTACGAAATTAAAGACTAACGAGATCATCGAAAATTATGTAATTTCATACAAGTAGAAGCGATTCCAATATTAAGCCATGGAATATTTTTTCCAGAAGATTGTAAACAATCAGCAACAGAAACGTAAAATTAAAAATTAGATTTTTATAGATTTTTTAAGATTATAAAAAACTCGAAGGAAAAAAATTAGCAAGTCTATCGATTTTACGATCATTTTATGTAATCGGATAGAAACATCTTGGGAAAATGTAATTCATCAAATGATTTCTGAGAAGCGATATTGGGACTAAGTTTTAAAGAGTAATCCTCTTGACTTTTCTTACAGCAAAGAGAGCATCTTCTAATCAGCAGCCGCGCGGAATCTGCTGCTTGAATTCTCTCACGAATAATCATAACTAAAGATCAACAAAGTTCATTAATTATGAAATAGATTTACAGATTTATAAAATAACTGCTAAACATTAAGATTGCATAAATGCACTTTAGTAAAAGAATTCATATTTATTTATATTTTTTTTTTTTTTTTTTAATAAAGAAGAAGATTTCTTTAAGTATTATCTGTAATTAACCGCCAATTTTCATTATTCGATAATAGAAATATCAATTTATACTATAAATATTTACGTTGTCGGAGAATAAATAGAAATTGCTTTTATTCACAACTGAAAGTTTTTTTTTATATTTATAAAGAATTTTCATCTTGTTGACAAATTTATTATCGGGACAGATTTCTTCGAGAAGATAACATAAATGTTTATAAAAAAATGTAAGAAATCTTTAAACTACTTTCGATTTATCAGATGACATTCTAAATCATTCACAATATTCATCGAATCCTCTACATCTATGCAGACCAATACTTGCTTGCGAATAGTTATTCCATTGAAGCAGTTTTGTGTTTATTCTCAAGCTCTCAAAGAGAACCACCGTTGCGATTTTGACTTCGCGTCAATCCTCGATAAGTGTATTTCCATCCCGTCAAAGTCCAAGGATCTTGCAAGGTCTTACTGGGCTTCTTACCTCAACAAAAGCGAACACGAGCAGGCAGCCTCGAAAGATAGGGAAACGGTAGCTGAACGATCCTGCTGGCTGCCTCGAGGGAAGCTCGCCCGGGCGGCATGGCTCCCACCTCTTCACCTCGATCCTCCTGGCCGCTGTTGCCCGGTGAAGGATGTCCTCCGTTCGTTACTAATTCCGAGTAACTTGTATCGTTCCACTATCACCTCCGTAGTGTTACACCTTATGCGATACTCCTTTGTAGCCGCGCACCCCGCGCACCGTTCGTAACGCGAATGACAATTCTACTAGCACTCTCCCGCGCCAGGAAGTCAAGTCGCGTCTTTCGAGAAGGCGACAGTACCGGATGTCGCACCACGTCGCGACGCGCCGGCTCTCATCGGATACGCGGACGCCGTTCGTCCGCGATTCGTTCGATCCTCGACTCGATGAGAAGAGAAGACCGAGAAAGGGGAAGAAAGAGAGAGATAGAGATAATAGAGAAAGAAAGAGGGATGGAAAAAAAAAAGAAAGAGATGCCCGACAGGACACGATGGAAACTACGGATGAGAAGAGAGGGCCTCGTGATCGGAAGAGATGTAACGTTAGATGATGACGGCGACGATGACAACGACGACGTTATATCGTGCAGAGTTCGTATGACTGTCGACAGGATCAAGAAACGGGGAGAGGAGAGCACAGAGCACCCGGGCACAGGCAGGACACGATGGCCCGGCCACTGCGCCGACACTGAGGCTACGCCGCAGCCTCGGCCTCCTGGTACTCCCTCTTCCTCGCTCTCTCGTTCGGTCTCGTTCTTGCCCCAATCGTCTCTCTCTAGCTTCCCGTCTCTCTGTGTAACGCTCTTCCACCCCCGCCGCGAACAGCCCTCCCCTCTCTGCGCGCCGCTGCTCGCGCGCTCTTTCCTTTCGCAATCGCGCGTACGCGTGCCATAGTAATTTTGGAGAACCCTTTCGGTCTTTTGTTTCAGCTTCTTTTTCACTTTCCTTTTAACACATGTACATCGTCCGTTTTCGAATTCACTTGTATGTCCTATGATAGTTTCCAAAAATTTATTTTTTATTGTTATGTCATCGCTCTTCCTCTCCCGTACTACTTCACATCGATCTCTTCCTCCATTACTATCTTCATCTTCGCCTTTCTCGATCTGCATCTCTTTTCCATCTCTGTCTTCCTTTGATCGACTTTCTGACGCTGATCTGATTGATTTCCATTGCACGATTTCGACTTGATCTCTTGACTCGATCTTTCGACTTTCATTCTGATCGCTGACCTGCATGATCTGATTCCATGCTTCCATCTTTCGCTTCATTTCATCTTTGTCCGCTTTTTCGTACATCTTTTTTCAATTTAGATATTCTTGCATCCCTTCCTTCGCACTTTTCGTCCTTCCCTTTCACCTTCCATCGACTGCCACTAGCTACATACGATTCTACCTCTCTCCCTTCCAGGATCTTCCATCCCTCTTCCATCCATGTCTCCCCCCACATTCCGAGTTTCATCCCTTTCGTTCATCTAACGCACTCCCCTCCATCCTCCTTACACTAGCGCGGCGGTCTCGCGTTCTACCACGAAAGTCAACCCTGTATCGTTATAGGGTGCATCTTTTCTTTATTCTATCGGAAAAGTTTACAATACATTCCTGAATCAAACGAGATAAAAACATTTGAACATTAAACATATATGTTTTAAAAATAATATCTTACTCACGGATCAAATAATTTACAACAAAATAAAATAAAAACATGATAGGAAATGATAATGTTACAGGATATGGAAGTGTATCTTAAAAGGAAAATAATAGATTAATAAAATATTATATAATAATATCATAATAGTATCACAAAAATATTACTACATGTAAGGTAATTTTATCGACGAATTAGGCTGCAATTAGAACTGATGAGCGGAAAATATCCGTATTATGCAAAAGCGCCGGCAGTAATGTCAGAGAGCATATTTTCCCACGGACTTTAACGAATTAATTAAACGCGGCATGCTGAACCTAACGCGGAAATAATATCAGGTTTTTCACGTAACCGCGAATTGCGGCGGAATTGCGCATCCTTGAAAATTGAAAAGTTTTAAGATGCACGTCGACAAATACTCTACCGTTTTTCATGCAATCGCGCACCCTCTTTCAACATAAAATATATCACGATCCTTAATCAAATCGCACGCCGCTATTCCTCTTATCCTTTTCCTTCCTTCTTTCCTTGCTCATTATCTCTATTCCTTTCCTTTGTCTCATTATCAAATGTTTTGAGTACGTACAAGTAGCTACATTTAGTAATTAAAGTTTAATTAAAATTAAAGTTAAATATGAAATTTTTGATTTTACGATTTATTTGACAACAAATCTAAAGAAAGATCTGACAATGAAAGTGAAAAAAAGCGATAAAGTAAAGAGAAGTAAAATTGCAGGAAGTTATGATTTTGATCATTAATTTCAGTTTTAATTTTACAAATAATATAAATATATACGCATCGCTTCTTTTATATTGGGTGATCTCACAATTTTATTTATCCTGATTTGTGTGATCCAATTTAGACAGCGTTTTTATTTCAGACGAACGACTATATCGACTTTTACGAGATTTATCTTATCCATCTTTTAGTTCAGAGATCTACGCGTGATTTTCTGTTTTTCTTCTTTTTCCTGCCCACCCTATTTCTTTCTTGTATATTTTCCGCTTACCTCAAGCAACGTTGGGCTGAAGTAAATTTCGTTTGCGGATAAGGCAAACGAAATTGAATTTTCCATGTTTATTTAACTGCAGGATGGATGGAATTTTTGTAATAGAGTCTGCATTGCATGCTTTTTAATGTATTTGATTTAAACAAATTCATAAAAGCTGACAAACATTCTTGATATCCTCATATTCGGAAACATTGCGTTTCACCAAAATATTATTTTATCCTATATAAAAAGATAAGCTTTGTTTAAAGACTCACGTTTGCAAAGATGTATGGTACGAGATACGAATACCGTATAACGCCACGGCGTTACGAAATATCTCGCGTCATCTCGTCGTCGTCCGTCTTGTTGTTTTACGCATCTCGCCAAGAATGCGCGACGGGTTCATATAAACGTCGTCTCGGTTCATTCCGTAAATTCACAAAGTGGCGAAGACAAATTCGACACGTAATGCATAAGTCGTGCGTGCCGGTAATGTAATCACAATAACGACGAGCCATGAAATTTTTAAAGAATTTAATTAATCTAACACGGAATTTCTCGTTCACATCTTATTCGGATACTATCGACGAACGAATTTAGTAATCTTGCATAAAAATCGCACATCCGTGAAAGTCTCGGCAACACGCGAGAACGTTATTACGCTATAATGGAGATGACGAAAATAGTAAAGTGCATATTTCGGACGTATCCTTGCTACAGAAGGTTCGGCAAGATATCGCGTATTATCACGCGGCACCACCCAAGAACGTGTCGAGGCCGATGTAGTTTACAGTACGGGACCTCCCTTCATAGTCACGCAAAATGAAAAGCAGTCTAACTTTATTCAAGGAATATCGATTGATGGAACAAGAAACGTTGCATGCGCGTCCTTGACTTCGGAAACCTTTCCGTTTGAAGGGCCAGGGTCGGCAGGTAAGAGATTAATCGTTCAGGAAACTTTTCGCGCGCGGTCATGAAGGCCTTCATTGTTTCTTGCAAGACACGTTTCTTGATCATCAGATAAGTTGCACGATAAGCTCTGGCATAATTTTTTTTTTTTAAGTCTTATTAATTTAAAGAGTCATTAATGCACTTAATAACGACGCGTGATATAACAAGTGATTTATTTAGACAAATCAAACTAAAAAAGATATTTTAGTACTCTAGAAAATAATAAAATAAAATTTGTGAATACATATATTTTTTACATATTCTGTTTTTTTTTTTTTATTTATTACAATTATTTGTTATTGTACACACACACGCGCGGGCATGCAATTATATCTACTCTAAAAATCAGCTTTGAAAAAGAATCGATTATATTACTATGATTGACTACTACAATTTATTTGAACGAAATAAAAGTTTGCCATTTTCATTTGGATTCTATGTATTTTACCGCAATCACAGAAATGATATCGTAGAACGCTCTTGATAACATTGCTGTCCTGTAAAGATGGGGTGATACTCATTCTACACAGATAAATTCGAGAATGGCATCGAGCACACAAAGGACAATAACGAGCTTTCGGGAGGTCACACTGGCGGAAATTCGTCTCACGGGTTCGATCGAAATACAGTTTCGATCTGCGGCAAATTCGAAGTAGATCCGGAACGGATGCGCGTCGGTGAGAGAACTTTACCCCCGGTGACATTTCAAGCGATGGCTGTGGGTCGATTATGCAACAATCATCGCGGTGGGAATTTCTGTATAAAATTTAAATTGTCTCGGGAATAGTAGACATTTTGGGAGACATATGCGACGACGAAAATGAAATATATTGATGCTGCGACAAATTAAATTACCATACTATATTTTTTCTTATTTATATGTAAATGTAAAAAAGACGAAATCAGACAAATAATTAACGAGAAAACAGATATTTTTATCGATAATTAATATAAAATATGATACTTAATATTATAGTAAATCTTTAAAAAAATAATAATTAATTAACGTATACAAATATAAAAATTTAAATTTAATTTTAAAAATTAAAATATATGTCTCTTCTTCTCTCGGTTATACAATTATATTTTTATATTTTAATTTAAATTAATAGTTTATAATAATTTTGATGGTTTATAATAATTTTATTGTTTGACAATGTATGTAAGTTTTTAATAATGAGGATTTATATATTTATATCAAAGCAACTTTTGCCAAGATGGTCGTATTATTAGACGAAAAACAAACTGTACGTTATGTTTCGTTTTCCGGACGGCTTTGACACTTCCGTTTAACAATTGACTTTTTTCACAAAACCCATTGGCACGCGTTATAGATAGGTAAAAATGGATTTTCTACCTTCTCCTCTTATTCTCGCTAGTCAATCCCATTTTTATTCAACGGCACGTTAATGCAACGTAACGTTTCATAGTAACAAGAATCTTCAATAGCGAAACGCGAAAGTGTCATAGACATTCGATCGTTTACTATGTAAATCTGCATAATTCTTCATTTTTTATGAATAAAATTCGAACAATAGGTCACGAGATTGCACCAACAATAGTATTATCAATAGTAGAGTTTTTCTTAATTCACAAATACTAACACAAATTTAATTGACATCGGCATGCGAGTTAAATATCTCGAATTTTATTTTTGTTGTTAAAATTCTTTCACTAAAATAAAAAAGTGGAGAAAATTATCCCAGAGATATCAAATTAGATCATCGCTTCGTCGTTCTTGTCAGTCCCCCAACCCACTTCTCGACTGCGCCACTTGTCTCCGCTCATTCCTTGTGAAACTTTTAGCGGTGGTAGGGTCGCATCTCATTATAGTTGGACAAGTGTACTCGCGCTCTATTTGTCTGGTGGCCGAAGATCGCTATCCGCGTCGCCGATAACATTTACGGGCGATGAAAAGCGGTTGGACGGGATCGATGATGACGCGTGGCATTGTTTTTGCCCGCGAGAACTGCATGACCGCGACAATGGCTAGCGCGCCAAACACCTCCCACACAACGTCTCCTTTCTCCACCACAGAATCCTCTAGTGCGGAAAATAGGCTACGCTCCTTTTGTTTAGGCTCTTCTTGTCGCGAATCGAATGTAGTTTCCTCTGCTTCGGGGAAACTCATCACAATTCAATCTTAAAAGGAAGTTTTACCGTACGTGACGGAATCGACTTTTGTGAGAATTTCTGTACCAGCGATAAATTCGCGTTTGTCCTCTTTTTCATTTTATCTCACTTTATCTTATTTTATAGTATAAAGTATAATTCTCTTTGTAATTACTTTGTAATGATTTTTTACAATTACTGTAAAAATTAATTTAAGCGTTTTTCTTATGTTTTTATTAATTGTTTAGAAAAGTTGAAAAACGTGACGAGATATATAGATTAATCAATCGATCGATCAAAATCTGAAGTTTGGATAATTTCCAAGTATCTAAAGTATATGTACGATTTAATTTTGACGAATCTATCTGATGATCACCATTCGACTGAAATGAAGGAGAGTAATAGCAAGATATACCTAAATAAATTGAATTGCTTGCCATATATTGTAGATTTGCGTGCCAAGGCAATCTCTCATAATGTTCTTCAGCTATTAAAGCACCATTTAAATCGATGTGTGTGAGAAAGATATTTCAATACACATCGAGAATATTTGATATCTATATATATTATCTCCTTAAAATCTCAGTGAGTTGACTCGATGTCATGTTAACACATTACGTTTATTAACATTGCTACGCGAGAAAGTAATGTTGCATTAATATTATATCACAATAATAATATATTTTGTTTTATTATCTATATTTTTGATAATGAAATACTTGCAATATTTTTAATAATTTTATATATAAACATAATATGCACATATTTATAAATACTGCGAGAAAAGTTTTAAAAAGGATATTTATATCAGAAAAATTGATTTATCAATGCTAATAATTATAAGACGTCGATTAGATAATATCGAAAAAATAACGATTTGAATTTGATGAAAGTCCCATATCGAATGTCCTTCTTAAGCTTCACTGACCGAAAAGAGTCATAAACTCAGTGGAAACTCGCTCGAATGTTTGAACAAACATTTTTCTTCCCGACTGTCGAAGATTCCAGGTCAGCGAGCCAAGTTACCTCGAAAATTCGCCCATCTTCCGCACACAAGGATTCGCGGATACGATGGATAGAATGATTAAATTTCCCAAAAGTCCCTTTGCCCGCACTAACCGATCGAATTGGACGAGCGAACTACATGGACAAAAACATGATTGTCAGAAAATGCAAGACGTGTATCGTGTATGTATATTTTATATCCTATACAAAGAAAGAACAATGTAAAAGTATTTATTTATTATTTTTTTTTTTTTTTGGCCAATAATATGAAAATCCAGGTCACCGAAGTTACTATGTACAACAAGAAATCTTGCTAAGTTCTTTCTGATAAAAAACATTTGGCAATATCGCAAGGTTCATTACGTCATGTAATTGTGTAAATAAATTCTAAATTTTCAGCATCATTCCTTTTTTTATATTATAAAAATATCTAACATATTTAGTGCAGTCGAATTTGTCATCGCGAATAATTCTCTTCTCCGGTGAATCTAGAAGCGTGTTTAGGTCAAGCCAAAGCATTTGTTCCAAAATTTGTCCATCGTGTGATAGAAATGAGGGGACACGTGTTCGAGACTGTGCGCCTCGTCCGTGTAAGTGATCTGTTCGAACAGGATGTCGTTATGTTCCAGCTCCTTGGCGAGCGCCATCGCTTGCTGATAGTGCACGTTGTCGTCTCCAGTACCATGTATTAACATGAATTTTTTGCCGCGTATTCCCTCTACTCGTCGTGTGATATCCGTGCGATTGTAACCGGCGAGATTGTCCTTGGCAGTCGGCAGTCCCATGAATCGCTCCGTATAAATAGAATCTGCAATAAACCGGATTCTAAGAAGACGCGCCAATTATGGCCGACAATTCCGAAAGAGATTGTTAAGATTAAGAGTTCAGATTATTTCTCTTCCCTCTTATATCTTATTGACATTAAAAATAATCAATTTTGTTGCTAATTACCGTAATAGATCCACGAAGTTACAGGCGCAACAGATATACCGCACTTGAACGCAGAGGCTGTGTCTGTTGCGAGTACCATGCCAGTAGAAAAACCACCATAACTCCAGCCCCATATACCCGTTCTATTCGCATCGATCCACTTATATTGTTTCTGCAGAGCTCTAAAATATGACGAAGAGAATATATTTATAATGTGTGTTTGCTGTCGAAAATAAAGTAATAGCGTAAATATCAACAATATAAATTACTCACGCAGTAACAGCGATCGTATCTTCGATCTCCACAGTTCCTATATTCCTGTATATCTCGAAGAGCATCTTGCTGCCCTTGAATGCTGATCCTCGTGCGTCGATCCACGCGTAGATTACGTGTTTGTTAGTTGTTAGATAATACTCATATTCATATTTTGCATTATCAGTGATTCTAACTGAATTTGGACCGCCGTAACTGCGATATAAATATATTTTTAAATGATTATTTTATAAAAACTAGATATTTTATACACATATTATACATCTTTTATTATATAGAAGAAACATAGCTTCCTTATAATAGATTATGCAGATTAATTTTATCCAACTTTGTGCTACAAATGGCTAGCATAAATTTGTAAGTACAAAATTAAGCGCTTGATACGTGACTAATGTTTTTTTAAAAAAGAAGAGAAAATGAGCAAGGTAAAATTATCATTAAAAGTAATTGATCGTTGCGAAAGCTTTAACATGAATCAACCGAACAAACACACACACAGACTAGATCAAAGGTGACTCTAATTTTAAATGGAGATTGCGAATCCCTTTGCATGCCGATCAATCATACCATATACTAGTATAATTGCGCTAGAGCCGCTATTAACGATATATATATAGACAAGTATTGTCTTGATTAAACATTAATATCGATGTAATTTTTAAAAAGACTGCTTTTTCCAAGATTTATTTATTTTTAATATTTAAATTTTTTTAAATCTCTATACGACGCATCACAAAAATATTTATATTTAAATCAAATATAAGTAAAAAATATCCTATAATATATAATAAAAAAATATACGTATTTAATAAAATATATATCCTATAATATATAATAGTCCTATAATATATATATAAATAATCCTATAATATATAATTTAATAAAATATATATCCTATAATATATAATAAAAAAATATACGTATTTAATAAAATATGTAATAATAAAATCAATTTTAATTTATTATTAAAATAGACTTATGATATTGAATAATTTAATTATGTTTAAAAAATTTGATTATATGTTCACATTTTATGCATAACATAATAGCGACAGATTTAACAAAACTTTTTTGTTCCCTGCGTAAAATCAAAATAATTTTATTTAAAAAAAAAATAAGAAAAGTTTGAATATACTCACATATTTACTAACAAGGGATACGATTTATTTTCATCGAAATTCGGCGGCAGTAACAATCTGACCCTAGCATTATAGCCGTTTACGGTGACGTTGAAATCTCTTTGTTGCGGCATCAACCGTTGTGACAAACGTTGTCTTATCAATAGATTAGTTTTCCAAATCAAAACTGGCTGATGATTGCTGTCCATAATTGTTATTGTAGCTGGATCAGGTCCAGAACAGGTGAGAGCGTAATATGATCTTCGACTCGAAAAAGATGCAGTCGCGTACGCGCATTTATTTCCTGCAACATTTAAATTGTTAGAATTTTTACAGTAACAATTAAAAATATATGTGAAAAATTATAATTTCTCGTTTTCTGTTCGATGTAACGAAGTATTTGCGCATGCCGTCTCGATTATTTTCATTTTAGTTCTCGTGCTTGACTTTTGCTTCAATTTTCAGATAAGTATATAGTAATATTCATAGTAATATTCATGCACTGTAATAATATAACATAATGTAAGTAATATCACGCTCGCGTAAAGTAATATAAAACGTGCACAAAATTTTGTTTGCTGAGCACGAACTCTTTGAAAGGTAAACGGGAGACATAAATTTCTGCACTTTCTATAATACTTTTCTCAGTACTAGTCATAATAAATTTTGATAAACATCATATTTTAATCGGATATATAGCCGACATTGACGAAGCATATCAGACCTGTCATGGGCGTAGATTTTTCGGCTCAAATAATCCGACAAATTAATCTCTTTTGCGACAGCGTGGAGGTACGCAGCAGCTGCTGCTGCTGCCAATAGCCGGAAAAACTTGCACAAAAAGTAATATTTCAATCTTTCGAATCTTCTCGCATAGCAATGACGAGATAAGTTCGGGGCAAGTTCATACGGGCAAATTTGAAAATTCATATTTGAATTTGCAGAATTGATGCATTCCACGCGCTGTGGAAAAATATGAAAAGAAAATTGCGGCAGTTTTCAAAGGGAACGTAGTTGCTAAATTACGTCGGCGTCACCACTCTCATTTGAAAGTTTTGCATAGATCTTCCCGGCACTATACATTCACGCGCATATATGTTAAATATTCATGAACACGACTTACAGCTTTCGTCAAATGAGTCATTACTCCCGATGGACTTTTGCGTTTTAATTGGAACATGTACCTATCATGTGTCTAAGTTGCTGTCGACAATGTGTTCCAAAATTTCTCCATCATCTATGGGATTTGCTTAAGCATTCCTCAGTCTCGTTCAAGAATCGAACACAAATTTAAAACGAACAATCAGTCATTAAAATTTACAAAGTTTTTGTATTTTTCCTCGCGTACATATGCAGAAAGTATTTTTTTCATGCGAGACGCTTTGCTTTGAATAAAATATTCTGATATTACTAAGCATTCTCGTGACATAAAGTTACAGCATTCGCGTATGCAAGCTCGTCATATTAAACTAATGAGAAAAATGATAGACATTGCGTTTCTCCCCTTTTCCTCCCTCTTCCTCTTTTTCTCTCTCCCTTTTTTTTTTCTCCAATCGCATTCGCGACATTCATGATTTTTTTGAATACCTTCCGGCGTAAGCAGCCCGCAGGATATGCAAGTTGGTTTCTGGCTCGCATCCAGAGGCACCGAATACAAATTCCTCTGGGTCGGTTCACCCGGTGCCGTAGCAAGGTAGTAAACTTTGCCTTTAAGCGAATCGACGGCCAAAATGGAATGTACCTCAGAGGGACCGGGCGTCAGATCTACCGATGAAACGAATCGGCCACTTTCGTATTCATATCTGACGATGTAATGTAAAAGTTAGATTACGAGGGGAAAATAGATGATGAAAAAAATTTTTGATATATATTTTTGAGTCAATAATCTTAAATTTTCCGCAGATACGCAAAATGCATTGAAAAATTTAACTTTGCAATTTTTTTCAACGTTTAAATAATAAAACGCTGACGCAAAATATTTTGAAAAAGTTATATTTTTTTTTTTTTTATAGATCTATGGAGATGCATTTGTTTAAATTGTTTGGCTTTACCTGTCTATATGTCGAAATTTACCGGCGCTAGTGCCAGAATCCTTCAATCGTAAAAGTAACGCATAATCATCGGCTCTTATTGGGCGATTTGGTTGAAGCCAGCCCTCTTTTTCCTCGTCGTACAAAATCGGTTTACTAGCACCCTGCGTATCGTACATGATCAATTGAGATTGATTTTGCACGCGGTTTGTCCATGTCACGATCACATGTGTTATGTCCCACCAACTTGCAGTGAACAAAATATTATCGCTGCGAAAGAAATTCAAGTAGAAATATATTAGTATATAATCAATCTCTTATCAAGTAATATATGATTAATCTCTATTTAAAGACACGTATACGGAACACTTGTGTGTGTTATTAATATTAAAATTATCATAAACTTGCCTGCCAACCACATCAACGGGTGCTTCCAAAATGATTGCTTTTGACGATGGATCACTTAAATCGATTACTGATAAAAAAACTGCTGGATTAGGTGTACCTACCTACAAATAGCTGATGAATAGATAATCGAATAAAACTTTGAATACATATAGATTTAGAAATTCTTCTTCTCCTTTTTGTCCCTCTCTTTCTTTTGAAATAAAATCTTACCTTAGGATATTTTAGCTTTACTTGAGTAGGATATTGGTTCTCAAGAGCACCAGGCACGCCGTAATAAAAGTATGCCATATCTTTTACTATAGTATCGTTAAAGGTTGCAAAGGCCAGATGCTGTCCATCCGGAGAATACCACATTGCGACTGCGGACCTAAACACTTCCTCTGCAATTAACATTTATAATTACCTCTTTGAAAGAAAAACTACTTGTATAAAGTATATTTATACTTATTATATACATGTATATATTTATATTAATTAATATAATGTATATATGTATTTATTTTATTTTTATTAAGATTGATATTTATTTATATTTATAATATTTATTTTTATTAACATAAATATTTATTTTTATTAAGATGATTACCTTCATATACCCAATCCGGAATTCCATTGTAAAGGACACCGGGTTTACCGCTTTCCGTCAATCTACGGACTATAGTCTGGCCGTGATTAAAAATCATGTGATAGATATCGTTATCATGAACGTAAACCAAATCATTGCCGATCGGCGACCATAACGCCAATACGATAGGAGCCTCATCCGCAATTTTTTCATATGTCCTGCAAATGTATAGAAAACTTTGTTAAACATATTTTATTGCAACAGATAATGAGCCGATTAAAGATAGATAGCAGCTGTAATTATATAAACATTTATATTATCTTAGCGTATAAACATCTGTATTATCCTAGCAATTATAATTGCTAAGATAATGATAAGATAAAATGTCAGATTTTTCAATCCACTTTAGTGACGCACTTAAATTAAAAAAATACACATTCATTATTGTTTTATTTATTTAAGATACATCCTATATAAATATCACAAAGGAAAAGCTCATTAAAATTCTTCAAAACTCTAGTGATAAGCGAATAATATTTAAAAGAGAAATTTTCCTCCCAAATGAAAATTCAGATTTTGATAAACCTATTCATTATAAAGAATAAGCACGATTAAGTTGACTTTATTTAAAATCTATACGTCTATTCATTTTATTTTTGATATTTAGAAATATAAAATTTAGAAATTTATCAAACTTTGTTTTGTAATCAATTTATTAATATTAATATCATCATTATAAATATAATAAATATGTCATAAAAATATGAACGAAAAAATTTACCTGCGATTTACGTCGTATACTACATAGTTTCTAACGGTCGTGTGTCTGAATACCTGCGCAAATTATTTATCTTACATCTATTCATATTTGGCGAACGAAGAAATACTAAATAATTAATCACTTACTTGTCTAACATTGTAACCGAACAGAATATATTGTTTGTCAGCCGAGAATGTTGCCGAGCTGAATTTGTATGGCAGCTAAAACAGTTTTAACATCGAATTTTACTAAAAGGATATAAATTCTTATAAACAATTGGTTTAAAGTATCGAAGAAAAAAAAAAAGAAATATCAACTACAGATTGAAGTCTCTCCGAGATTAAATTACATGATAGATTATAAAATATACTTACTGGTAATTTGGATCCATCAAAGATCCGCTTATTCTTTTTCGTTACTACGTCATAAACA
The DNA here is from genome assembly GCF_021464435.1 of Cataglyphis hispanica. Classification (NCBI taxonomy): domain Eukaryota; kingdom Metazoa; phylum Arthropoda; class Insecta; order Hymenoptera; family Formicidae; genus Cataglyphis; species Cataglyphis hispanica. The sequence continues at coordinate 7,443,810 of NC_065963.1, forward strand.
GTAATATTGTTTTTACCAATGTCTGTAACCATAATTTCTGTATCGGAAATCCACGTGCCATTGAAGCCGAAGATATAGTAATGTTGAAGATAAATCTCCTCCAGGGTGAATGGGTTCTTGGTGATTTGATTATCATTGTTAGTGCGAATTTTGGTGCCATTAACATGTGGAACTAAACATATACGTTTAACACAAAAAATCTTAATGTCATATGATTAATATATTAATAATATATTAATAATATAATCAAAATTTATTAAAATTTTTAATATCTATGTCATTGAGAATCATAAATTTTCGTATATTTGTCAAATTTTAGTTAGAATTATGTATATTAAATGAATCGACCTACTTGTCCGCGATTGGCCGATGAACAGATAATTGCACAATATAAGAAGTCGAAGAATCTGAAAGAATTTTAAATTGTGTGTCAAGGATATAAAGTTATTAAAACTCACACTTTCGCGTGCTGGATATCAGTTTTCTATTATGATTATATTTATACGACTCGACTCGACAAAAAATTAAATAAAGAGAAAGAGAGTAATGTATAGACAAAAAAGATTTCAAAAACACGTTGATGATAAGGGAAAAAAATAGGGTGATAAAAAAAAAGGTGAAAGTAGATTAAATGATCGAGAAATCGAATTTTTGAATGTTGAATAATCATCTTGATAATGTTTAGGCTAAAAATCAACAAATAGTCATAAAATTACTGTCACGCAATCTTTCAAGTGCCAAAATGAAATTGATGATAATTTATATCGCAAGAATAAATGTAAAAATAACTTAATGTTACAATAAGTTAATACTTTGAACGTATATTATCGTATACTTTCTTAGACGAAAATGAGGGATGGGAAAGAGCTTAGACGAAAGGCGATAAATCGAGACAGTTCGAACCCTCGAAACTTTTCCATCCGTGGCTTACATCTGACGAAAAGTACTCTTACGAACTTATCGATATGTCGGGATAATACCTTACGTCTCACTCATGAACAAAATCGAAACAGAAGTAAGTTGGATAAAAGTCACTTGAAAGATTGCAAGAATTCCAGTAGATCGATATTTACTTTTTCACTTACTCCTCTTAAGCGCATTGTGAAAATGAATCCGTTATTCAAATACTTTGAAAATTTCAAAAATGATATAATCTCACATCTCTGATTTATTCATTTATACATAATTGCATGTCTCAAATACTTTACAAGCTATCGTTTCTCCCATTAGTGTTGACAATTTATTTGAAAAACTAAACTTTGAACTTGTTTAGTAATAACTTGTAATTAGCGTTATGATAATTTGTCAACTTTTCGAAATTCAATTTGATAAATGTCATTAAGGACTGTAGATATTTAAATATACAGCGTGGCGATTTATTTTAACTAATAGTTTACAATCATAGATCTCTTTTCGCTTTATAAAATTTTCTATCTAACAATTATCGCAAAATGAATAATAGAAACACACATTCACGTTGTCGAGAATCGAAAAACGAGAAAACCGCGAGTTTGGTATACCATTAGACAACGTACCGTATGTTTTGTCATGGCGATCATCAGCTGATTTATTAATCGCAGAGTCTGAATGACGATTGAAAAATCCGCTGCTGACGCGTCGACCGATCTCGCGAGTCTAACAGAGACTAATATATCGTATGCTTTCTCGACGTGGTCGCAGCAATAGCACGTGCTCCCACTTCTCTCAACAAATTAGAGGCATACCAGTGTATAAGTGCCTGTGTATCTTTTGTTGTGTTTATAATTAACTCTTTCCGCTTTTTATAATAATTTGCAGTATTTTACTGATGCCGATAAGATATTCCTCTTCCTAAGTAAAATCAATTCGTATAAAAAAAAAAAAAAGACGAATAGATATATCAAGTTTTATGTATACATTTGTATGCGATAAATATTATACACGTAAATTATGTATATATATATATATATATATATATATATATATATATATAAATATCATACACATGATTACATATTTTTCTTTCTTAAACATCAAATTAAGAGCATTGTTACATAATGATAATTATATCATAAAATTGGAAAAGCAGTGACAGAAACAACGAACAACAAAATAGCGTGTATTAAACGCCAACTGACTGTTGCTGTTATCAAGGCCGGCCTGTTATTATTTAACTGCATATACGATAACAATTATCTATATATTCTCGTGAAATAGGAAACTAATATTTTGTGCTATTTAGCTAGCATAAGATTGAATGTGTTTGCTAATAAAATGGATTAAAAATCAATCAATTTTATCGATAGAGATTGTTTTTCTTTTTTTCACTTTGCATCTTTCAGAAACTTTAGTTGTCACATAATTTTTACAATGTTTAGAAACATTTACATCAATCCTCGACGTTGAAAATATACTTTTCGCTTCAATAAAAGTCATTTCGGAAAACGCGATCGCTACGATCGCTGCTGGTATAGAATTCAGCGGGTCAATGCCGTAGCTATTGAGGAAAAGAACCATCCCCCAACCTTCCTCTTGATGCTACCAGCCTGAATCATTTCATGGCATCGCGAGTGACACACTTTATGAGAGGAAACATTGCTGTCATCAGCATTATCACCGCGTCCGTCTTCGTCGCAGTCATTTTGCACGTGGATCATTATCGAATCCCAAGCTCTCGACAATCAGCCAATCTGATTCGGTTGTAAGGTCGCTCGCACTCTCCATCGTTGGCGATTAAATAAAAAAATAAAAAAAAAAAACAAAAAATTGAAAAATTGCGAATATCACGAATATACACGAAACGGAATGATAAGCGAGAATGAAAACAGATTCCTAGACACATATAGAATAGTTGTCGTTTCAAAAATTTAAAATAACATTTTTTTTTTTGCTGTTGTTCTTTTGATGCTGTTCAAAATTATGAAATGTATTTTTGACCGCGAAGTGTATTTTCAAGAGGGAATTAAAATCACATTCAACTTCTCCATAAAATCTATATATTTTTACTTTTGTATTTTTTCTACGTGCTTTTAATTTTACTGTATTTGGAAATCTTGCACAAATTAATACGAAAAACAAATGGATATCTCAAAAAGCCATTGCGATAATAATTTTAATCGGCGACATTATCTTTTTTTAATGACTGTAGTTTTCCTTATCAGAATAATGCTCTTCCATAATATCTGAATTTGAATATCCTTAATATCTGATATCTGAATCTGCACTTTTTCATTTTAATGACATTTTCCATTTTTCAAACACGTATGGAAGCACTGTATTATTTTTTGATAATGGTAACGTTTTTTGGAAGAAAATTTTTCTTTTTCAAAATTCGAAATCATAAGGAGCAGTAAATTACTACAGTAGATTGAAGCTATTCGCCATCTCGTCTTAATGACACGAAATACAGAAACGATGAAACTTGAGTTACCTACCGTTAAGCCTTTGCATTTGCTTTAACGTGCCTACCAGATGTTAACGTTGGAATTTTCTTTGGTCTGCGTTACTTGCTAGTAGATGGCTCTTAAAATATAGTAATAAATATAAAAGAGATTCCGATATCTCTGTTTATACAATATAGAGTATACGTACTATAATAGCATTGTCCTATATTATCACATTGTTAATATGATGTATAAAAAAATACATTACACGTCAAAATTCAAAATCTTTTTAATTTAGATATAATTTAATTACAATTTTTGTATGACATTTTTTAGTAAAAAAGGCGTGAAACTAATTAAATATACTTGTAGAGTCAGATCAAGCTTTTATTCAATAAAAGAAATAGTCTAGAAAATTACAGCAGTAGATAAAAAAGAGTAATATAGAACGTATATTTAAAGCAAAATCATTTTTCATTTGTATTTCGATTTAGAGAGCCTTCGAACATTAATGAAATTTATATTTTGTAAATTTGGAGAACGGCAGTAGGATAACAGCAAAAGAGAGTGTGCCATTTCCAAATTTTTTTTTTTTGCAATGGCATTTCCTTGCATTGGCTTTTCCTCGCGCAGTCCCGCGAAAAATATTTCCGACCCTTTCATGGTGGCGTTTATCGATCGAAGGGGATATAACGTGTAACAGTCGCGTTGCCACGAGTCGAGAAATTGCCCCAGAGAGAAAGAGAGAAAGAAAGAGAGATAGATAGGGTGCACAAAGGCCACCCCCTTCGGACCGACGACTATAAGTACCGGTCGCGGTCGGTTCGTGCGACTCACGAGCGTCCCGTGATCCCGACGGCATGCGGTTTTCGTTTTCGCATTCGTATTTTAAAAACTACTTGGCGCCGAAGTCCGTTTCGATCTATGAATCTATGAATAGATCTTGATCCGCCGAACGGCGCGGTTCATTTTCATCGCGCAATAGCCGCGATCATTGTCCGCCCGGAAAGCATCGACTCATCGAGGAAAAGCCAACGCACGTGGAATCTTGAAATAGCGAACATGACAATCTCATGGAATCGAATTTACGACGAATCCTCATAATGGCTGGATTACAAGTGAAGGAGTTGAATGATCGACCGGGATAGACGTAATGACGCTCGAGATTACCTCAGGAAGTTAATCGACATGATGCGGAGTAAATCGAAGGGAAACGTCATCGATGACGTTTGTGGCTGCTCCGCTCTTTCGTCGATCATTCAGAAAAAAAACTTGAACTCCACTTCAGGTAAGGTTATTCTTAACAATTAGATGTATCTACATATTCTTTCCGTTTTTTTTTCTTCTTTTTCTATTTTTCTTTTTTTTTTAATTTTTTTTTAAATTTATCTTTGAGTTTATTATTATGTCATCTTAATTACAAAAAAATCATTTTTGTTTTTCATATTGCATGTATTGTTGAACGCTGATTGTAAGATTTAAAATCTCACAAAAAATCTTCGCTGTTCAATATTTCTCTCATATTATATATATATATACGAAACATGTAGAACTGTTCTTCCAATTATGAATGATTAAAGTAACAATTTGATTAAAATCATATCGTACATTCAACGAAGGAACGTAAAATACTGAAAATATATCAATTGAGTTTATTTAATTTATCTGCAATGGACATCAATGTCGGCAAGCTGCTTCAAAGTTTGTCTACGGTGCGATTCGATCGATCGCCACGCACATGTTCTCCAGACGACGAGAACCTCGAGCGATCGATGACGTTTGACGTGCAACCTTGAACGAGAAAAGCGAACACTGATTGCTTATGATTTCCTGTTCGTAACGGAAAAGTTTCTTCAGGTCAATACGATTAAAATATTTCCGATAATCGTCTAGTCGACGTCTGGTTTCTAAATGTCAGATCCTACTTTTATCGGTGTTATATATTTTTAGTTTCTTCTTCTCGTTTTTTCTTTTTTTTTATTTCTCTTCAGATCGCTTCATTTTGCCGTCATGTTTTTTTATATTTTCTCGAAAATAATTTTTTTTTTTTTTTGTAATAGAAATTACTATCTTGATTTTCGTTTGTGTGTGGGGCTATCCGATTTTCAAGATTTCGATATAAATAATAGACTTCTGTTTCTTTTTCCAAAGAGTTATAAAGTTTCTAATACGTGTAGAAAATATTTCTGATAATTAAATGTAGAAATTAGGGATTCGAAGAGATAAGAAACAACCAAGGCGATTCATTCCTCTAATTTTTCTCCTCTTCTTTCTCATTCTACGTGCTGCATGTCCCCTCCATAGAGCCACCACAACTACCAGCTGGTTTGTTTCTGGATCTCCGACCCTTCGTAAAAGCTAGTTTTGAATCTCTGAAGGCAGTCGGCAGCCAACAGCGCTTACGATAATCTTCGAGGCTTCCTCCGATCTTACGCGTTTGTCTCTAATTTTTTATTATTGCAGTTTTTTTACCCATATTTATTCTCTCCAATTTTTTATTGCATTATTTTATTTTATTCATTATTTTATTTCAAATTCATTATTTTATTTCAAGAGTAATTAATAATTTCTTCCAACAATCATCGTATATATCATCCGAGAAAAATTTTGAGCAAGTAGCATGAATTATGTGACATCGAAATCGTGTGAACGAGCGACGTTGTGTTTGTCTTATTGTTAATTTGCCCCACTATCTCGGTGTCGTGCCGCTCGCAATCCCCTCGTCTGGACCAAGTCTCTCGGGGCCCTGGCAGGTGTAAGACAGTGTTTCCATTCGCCGCAAAGTAGTGGCGAAGAAACGACGGGAAATATTTTTCTTTTGTGAAACTGCATTAAATGATGAATTAATGCTATAATTGTCGTACCAATGATAAAATACCAAAGATTAATTAGCTCATTATTAATATAACACAAGATTAATCTTGAATCTTATGAATTTCAAGAAGAGAGTGTGTATGTGTTTTCTGTCTTAAAAATATTAAAAACGTGAAATAATATTTGAAGCTTAAAATGATGAGAACTTTAGAAAAGTATGAAAAAAAATGTGTTAAGTATGTGAAATAATATGTGCGTGAATGTGATAATATAAGCTTTTATATTGAACTTGCAATAAAGTTTCGTCAAAATCGAAAAAGTTATCGAATCGAAAAGTTATCGGTTTTGTATTCTGGGCACACGAAGCTGAATGTTGTTATCATGGTTTTCTTCGGAAGAAAAGAAAAGCTGGAGGACCGTCAATTACTGGCCAGCATAGATGCGATGAATGGCGCGATTACCCATCAAATCGACAACGGTAAAATTTTCATTATTGCATATAAAACAAAACATTGCCACATCCCGCAAATAATCTGTGAATGATTTTATAATATAATAGAAATTTCTCTCTCCGACGGGATTGTTGTCACGCTTTTCGGAAATTAAAGAGAAATGTTTTGTCTCTCTACACACACACACACACACACACACACACACACACACACACACACACACACACACACACACACACACACACACATACCGTTTGTTTTGGATAGCAAAGCGTATTTTCTCGAACATCCGGTAGGAACGAATGCAAATATTATTGCCAGTCACATATTTTTATTTTCCCTCGTTTGTTTTTCCCGTTCTAATGTTGATTATATGCCATAACGATTACGCCTTTCAACGGGCAACTTTTAACTGTCATGTTTCCTGCCTTCTCGTGTATATAATTCATCAATACATGGCGAAATTAATTTCAAGATTGCATTCAGTGAGCTAGTCAAATTAATAAAAAACAACTATGTATTATGAATTGATAATATTATATTAATGCTCGAAAACAATATAATAAGATAGAAAGAAATTTATGAAATTGTAATATGTATTTATTTAGATGTTTTTCATTGATATTTTTTTTATATTTATATAATATACAGTTACATATAATACATGTTTGCAATACATGCATTACATGTTATGTATATATTTTTTTAGATTAAAATTTTATGTTAGCTAATGTTAAAAAAATATTTGTAAAAAATATATTTATAAAAACGTGAAAATCGGCAGCATATTCCGTATACATCGTACATGTTGTGTTCCCATCCATGCTTCAATGCCTTGTAATGGCATGCATTTATCATTCATGCATATAGTTGGATTCATGCGCAGGTTATTATTACATAGTCAAGTGACTTTTCATCGAGGACTCGAGTTTCAAGCATGTGTCGAATCGCGATCAATAACTCGTGCAAAACACATCATTTAAATCTAAAAAGCTGCATTTTCAAAGTGCAAAAATCAACATATTTTCTTTAATTCTATTCAATTCTTTTTCTTCACAATGGTAAATTATGTGTAATATATATATATATATATATATATATATATATATATATATATATATATATATATAAAGGATATTTTACAAAATTGAAAATATACTAATATTATAATTATTTATATTATATAATTAAATATTATAATAAATGTAATTATACACTATAATATACAATCAAATTGCGTATATATCAAACAGATATAATGTTACTTAAGTAGAACGCGATAATAATATCTAAGAGGCCTTGAGAAAGCATCGTACTACTTGAAGTTGCGAATAGAAGTGACGTTAATTGAAATGCACTTGGATGCGTTATTTAGCAGCTTTACACTTTGCGGATCCTTTAATCTGTCTTCTAAATAAGATTAAAATAAAATTTTTCGTATAGATAAAATTTAAAATTGTCAAATTTTTTTATTTATAGATAAGAAAGGTTGGTATCACGCGATATCACAGTGATATTCGATTAATCAGTTTTAAATATTTTTCTATAGTTTTAGATATTTTCTTTTGTGTTATTTGCATGTATTGTTTATTTTAATCATTGATTTTCATTTTAGTTTATTCTCAATTTTTATTTTTATTTTATTTTTTTAATTAACTAAACAAAAGGAAAAGAATAAACAATTGTAGGAAAGATTAGAAAAGAATAGACAAAAGTGTTTAATAGCGCCTTCAGATTGAGAATTGAAAGAGATCTCGCATGACGCATCAGCCACCTGTAGCTGACCCAAATATTGATCAGGCCGAAAGATGGCCACGCCCGGGCATTGGCATCCCCCGCTTCTTCCTTTTGCCACCCTTTCCTAGTATCTCTCTCTCTCTCTCTTTCTCTCTCTCTCTCTCTCTCTCTCTCTCTCTCTCTCAATCGTTGCTACCGTTGCGATCGTATGCGCTGCCGCATGCGACGATGCGCTGTTCCTGGTCCGTGAATTCGCAGCTGATTATGAACAAGTGCGCTGTTACTGTTCCAGCTGCTTTCATGCACATACGTGACAATATTGAGGAACTGGGTAAAGTCGCCGATGACACAGACCTGTTATTCTTGAAGGGCCTACTCGACAGCCCGGTCGTCACGTCTCTTGTAAAGGTGAGTGCACATCTTATCTCTAAAGTAGACTGAGAATCATCCACAACGTGAGAGTACTCGATTATCTTTCCTCTTTGTTAGCTTGATTAAGTGACTTGATGTTATATGACAAATCCCGTCCGAAACATTTGGATCTTTTATCATATGTATTAATTTGCATTTTTCTTGGAAGAGAGAAGTGTGTAAAATTTTTAATTATGGCAAAAAGATTCTTTTTTCAATTTTTTAATTGCCTTATATATTTATCGCTCTCGATGTTGTGGATATAAAAAATTTCAATGAAAAACGATTGCAATTTTCCTTACACAAGCTAGCGAATCGTAAACACATGACTGGATATAATTTCATTTTATACGCTACGCATAGCTTCCATGTGCTCATTAAACAGTGTTTACTATAATCGTGAAAATTTACGAGAAACATGGATTAGGAGTGACTTTATCTCTCTCACTCTTTCTCTCTCGGCTACCTGATATCTTTCTAATTCATTGCGTCATTAAATGAACAATTAAAACATTTGCGCGAGTGTTCTGGCAAGCTGTCTAAATGCTCCGTGTCGTTGAACCGATGGCTCGTTTCCTTGAATGTGTTCGTCTCATCAATAAATCGCTGATCTAAATTGATGAATGCGACTATAGAATTAAAATATAACTTTGATTAAACGAAAAAATATTTTAACGTGCTATTTTAAATTTCTAAATGCAATTCTAGGTTTATGTAATCTTTGCATGATCTAAAGAGCGAGGCAATCACTAATTATAGATCAATCGCAGTGTATCAAAAATCTATATTTATTATCTATACTCTCATGGACATAAAATGATAATATATAATATGTAATTAAACTTTATGACTAATATATTTATTTATTACATTTAAAAAATATTTTCACGATAAAATAATGAATTAATCTAACATGTAAAATATAATTGATTATTGAGAATTTAAGATTGTTCATTCAAGCTTTTGCAATGTTTAATGTTCTTTAGAAATATTTCCCTTGCATTATATATTACATCGAATAATTCTGAGAATTTTTCACAAAGCATTTGAGGATATATTTTACATACGCCGCTGTCAATTTGCTTGTACCTTGCCTATTTGCGTGCGTAGTTGGGCGATATATATAATTAGCTTACAAGAATGAATAATATCTCGCGGGAATCTGGTCGAGTGAGAACGACGATGCGGCAGGATAGAAAGCAAACCCATTTATCACTCAGTATAAAAAAAGAAAAGAATTTGGAAACTCGCGCGTGTTATTTCTCTTCACTCTACGTGCCTTCACACGTGCTTACATCACACGCTTGAAACATTCGCGACACCCACGCTATTTCGGTCGCGACACACTTCTCTATCGCGAAGAATACCACGTCGATGAAAATATCACCGGCGAGAAACGTCATTATACGTCACGATGCGATTTTTTTCTATATCAATGTGATATACATTCTGATTTTTATTATCTCTCTCTCTCTTCCTCTTTTTTTTTTGTTTTTCTCTTCCTATCAAAATCTTATATCAAAAAGGTCTTTTATTTTCTCAGTTAATTGCGCAATTGCATTTCTCCTTGTCCAAGTTCACATTCTGATAATTTACCTGACACGCAAGTAAAACATGTGACTCCAGGTAGAGAGCTTCTGGTGCCAAGAAATCATTAAAGAATCGGCTCACGTATTTTCTTTTCTTTTTAATGCCGGATTGAACCAAGAAATTGCTGACAAGCACGAGAGAATGCCCATTTTTCTTAAAAAATCAAGTTGGAAAAAACTCCTGTGGCGAAAAGACATATAATCAAAATTTAAATAATTGATTATTTAAAAACCAGGAAAAAGAGAAGACGATGAGGAAGAAACAAATAAAAAGATTTGTAAGACTCTTAATAATATAGTTACGCCTGAATGAATAAAAAATTATCCTAACGTTTCTTACACACACAAAGGAATATTATAATTTACGAATAAAGAGACGCAAAAAAAAAATTAAGATTTATGGTAATCCTCAGTAATTGACGAATTATAAAACTCGCTCACTTTCTCTTAATGTCGGATAATTGGCTATGACCTCGTAGAAACCTTTTAATTGGACAGGTCATAGGTGCCTCCGTAGAGTCATCGCTTGCTCGCATAAATCCATGCGAGCGTGTCATCGTAGTCTACGGAGCTTACATGCATATTTTTGTAAGTTGTAGTGTGTATAAGACGATATCATTTCAGTCGAGGAATCGACTTTGTGATCATACGAGAAGTGGCAGAAACATACAATATGTGTGTTAACTCATGGCCATACGTATGTGGATGACAGGACTGTAATGACATGACTGATGATAATGATTGCACCGGAAATGATGTGTTGAATCCTTTCGCCTCGATTGCAGTTATTTTTCCAAACATAGACTTACGAAAGAGCAGAGCAAAAATTAAGCGTTTTACTTGTATGAATAGTATTTTCAATTGAAGACAATAGATATGCGCATATTTTATATGCATTTTGCATGTTTTTTTTTTTTCATGAAAATAAAAAATTAAAAAAAGAGAAGAATTTATCATTTATTTTACGATGCATTTTCAAATGTTTGGAATATTTCTGCATTATCCGTATTGAAAAAGCTTGATCTCGGATTGTTTTAAAAACTGAATATTATAGCAAGAGAAAGATTATAATACTAGACATATGCTGTGAGTTGACAGATCGACGTACTCATGATTCTACTGTTGTTCTTCATTCAATTTTTCGTAGATTTTAATAGAATTTCAGTTTGAGCGCTTAATTTTAAAGATATATAATGTTTAAAGTCAAAAAGCGACGAGATGATGATTTTTCTCGATAATTTTGCCACACAACTGAAAACCAACTCAAGATTGAGAAAATATGCAGATTTGGAGAGTTAATCTAGGACCACTCGGTATATTAACAGCACAGCCGGTCTTATTCCAGCGGTAACCTTGGAGTAGTGGTTTTTGGACGAGCAGCTACGCTCCTGGAGTGAGTGTTGCATGCCAGGAGAGGAAGGACCCCCACCTGTTCTCCAGAACGGCAGCAGGCGACTCGCCTGAACGAGCTGCTTACGCGCGCGGAGGGAGGTAGCCGACGTCAGTATAGGCGCGGCAGTTTTCTGACGCTGCTTACCTACGTGAGAAGTGTCGCGCGACATACTGAACCCGAATATTTTCCTCGTCATCATCTGCGTAGTATAGGCAGCCGTCTTGCCGTCTAATAGATAAATCTAATTTCCCTTCGTGTGTCTAACACTCGCCGATCGATAGCATCGCGAGGACATCGACACGACCGCGCTTTAGTCTCTACCAATCTCTACTCGGAGCACCGCGTCACACAGGTCTTTCCAGGTGAGCGTCGTTTCTCAGGAATGCAGAAAGAATATCTATGAAAAGATATTTAAAGCGGATAAAATATTATCCTCGCTTCGGCTTCCTTCGAATCTTTTTCTAAGCGAAACATAATTATTTACAAAGAAGCGCGTCGTCATTTGCGAAAGCGTTTGAGAAACACGTTAAAGCACTGTTAATGATTTATAAATCTATATTAATTGGTAATTAAAATTTTAGATGTACATTAATATGACGAGGCAGAGTGAAATTGATGAGATTAATCTATAATTTGATTCTCTCAATTACAAACTAGAATAAACGATAGAAAGAGGTCAAGAACGCACAATCTCTTTTTGATGGTAAAGCGACGAATCCGCTCATTTGATGATATTCAGAAAAAAAAATGGAGAAAACGAGCGTTTTTAGCAGCTATTCTAGTGCAAAATATGACGTGGTTATTATTCTCGACAAAGATATGGCTTCTCGTTCATCATCGGAGATCGCTGCAAATCGAACGTTCCGTTCCTTCAAAGAAACACGAGCGATTTACGTTTCAAAGGATACGCAATCTCTGCGGCAAAGTGGATAAATAAATGTCCGAACTCTTTATAGTCCATAAAGAACCAACTTGTCGGCTATAGTAAGTGCGTGTCTGGCACAACTTCCGATAAATCTCTATTTTAATGGATTTGAAAACCAATGCAAGTTCGGTAAAACTTTGTATCGAGAGAAAAAAGAATTATTAATCAATTTGATAATCCGTAACAAAGTACGTTTCGATAAGTCTTGCTTATAAACGCTGATTTTTTGACGAATCACGTTTGATGTTCGAAGCACATGTGCGTGTTGAACAAACAAATCGAAAGCTTACAATTAGCGTCGAAAAATTTCCGAGAAATGCAGCTATTTTCGGTCGATCAATAATCATTGAGAAATCATCCACCAATTTCGTAACATATGTACGTCGAGTACGTGATGAAGAATTCACGTTTAATACTGGCGATTGGTAAATCCAGTACATGTAATGATCTTTGGTGAGCTTGAGATTGCGATTCTTGAAGAGAAATAATTCGACGATGAATCATCGACTTCTGATAGTATTCTGTATTTATTTGACTACATTGTACATTATGCACGTGTTATTTACAGGGTATTATAATTAAAAAGAGATTTACGAGCCTACAATAACTGAATAAAATTTTTTTATTTTTCTGAATATTTAATGAAAATTCATGTAACAATAGATTATATTTGTTAAAGTTTCAATATTTTTTTTAAACTTTCAAACATGTCGAATCTGTAATTGACCTACTTTTCTGATTACTCATTCATTGTAAATCTACTCTTATTCTAAACAAGCATATAATGAATTAAATGACTTATGTGACAATTAGATTAATTCTAATCCACTTAAATATTGTCAGCATCATCGCCAATTCACATTTACTCTAATTATTAACAATGTATTAACGGCCAAATTTCTTTTTAATTGCATCTAGAAAGTATGTATATGTATATGTATTTACATAGTTTCCATAGTTTAGCTATATATATTTCAAGAATATTAATTTCTTTCAGAACTAATTTATTTAAGTTTATTTTAACATTTTCAGCAAACAATATCAGAAATCAATATATTGATATCTTATATGCGTGTATCTCTTGGTAAAAAATAAAGAAAATACACAGAATTGGCGAAATAGCTTAAATATATTTAATCAAAATAATAAATATATATGGGAAAATATAATACTAATATAATATATGAGCGAAAAAATGAAGTGTAAAAAGTTATTGAAGCTGCACTAGCATATAAGAGAAAGGATTGTAAAAGAAATATACCTCTAAGAGCTATAAGAGAAACCAGTTTTTAACAGGGATTTTGATTTGAAATCTTTATGTGGTCTAGGTTCAGGAGCGTCTGGAGGATCCGCCAGTGCCCGTAGAACCGGTATGCTCATCCGTCTGTGACATTGTTGACGAAGTGTGTGACGCCTTCCAAACCTCCAGGAACTTATATGCTAAGGAACTGGTGAATCTTCTTAGGAATTCGCATCTAAAAGCGCTCTTGGAGACGCACGACGCAGTTGTAAAACACAAGGAAGCGTCCTCTAAAGCGATTTCTCCCTTAGTGACAATGCCGACGAGCAAGAAGGAAGCAATGCCTATGAGGGTGGTTGGTCTTAGAAGACAACCAGACGAGCCATTGGTAAGTCTACCCTATGGAACAGACAATTTTGCGTCAAAAAGTCATTGCAATTTGTTTTTATTGTTTACTATTTGAGACAAAAATAATCTATTGACTCTAGTTTTAATAACCACGAGATATTCACTCGAAGAAATTTCTTTTCATCTTTTTCGTTTCATAAAAATAATGCAATTATAAATATTCGAGAAAGGAATATTCGTTAAGATATACGTGAAATCAAACTTGAATGTATCTGAGATAATACTAAAGTTTATCGTGAAAATCTCCATTCTCAAGTTAGCTGCCAGATTCATTTAAAGAAAAGGTGGAAGTACCATTCACAATTCATAAATAAAAACGATGTTCATTTCTCTGAGATGAGCACGATCACTAATTTTTTAGTGATTTTCTAGTATGCTTCTTCAAGATAATTTAATACATCAAAATATATAGCTGTATATATAGCTTATACAATCTTTGAGAACAATCGTCATCAATTGATGCTTTGTTAATTATTACGCGGATAATATATTGCAAGCATAGAGCATTTTATTGAATTATATATACGTATAATTGTATTTATATATGTATATTTCTAGGGTCTAACAGTACAAGTCGATGAATCTGGGAATATGATTATTGCCAGAATTCTCGGTGGCAGCACAGCAGCTCGTCAAGAGCTTCTGAGGGTAGGTGAAGTAATACTCGAGGTCAATGGTAAAAGAGTTCGAAATCCAGAAGAGCTACAGCAAGCAATCCAGGAAGCCAAAGAGAATCTATCACTGAAATTGGCTCCAGGTATCGCTACTGATACAAATCGACTTCTCAAGTCTACGGTAAGCGCATCAAATTATTTTTTCACCTCGATGCTTCCGATAACTGCTATGTTTTTGTTCTTTCTCACAGTGCTCGCTCATGTGTAGAGACTACAATGTCGCGTCATAATCATAGAGCAATAAAAATCATAACTTATCTTACTCAATCATACATTTTGTTTGATTTATCGTTACAGTGTTACATGAGAGCCCTTTTCGATTATGATCCGTCGGAAGACACGCTTCTACCTTGTAGAGAAATTGGTTTACCTTTCCAAAAAGGCGACATTCTCCAAATTGTCGATCAAGCTGATCCGAATTGGTGGCAGGCCCGAAGAGTGGAGGGCGAAAGTCTCGGATCGCCCGGATTAATACCTTCGCTGGAATTGGAAGAGCGCAGAAAAGCATTCGTGCCACCCGAGGCTGACTTTGTTCACAAGATCAGTATTTGCGGCACCAGGATATCTAAGAAGAAAAAAAGGAAAATGTACCAATCTAAATCGAACGGTGAGTTCGATGCTGCCGAGTTACTTCTCTACGAAGAAGTCGCCCGAATGCCGCCATTTCGACGCAAAACATTAGCTCTGGTCGGACCACGCGGCGTAGGTCGGCGGACTCTAAAAAACAGGTTGATCAACAGCGATCCCGAGAAATTTGGCACTGTCGTACCTTGTAAGAAACATACAATTAATTAATGCGTTTTATTTCAATGCGGATAAGGTGAATTCATTATTATATTTGACAAACAATTTCTCTTCCAAGATACATCAAGGCCACCTAGAGTTCTCGAGGAGGATGGCAAGAGCTACTGGTTCACTGATCGCGAGACGATGGAGGCTGACATCAGGGAACACAGATTTTTGGAACATGGCGAACACGGTGGACATTTGTATGGTACAAAATTGGATTCTGTGCGAGAAATGATAAGAGCCGGCAAGATGTGCGTATTGGATTGCAGTCCAGCCGCGCTCAAGATCCTCCATAACAGTACCGAGTTTATGCCTTATGTTATATTCATCGCAGCGCCCGGAATGGAGCAGCTGAAGTCTTTATATGATCTCGGTAGATCGACCGGTGCTAGCAGTCGGAATCTAACGGTATATTTCAAAATTTACTTACATTCTGTAAAAATTGTCTTCCCTGCGTCTGTTAAATTCTATGCTCACTTTAGAGCTCCTTCTGTCAATTTTTATGCGACGTTGGCAATTAATATATGTGAAAACTTATTTATCTGTATTTAGTTTTATTTTTTTATTCTATCAATTTAGTTAATGAATTTTGTTGTAAAAATTCAATGTTGGCTTCGCTAGTTCGACCGCCAGAGTTCCATCAGATACAGTTCGAGAAGAGCTAGGACACTGGAATCTCTCGCGTCTTTATATGAGGTTTGTATTGCATAATGTATAATTGCATGTATTATGTTATTCAATCTTATACTCAATCCTCATTTGCAATTTTAATTTTTTCCCATGTAGAGCATGTATTTAAAATATCCTTAATTTGGAATGTTGTATGATTATTTTAATTATAGTAGTTATAGATTAACTATTTTAATATCGCACTTTTTATGCTCTAATTCGTAGAACAAAATCTATCATATAATATCTATCATATAATAAAACCAATGTTTCGTTATACAAAAATGTCATGTTCTCTTAGCAGGTGATAATTAATTCCACATCATTACATTATTGTAATTAAATACTGTTTCAATACAAACTTTCACAATCGGAATTAAAAGGAAACAAAATACGTACATTTCAAAATACTTTCATTATTATAAACTGCAGTGCTATATGTTTTAAAAAGAAAAATTATTTTTAAACAAAAATACAAACGAGGATTTAAAATATATCTAAACACTATTGGGCATTTACCCAGTTTGTATACATATGTTTCCTCAAAATAATAATTTTTCTTTTAGATATATTATTGCGTAACTTATATATACTACATCATGTAAAGCATCATTTTCTTTTAAAGAATAATATTTCATACAAAAAATAAAGTTATAATTAAAATAATTTAAATAATTAATTACTCCATTAATAGGAGGATGATTTGAGATCTACATTGGAGGAATCCGCAGCTTTGCAGAGAGCCTATGAAAAATACATTGATTTGGTGATTGTGAACGAGGATTTTGACAATACGTTCAGGCAGGTGATTGCAGCTTTGGATGCTTTAGCTACGGAGCATCAATGGGTACCAGTCAATTGGATTTATTAATTGGTTCTCGAATTCGACGTAACAGAAGAATAGGAAGCTAAAAAAGCTGTGTGCCAGTTTTATGCGCGAATAAACGATAAATTTATTATTGCTGATGTCACATTTGAAAACTGCGAAATTACATTATGAAAAATATGTATATTACTCTCTTGTATTCAAAGTAAACTCCGTTTATCGCGCAATTTACTAAGAAAAGACAAGGCACATATAATCAGAGTACAAAGAATGTTATCAATTGCGGCATCGATATCAATTGCGTCTAAAAAGCGCAATCAAGAGAATGTCATTGCCGTTTATAATTAAATGCAACGTTTACTTTTTATAAATTAGCGATAGCTTTTTACAAATTTATTAAAATATGACCTGTTCTATGTATGAAATCTGAATTTTCACATATATATAATACATGTTAAATTGTAATAGAAGAGCTGACAACTGAATTTTTTTCAGTTCAATCATTCGTTCTTGATAAATAGAGCAATGAAGATAGAAAATCCTACTTATATCTAAGAACATGATACTTTTTTTATAATGGAGAGAGAAAGTTATATATCGCTGCATTTTTTACTGCCAATTTCTACAACGACTATATTAACAATGGGTCAATTGATGTAAAAATGTTAGACTGCCGTCCAGTTAATTTTAGTTTATTTTTAAGTTAATTAAACACATAACAAAATACATGTATATGTTCAAGTCTATTATACGTATATTTTTCGTGTCTCGTTTGCTTTTATTTGTTTCATTTTGCTATTCGTGCACGCTAATAATAAATATATTCCTGGCATAGAGTGCCTTAATAACACAAACCTATTTGGATTAATGCGAAGATTAATGCGATTGTGCTTATTATGTCAAGACAAATCATCGTTTTTACATTCACACATTCAGATTTACAGATAGATCTAAGAATGTGTTTTCTCTAATGTCGGGCGGACAGTCATATATGTGCACACATATATTCGATTTTTTTAACTCTGATATTTTTCAAAATTTTCATCCATTTATAGATTAAAATCCAGGTGATTTTGTATAGATACATAAAAAAGCATAACGAACTATATATCTATAATGAAGACACTTGTCCTGTCATGAAAAGAGCAACGTGATGATGCACAATGTGGAATAAAGTTTATTGAAAATATTTGTTACAAATTAGAAACATAACAAATGAATTATTATTTCAATATTCCTATCTCTGATTTTCTTTCAACAATTTTGAAAAGAACACTTATATAAGCCTATTGTCAGGATAGATATACTGATAAGAGAAATAAAAAGTAAAGAAAATAATGTACTATACTATAAAAGTAATTTATTTAAATATATAGAATAATTTTTCAATAAGCGCGCATTCGCATTTTATTTAAATGTCGAATTTTATTTAGCAGAAATTCACATACATAAATTTTATTTAATAAATAGAGATTCAAATATTACAAATCCACCTAGGCAACTCGAATCTTTCTTAGCAAAAACTCAAGCCTTACTTTATTGTTAGATAACTCCATTTATCTAGGACTCTATTTAACAAAGATTTAAAAATAATTTATAAATATTGAATATAGTAAAAAAAATATATTACATATGGCGTATGACTAGTGCAGTATTTTTGTAATATTTTTTTATATGTATAGAAATTAAAATGTGAAAATAGATATCTGCAATTTTTTTATGCACGTTTAAAATCTTTGAAATATTAAAATCTCTGTAAAAAATTCGTAGTGTCAGTCAATATTAAAATAACAAGAAATAATTCATTAAAATAAAAAAAAAAAAAATACCAAATCTCAAAAATAAAGCAAAAAGGATCGAAACAAAAAGAAATGAATTAAAAGCTAATGCTTGCTAGTGTGAGAACGATAGCCTAACATAACCTAATCTTAAACAGACTCACGGCTGACCAACCAATTAACTGCCACGTTACAAGCAGTTTCAAGGTGGCCAGTTTTGTCACGATAGAGATATCGTACTTCCTTCATATTATATCGCGTCGCGCGCGAATCGGCTCTTCTGTCATCGAGAAAAATGCAAATATTACGACAATTGGATGTGCATCCAAAAGTGCGCGAAGAGGCAGATATTCTTGTGAGAACTTTTACCGGTGCAATCGGTAAATACGACAAATCGTTATTGTTTTGATTTGAGTGATACTTGACTGATTTTCCGTCAATAATCCCTGCCTGTTCTTGGCGAAAACAAATCTCGAAAATTACTATGAAGACTAGAGACGGAAATATTTATTATTATTTTTCTATATTGTGTCTAGTAATATTCGTTACGATGTAAAGTAATATCGACGAATGATTATAACCTCCAAATTTTTTCTATCCAAACAGTCTGTGAAGTATTTTTGTCATTGATACTTGCACGGATATTTGTTACTCAATTTGTATTATTCCATTTTTAAAGAATTTTTTAATATTTAATAAAGATCATTACATTTGCGCATACATGCCCACAGCAAATAAGCGCAATTTGACATATACTTTGTTACGATTGATAAAAAATTGAATTGAATTTACACATGTCAATGCAGATGACAAAATAATGTCTTTTCAGTTACAATCATTAGTACAATCATCATGGGTATACTGTTCATGTCAGAGATAAATTATTATCTTACACCAAGTATGAGTGAGGAATTATTTGTAGATACATCGAGAGGTTCTAAATTAAGAATCAATGTGGATATAATAGTTCCTACTATATCCTGTGATCGTAAGTATAAATAGTATCAAAATTTATAAAAGAAGTGACTTTTCATCTTATGTAGTATTTTAGTTTTATCGATAGATGCTATGGATACAACTGGTGAGCAGCATCTAGATATAGAACACAACATTTTTAAAAGACGATTAGACTTAAGTGGTAAACCTATAGAGGATCCACAAAGGACAAGTATGTGATGTTTTTCTCAATGATATATATACAAAATAAAACCTCATATTAAAAATTATTTTATTGCAGATATTACAGACACTAAAGCTATCAATAAAACTACAGAGAAGGTAACAATGGATTTTTATAGGTATCTTCCGACTGAATGTCCATTTGCAAACTAGTTATTATTGGATGGGACATTTTTACAGGCAAAGGAGATCAATTCCACAGAAATTTGTGGAGACTGCTATGGAGCAGCCACAGAGTCGCTGAGGTAAAAGAGAAAAAGAGAGATACTGTTTATATATTAGAAATAATATATATATAAATAAAATATATATATATATATATATATATATATATATATATATATATAATTTATTCACAGATGTTGCAATACTTGTGAAAAAGTACGGGAAGCCTATAGACTCAAAAAATGGGCTCTACCAGATCCAGCTAATATTAAACAATGTCAAAATGATGTCTCTGAAATGAAGTTTTCAAACAAACATGCCTTTGCACAAGGCTGCCAAATCTATGGTTATATGGAAGTGAATAGAGTTGGTGGAAGTTTTCACATTGCTCCAGGCGACAGTTTTTCTGTGAACCATGTTCATGGTAAGCCAATGTTTAAATTTTTCTATAATATTCATTGTTATTTTCATGAACTTGTTTTTCAATATTACAGTACACGATGTTCAGCCTTACACTTCAACTCACTTCAATATGACACATAAGATTAGACATTTAAGTTTCGGTCTCAATATCCCAGGAAAAACAAATCCTATGGATGATACAACTGTAATTGCTACGGAAGGTATGTTTTTATTCCTTAAACCTATTTTATTAAGAATTCAATTATCTGCTCTTACAATACAGTTGTAACTCGAAGATTAGCTTCAAAATGTTCCGTATATAGTTCTATTCATGAATACACACTAGCATCGTATTCCTGTTCCAATAGCCATAAATGTGCCAAATGTACCGCCACCTTGAATCATCACCTTGCCAACATTATTTACCAATTCTCTTCCTCTCAATCCATATCTGATAATAAACATTATATATATATATATATATACTTAGATTCAAATCAGTAATGTATATATATAATTTTTTGTCCAATATGGTACCTAAGAGCAGAAAATCCTCCAAAGAGTATACCAGAGGCCATTCCCACACAAAATCCAATTGTAAAGCCTAATTTCATTCTGTCAAAACAAGAAGGTCCTCCTTGTTGATAAGCTCCTCCAGGTACTACAGGCATTTTGCAGTCTGTAAAACATGTTACGATTCCAATGTATGTTCACAATTCTCTTTTAATTCTTTGGAAATTACTTTAGATTTCGATTCATAAATCACGACACATAAACTAAATTGAATTTATCTTTCTGCTCGGATAATTTGCAGATTTCAACTTTTGAGTATACAATTGCAAATATAATAGAATTTGTTACATTTGTAAAATGTTTTGATTATGCAAACACTTACTATTAAAGCGTTCGTTACTTGAGCTTGTTACACTTGCGATTAATTAGATATGTTTAGTCTTACTATTCAATTTAGGAACTTAATCACGATTCTGTAAAATTCCTAAAGATTCTTAGCGCATTGCACTCGTATCACAATATCGGAAGGGCGCCATGATGAATTCGCGACATGATAAAAAGGAGAGCTGCGCTGTCTGCTACTTACTTCCGTTGACGTCACTCATCGATTCAGCATAGCGGGATATTCAATTTGCGAAATATAAAAATCTGAAAATTTTATTTTTTGAATATATAATACGAAGAAATATATTTTTTAGAACTTTATTTTTTTAAATAATATAGAAATTTCAGGAATTATATTTTTTTATAGAATATGAAAAAAGTAAAAGCTAAAATTTTTTTAAAAGAATATACATATAGGAATTAAAAGAATTCACTTTTATAAATACATGCAAAAATTTTTACAATTGTTCTGTATTAAACACAAGGAGGTTAAGAAATTAATTTTATAAGTGAATTCTTTTTTAGTCTTTATCTAATTTATCTGGTCACATGTCAACATTAATCATCTGTCAGAACATTATAATTAGTTTAAAACATTTCTATTGATACGATTATTCTGTTTTCAGGTGCCATGATGTTTTATCATTATATTAAGATTGTTCCAACAACGTATGTTCGCTCGGATGGTTCGACCCTTTTCACGAATCAATTTTCTGTAACACGGCACGCGAGGCAGGTGTCTTTGTTCACCGGCGAATCCGGAATGCCAGGTATATTCTTCAGCTACGAATTGAGCCCACTCATGGTAAAGTACACAGAGAAAGCAAAGTCATTCGGACACTTTGCAACAAACACTTGCGCTATTATTGGCGGTGTATTTACTGTAGCTGGATTGATCGATTCGTTGCTCTATCATTCAGTGCGTGCAATACAGAAGAAGATAGAATTAGGAAAGTATAATTAATAACTTTAATCTGGTTACAGCAACATTAATTATCGCTAATCCTAATCTTATTCTTTCTTTTATTAATATGAACAGATATTTTAAATAGTATTAACAACTTTGAATAATTTTTATATTTTAAAATAAACGACATGAATTACTAAAAATAGATTAGGATTAGCACTAATTATTGAGGCGATACAACCTTAGGAGAATAATTAATAAGTAGGATAATGGAAAGTATTACTAAGACTCTTACATTATGCTCTATTTCTCATTAAAAATCAAATTCTCTGAATTGTTATTGCGCATTTAGCGCAATTATTAATCTTTGTTTCGTATTTATTATATTAAAAATTTCGCGAACATTAGGTAAATATAATTCAGAACCAATTAGCGATACCTAGTGTTATATGGGCAATATCACCATTCTTCTTTATTTTGCGATATAAAAAGAAGAAAGGTATGTATAACAAGTGATAACAAGCATTAAATATTTGTCTTTTTTTTACTTTTTATTTAAAAATGATAATAATGTTACTATCACTTTTTTATGCTTGTAACAATGTTGATATAAAAAAATTATTTGTATATGATATGTACATAAAAAAAGGACAAAAGTAAATCAAACATTGTTCTGAAAATGGAAATGATGTATGATCAGAAATAAATTTGGGATGTGTAAATTTATACATTATACATTAACATTTATTTACACGGTCACTACTGGGATTAAAATGTTTTTAGAAACGCATTGTAAACATCAATAGATGTTTTTGCGATATTCATACAAAACTCTACATCTGTACCACTGACTAAGGCTCGTGGTGAAACATACATTGGTTTAGAAGGATCATACTGTGCCTTTTTCATTTCTACCAAGAATAAATGCCTCTGTTGAAGTCTAGTTTTTCTACAAAGAAATATATGTGGCACTTTCACAAGCAAATCATGTTTCAATTGCATTTCATGATGAGCATATTCAAATACAGCAAACAATCTTTCACGATCTGAAAATATAATTAAGAAATGGATTAGATAAATTTTACAATTATAAATTCTGAGATTATATTAATATACACTTACTTTTCACCCATATCCTAGGTAGAGTAAGAAGCAATTGTTTCGTCTGTTTCTCATCAAAATCCATATCATTTTTAATAGTCAAGGTGGTTGCCATTAAGTGTATCATGTTATATGTTATTACTTTGGGTGCCTTAATTGTCAAGATCCTTACATTGTTACCACTAAGTTTGAAATTGCTTTGGAAATAGCCAAGTCTTCCATCTATATCCTTTGTTTTAAATAGCAACCAGTTGGGATTTTTGCAAATTATAGTCTTTATCGCATTAATGTCAAACTCATGAGCCCTCAGATATCTTATTCTTGTATGAAGATCATCTATATCTTCTTTGAGGATATTGGGACTCTTTGTAAGAAAATCACCCAAACGATTAGCAGGTACACCACAATCGTACAGGAATCTTATATATGGCTTCACATCTTGATCAAAATCAAGATTAAGGATGTACTGCAACATTCCCTCCTTTGATTCAAGTTTATGTAGATTAACCCCGAGCTTCACCAATTCTTGGATTGTACGAGATTTGTTTGCATACTTTGCAAAGGTGAAAGTTGGAGTAAGATATGGACCAATATCCGATATATCTTCGGTGCACGTATCCAGAGGATTTGGTAACGTTATATCATGATCGTCAAGAAAGTCTTCACTAGGTAAGCTAGTATTAGTTTGTTGAATATAACAAGACGGAGTTGTATTTACATTATTGTTTAGGTTATACTTAGATTTTAAAGCATAATCTCCATTATTGGTTTTTTTATATTCCGAAGTATTCGAATTGAAAATCTCAACATTGGTTCCACTTTTATCGCATTCCTTTGGGAAACACTGCTTGAAACTGCTATTTTTTGAAATATACCGTCCAATTAAATTTGTCGTGACTGGTCGCGATATTATTGATGTAAGTGAATAGCATCGTTGAAACGACATATCCGATATTTGCAATTACATGAAACAATTTAAATAAAAGATGGCAATTTTTATACGTATATATGCTCAAATATTCTTATTTATATGTAACTATCACATATAGATTTTTGATCTATATTTTTTAGTAAAAATACACAATTATTACACCTATAATACACGTACGTACCGCGTGCAACTACATGTTTGCGAGGCGCCTCTGCTATAAAACGTGAACTACGAAGAAATTTTTCAGTAGATAACAAACTATTTGGTTCCGTTCCGAGCTAATTATATATCGATAATATAAATCTGTAATGCGACATTTTTTTTTTTTTAGATTTTCTCTAAAATACACTTGATATTACATAAATATAGAAAATCTATTTTCTAATAACAAATTCTTATTGGATATCAGATTCCAAGAGTCACTAAGAAAAAATTTAAAAAATCTATTTTAATGCTGACAGTTTTTTTTCTATTTCATTTATTTGATAAAAAAGAAATATTAAAAAATATAACTATAAATATAATATTAAAATATTAAAACATATATATATATATATATATATATATATATATATATATATATATATATAGAGAGAGAGAGAGAGAGAGAGAGAGAGAGAGAGAGAGAGAGAGAGAAAGAGAGAGCATTAAAAATAATTACAAATAAAAATATTCAAAAATGCAGTTATTTTTCATTGCTTTCGTTGATATATTTATCGGTTTTTAAACAATAATTCGATATAACAATAGCAAATGAAAAATTACATTGCGCCTTCATGAATTATTGATATACATATTAATTGCAATAACATAAAAAGTTAACAAATATGAATCATGAGATTTGCAATTTATTGAGTCATCGTGCGTAATACAGACGAGGAAGAATAAAAAATACGATGCAGCGTATGGTCGTATGTAAACAAATATTTTATTATTTTAAAACGCTGAAACATGTATTAAATATAAAAGCGGCAAGGTAATGCGTTTCAATTTACATCAATATACAATTCAAGCATAACACTCTTTGGACATCCTGTTTGTTTTTCAAAAGCACAATTCAAAAGGCTATTTGTATTAGCAGAATTCATGTATTCATTCACACTCTTACGCATACACACATACATTTTATTTATATACTAGGGCCTTTAATCATATGTTATTTCTTTACAGTGGGGTTATTATGGTAAAAATGTAATGATGTATCTGCACTACACGTTATGTAATAAGTACATTAATTATACATTAAGAACACTTTGATTTAATTAAGATGCGATCTGTATCTTAATATCAAAACAACAAAAACAAACTACCGGAATGTTCGTTAAGATAGCAGCATGTTTTGTCGCATTATCATGCATGCTTATCCGTAGTTATTGTTTTTTTATATATTGATTTTCTTTCTACCTTTATTTCCTGCATCAGATGGTTTAATTTCGTAAAATTGTTGTAATACGGCACGATAAGACACATTTTAACAGAACTTGACTAGCAACTCCATTGTGTATTATCATTCTGTGATTGCACAGATATATTTATATTTTTTTTCTTTTTCAGATTGATTAACGGTACGCGATTGACATCGGAGCGATCATTGAATTGACAATGGCCAACTATACACAGCACTCTGTGAGATCTATCTAGCTATATATCGATATACATATCGATATATATATATCGTAAATATATAATCTGCATTTTGTTTTCAAATTAAAGAAAACATATGCCCTGCACTTTCTCTTATTCTACCACGTTTATGACTAGATGTTTTTATTCGTGTTTCGGTCGCGTAGTCAGTTTGCCGTTTGCCGTTTCGCCATCTAACTGACGATTTTTTGCCTGTTGTAGTAATTGGGCACGTTTTAGGCTCGTCATTAATTGACTGGATTGATAAAGCCAACTGGCCTAAAAAATTATTTATGATAGTCAGACATGTAACTAAATATTAAAAGGCATATTGACAAAATCCATCTTAAAGCTATTAAATATAATATCGCTAATATTATATATGCTTACCACCATAATCATACAATTAATTAAAATAGGTACACAGAAGACGACAGATATAAATAAACCTTTGGAATCAAAATATTGCTGTCTAGAGAATACCCTGTAAAAATCGTTGAAGAAACTATTAAGTCAAAATTTAGTACAAATTTGAAAGAATGAATTGCTTTATGTTGTGTGTGATATGCTACAATTGAAATTAATACATACATCCAATTTGTTGCTGCAACCTCATTAATACTTTCTGAGAAATAAACCAGAAGTACTGAAACAGAGATAATTTTATAATACAATCTGGAACCAGAAAAATTGCAGTAACTATAGCAAATAAACTCTTACATAATATAAGAAACAAAATTATCTGAAAATTTGCATGATTCCTTGTCATTAATGCAGTCATTGTGATGACTATGTGAAAAGTAATTAACACAGCTAGCCATGGATCTCTCCAATCAATCTGCAACAAGTATATTTATACAAAATATATTTATATCAATGTTGCTCTCTGGAAAAAAGCAAATTGATATTAAAAATAATAAAAGAAAAAAAAACAATTTTTCAGAATATATGAAAAAGAAATTTAATTTTTACAACTATATTATTTTATTTATTAGAATGTTTTTTGCAATTGCTTTTGAATAAAGAAGTATATTTCTAGCTACAAGATATAAAATTCGAAAGTATAACAAAATAACTGTTTAAAAATATCCAGAAATAATTTCTGGAGAACATAAATTAAATCGCCTGGAAAGATAGAGGAAGGGGGGCGATGTTTTCATGAAAACACTCGTATCTCGGCACAAGGCGTCCTTGAAAACGAAGGCGAGCATGTCGAAAATAGAATATTAATATATGTAATCGGCGACTTCGATCAGCGCATGATTTTTTTATATATATTTTATATATATATATGTAGAACGATACAAAACCAGAAAAAATTGATATCTTATTTTCGCTCATATTACATTTGTATATCGCATCCCGTCATGCACGCGACACCGATGATAAGATAAGAGAGCACAGACTGCGATTGTCGTCAATTTAATTTGACATAACGTATATTCGTGAAACGGGTGACCAGCTGCGAAATGGAAAGTGCAGCGTGCATTAGTGAACGAGACTGCCAAACGCGAGAGTATTGCCCTGTAGTGCAACATTTTATAATTTTTGTTTTTTTGTCTTTTTCTTTTAGATCATTAATTTACATTGTTATGATCTAGATAGAAGCTCTGTCGCATTTTCTGCATTTAATTTCTTTATACTTCCTTTTTCCAAAACTCAAATCTGTCAATCTTATTTTAAATGTAAAAAAATGTAATGTATTTTAATCTCTTTTTAAATATTCCATCTTCTTATAATTTTCTTTCTTTCTCTTTCTCTCTCTTATGTATTTTTCTTTTCTTCTTTAAAAATTCTAAAATTTTAAATTCTACATTTATTTTATTTTATGTACAAAAAGTGTAATATGGCAGTAATGCAAATAAAGAATTAATAAGAATTAATAAGATATATCTCTTTAAATTATGATCCACCGATTATAATAAGAAAAAATATACGATATAATTAAAAAGAAACAATAAATTAGCGTTACATGCTTGGGCGTTGAATATCACGATATAAAACAACTAACCGAAATTTTTGTTTCAGAAAAATAAAATTATTGTGATACATATTGTCCAGTGGTACTTGGTGCTAAACTTTGAAATACGATCGCGAAATGAAAATTAAAATCAATTTATTTAATGCAAGAGATTGCGTACTTTTTTTTATGAAACCTTTAATTATAGCACAAGACTTCCCGTAATAGACGTTAAACATCAACGTTGTTACCTGTTGTTGTCTTTGATGCAACTGATACGCTTGAACAAGAGACATATCGAAGCATATAATTATTTCTCATATATACTTTGACATATATTTATTTCCGTGTATTAAGGCACTTCTGTCCTCACGCATACATACGCGCATATCATCGAAGGTTAATCATTAATTATTGATAAAAAATAGAAAAATGTGTAAGCTGTCATCGTGAGACGTGAAACAAGATATGGTCGATAGTTGAAATCACCTATGATGAAATGGCATGATAATTATATGTGTGTGTGTGTGTGTGTGTGTGTGTGTGTGTGTGTGTGTGTGTGTGTGTGTGTATGTGTATATATATATAATAATAATAGAAAAAAAGAGCACTAATTGTAAGACTCACACTCTGCAGAAAGGGCCAGATACCATCGATGCTGTCCGTAGCTATGAACATTGGCTCGTGTCCTGACATTGTGGTGCTTCTAGCGATGCACGTATTTTAGAGATACCGCGGCGATGACGGCAAGAAGGCGCCAGTACAACGAGAGGACAAGAAGGCGAGCGCATCCGCGACAGAAATTCACACACCGGCCACTGGCACGAATAACACTCTCTGACCGTACTAAACAGACTGATTGATGCGATTCAATCAAACGGAATGCATGTATATACGTATACACATATAAAGAGTATAGAGCAACGCAAAATCGTGTAATAATACTGTGCATAGAATAATATAATAGGAATAAGATGGGCTAACTCCGAATGACTTTGGTAACCTCGTGCGGCGAAAGCGCGTAGTTCTAGATTTCAGGCCACTAATATTAAAAACTAAAATGTCCCATGAAAATAAGAAATAACTAGATTGTATTTCGAAAGAGCAGCTGTTTGTCGAACATTTCGATTGGTTATCGGATCGATAGCCAATTAGCATTGACAGCTAATCTCTAGAGATTCTAAAGAAGAATTTTTCCGCCAATCAGTATGCTTAAAAAATTTGTCATACGATGTGTGCGTTTGTTTGTAGAGAACTTCTTCAACATCTACTTATCTATGACTAAAGAGTTTCGAAGTTATATTGGCTATATTCGCAAATTCGGAAATTACTGCCGGCAACATTCACATTTATCAATCAATGTATATATATTTTATAACATCAATAACACCAAATAAATATTTTCTAGAATGGCAGGTAAAACAATGATTAATTTATCTAGAATGTCCAAAATATTTCAACCTATGACAACTGGTTTACCTGATATTTGTGACAAAACAGAAATATCTCAAAGTCACAAGGTATGTTCTTCTTTTCTAATTTTAAATATCAATTAAAAAGAAAAAGAAAAAGAAATCTTTTTAAGAATTTATTTAAATCAATTTTTGAGTTTTTTTATATAAAATATGCAAATTGCAAATAAATAAAGTCTGATGATTTGAATTAAATTCTAAATATTTCTTTTATTTTAATATATTTTATTAAAATTGATTAATTTTCTTGAGTCGAAGTCTTTATTGCATTTTTTAATTATTTTTTTTTTTTTGAAAATTTAATTGTAATTGCAGTTAATGATTAATTATGGAATTATTAAACCAGTTAGCATTGGCATGTATGCTTTGTTGCCATTGGGAATGCGGGTCTTGAATAAGTTTATAAATCTTGTGGATAAAGAAATGACAAATATTGGTGCAGAAAAGATATTGCTTCCAGCATTAACTTCTACCTCACTATGGAAAAAAACTAATAGATATGACTCTAACAAAGCCGAATTATTTACAGTTAAAGATAGACATGAGAAAGAATATATATTAAGTCCAGTAAGTAAGAAATATATTATCTACATCATATTTTTGTTTGATTAATAATTATACTTAAAGGAAAATATGCTATATCATTATTATCATAGTTATGTTCATTTATAGTCTATAATTGAATAAAACAATTTTTTAATCTTAACATTCGCAATTGTAGTTATTATGAAGAAAAAAATAAAGCTTTTACAAAAAACTGAAAAAACAAACCAGAGCTTTCTTTTACATCTAGATAATATAGATGACTAGATAATATATAGATTAAATGATGTCATTTTAGTTATATAAAATATATATACCTTCGAATATTCCTATGTTATTATAGACATATGAAGAAGCTATCTGTGACTTAATATCATCAGCAGGAAATTTTTCAACTAAATTATTACCCTTGAAGTTATATCAAATTTCTAGTAAATGGCGAGACGAAATGAAACCACGGCTTGGTTTTCTACGAAGTAGAGAATTTATTATGAAGGACTTGTATACATTTGATACTAATTTGGATAATGCACAATATACATATGATCTAGTTTGCGAGTCTTATAATAATATTTTTAATCAAATTGGTATAAAATATGAGAAAGGTATACAATATTTTTCTAATTTTATACTAGAGTTTATACATTTACATTATCTACATATAAAATTAAAAAGACTTGCAAAAAATTATTTTTAATAATTTAATCATAGTTATTAAAAGTCATAGGTGATGTGGGAACAATCGGGGGCTTAGTATCACATGAATATCATTATATATCTAATATCGGCGAAGATATCATACTTCAGTGCCCCTCATGCCATTTTTCTATTAATCAAACTATTTCTAAAATGACAAATTGTCCAAAATGTGAAAACAAATTACAGCAACATACCACTGCTGAGGTAATATAGAAAGTGCTGAGAAAATTTATATATATGTACTTCTGATTTGCTTAAATTAATATAAATAAAGAACACAGATATAAATAAGCAAATATCACAAAGAAACAAATATGCATATTGCATAAATAATAATTGCAGATAGGGCACACATTTTTATTGAATACAAAATATTCACAACCATTAAAAGCAATGTATATGGAGCAAAATGAATTGAAACCTATGGTAATGGGTTGTTTTGGTCTAGGATTAAGTCGTATTCTTATGTTAACTGTTGAACTGTTATCGACAATTAATGAGATAAGGTGGCCAATAAAATTAGCACCATATACAGTATGCATTATACCACCAAAGGTAATAATGATACATGCAATTTTTTTCAATTAAAGATTTTGCTTTATTATATCAAATTGTTGTCCACAGGCTGGTAGTAAAGAAGAAAGTGCATCTAACTATGTTGAACGATTGTTTGAAATTCTTTGCAAACGCGATATCGATGCAATATTGGATGATCGTACACAATTTACGATTGGTAAACGATTCGTATTTGCGCGTGCATTAGGCTATCCTTACATAATTATTATTGGCAAACTTTCAACTCGACCGATACCTTTATTCGAAGTATATGACGTAAATAATTCGGTTCATAATGAATTATCATTAGAACAGATAAGTCATTATTTTGATAATATAAATTTAAAAAATTAGATATGTAAAGAAAAATATGTACAGTATACATTTAGAAAATAAAAATGAGATTCTAATGTCTGCGCACATTGTATATTATCTAAATCTCTTTTATATATATTTAGTACATATTTAAAATAAATGTATATATAACACAATAATTGTGTGTATATGTAGTTTTGTAAATATTATTGGTTTTTTATCATATATACGTGTTCTAACACAAACGTTCCAGTATACTAAATTTTTAATAAGCTGAGATGTAGGTCATCATTGGAAAGAAGGAAATTTATCGATATATTTAATATAAATATTGATATATGCATGCTAATATATAGATTGTTAATTTCAATTTTGTAAACGATAATAATTAAAACTAAAATTTTTATGAATTATTTTATGCACATAAATATTTTAAAAAATTTCTCGCTTCTGATGTCATGATATCAGAAAGATTAAGAATTTTATAATTTGGGAAAGAAGCTAGTTTGGGATGTGTGATACAAGGATATGTTATAATAACAGCAATATAGCTATAATGTTGAAAATATATATTACAATATACATACTCTTATATTATGAAATATTTGAAAGCTCTTCTAATATAGTTTGCGTATCTAAAGAATTAAGATCTATCGAAGCCCGTGTATCTACTATCACTCCAGTTACCTGAAAATAATGTTTAGAATATTACTCATATATAACATATAATTTTTCAGTGGATATAACTATGTGCATGTAAAAATTTTATTGGATCAATTTTTAGAGATAATAATATTGATTAAATACACATTTTTTATACATATTATTTATGTTATTTACCATTTCCTCAAAAAATGCAGTATGATTAGGCTTTTCTGAGTATCTCTCATACTGATCCAGGTTATCTTGTAGTTTTAAAGCAAGACTATCATAATTCTGTATTATGATAGCTAGAATTTGTTGTTCTGTTGGTGTTGACAAACTCTCTTTTGCTAGCCATGCGGCTATCTTTGGAGGAAAATGATTTACTATATCTCTCACATTCACAAGAGAATTTGTTAATTTAAGCGCATGTTCTTTATACTCGTACGATTCACTAGTCGAATATCTCAGTGCTAAAATATTTTCATATCTCATTATAAATTATCACTATCTTTTTTATTTGTAATCCTACAAAAATTTTTATGCCAATTACTTACCCATAGCATTTAAATTGGTAAAGATAAGCCTCATACGAATAATTTCATAAAATAATTCATCATAACTATTGGGTGATGATAGGAATGTATCAGCGTATGTAATAAAAAAGTTTAAAATGTTTACCACCTGTTTTAAGGAGTAACAAAAATATTATCTTATTCAGTTAAATGTTGATGTAAATTTTTCAATTCTCTTTCTTATTACCTGAATAGCTAAAGGAAATATGTTCATTTTCTTAATGAGATGGCTCTCATGTGTTGTTAAGAATTTCAGTAAATTAATTAATGCAGTCCAAAGATCTCGCCACTGATAACCAAGTCTGACACGACATCTTTTTTGGTAACACAGCAGTCTTTGTAGAACGCCGATACAATGGTGATATAACTCAAGTGGAAATTTCTTCATCATATGTGATGTTATAAATTCAACGAGCAAATCTATAATTAATAAAAAATAATAAAATACACAATATATAATATCCTTATAAATATGTGTGTATAATGTATTATAATGGAAAACAAAAGAGGGAGCATTTTATTTAAGTCATCTAAAATAAAGACTAAGCAATTTATTATATTTACATAATATATTTTATTAGTTAGATTAATGTTTTATATTACTAAGGCAATAGCTCTTTCTGTTTGGTTCTTATTTTACGCTATTTCTAGAACGCGATTCTTGAAATATATACTAGAATATACCGAGTAATGTGGCTGCAAGTGGTTGAGCAGGTGCTGCTTTATCTTGTAATTTTCTATGATGCATAGGTACTCTATGTAACTGAACTCTGAACGCCAGGTTCGCATCATGCATTAAACTGTTCGCGTATTGATCCTCCGCGATACAACTTAGTATCAAGAAACATAATTTCACATTATTCATTATAGCCTCTGTTCTAATAACCTGCATAACTATTGAACTGTAATACAAATAGATATCTTATAGTTGTCAAATGATAAATTGTTAAATGTATGTTTATATGAGTACATGAATGTATATATGTATAAATATTTACATGTATTTAATGTATTTATTAACATTTTATTTTCTCACCAGTATTGCAGAAAAGTTGCTAATAAATTGAACGGTTGAGATGTTACATCAGGTGGCGAAGCGCCAGGAGCTACCGCATTCGGACCCAAAGTATTATTCGGTGATGGAGGTGCACTGGTATCGCTTTGCGTATAGGCCAGAGTAGTTACAAAATTACGATTTAAGTGTGTAGCTTCGTACAAAGCTAAAAGTAAAGCATTATTCGCGCGAACTTGTTGCGTTTTCGCTTCCTCTTCTCCAACAAACATGCTACCAACTATACTAGTCAAAGAAGATAACCAAGAGGCTTGTATCTCTGGAAATATATTGATTATTGCATTGAAAACCATTTATATATTATATTATATCAATATAGAAAATGTAGAAAAGTCATCTAGTCTTCTCTCTTCTAAGACATCATACATTAAATTTAAATTATATAAAGGTAAAAATTGATGAATTTCTAATTAAAAGAAAGATTATACTATTATATCTCTTGCAATACCTGCTCTTTGTTGAGCGAATTGTCGACAAAATTCTGTTAATGAACTTGATATAGCTTGCCCGTATCCATTGAGGGCTAATTCATCATCCAAAATTGACAATTTAACGATATATGGATTTGCACTTTCATATTTTCTGTAGTTGACTAGAAGTGTTAATAATAAAACCACATCATGACCATGGCGATTCCTAGTAGCTGTATCTCTCAATAACTGCATTATGATATTAAATAAATAGCACATTAGAATTAATGAAAATATTCTATTTATGCAAATTTTATATAAATATAAAAAAATGTATGGTTTATAAATAACTCTAACATACTTGAATTAGTGACTCAAAAACACTATTTAGCATCACATATTCCAATAAGGTATTTTGGCTGATATTGTCCATACCAGTAACTATTATTAACAATAATTTCAGGCACAAAGCTTTCAAACTATCAGGATATTCACCTAAAGAATTAAATTTTTCTCTCATTATTTTACTATTTAATCTTTTTTTCTAATTAAAATATGTAAATGTTTAAAATTATTAAATCATTTATGTATATCTTTCTCATACCTGTCAAAAAATTATTACAATGTTGCATTAATGTTGTCATCCTCTGCTCTGCAGAGTCAAAGCCTACTAGAATATCTATTAAATTAAATCCATAGTCTCCTTGGTTAGCTTTTTTATACATGGATTGGATAACTGCTGCTAAAGTTTGCAATGCATATACTATCCTAAATGGATGTTCGTCAACTAAAGTATCAACACAATGGCATACTAATGCATTCAAATTTTCTTTGCTAGCATTTAATTGTTCTGATGTCATATGCAAAATTTCATTCTCTATATGAGGTACCTACAATATTCATTTTTATTTATATATATTCTCCAATAAGAAATAATTTTATCAATAACAAAATTTAGTACATTAAAAAAATCATTTCTATATAAAAAATATATAAATTTAAGTTTATAATATATACTTCTATATATTACATAAAAATATGTCATATAGTTATTTCGGAAGTCAAATTAGTTGCAACAAAGTGCACAAACAATAGCAACTAAGCTTTGATAATTGCTAATAAGCTTATTAAAAGAGTCTACAAAATTCAAAAATGATAACAAAATACAGAATAAGAATAAACAGATTACTTGTTGTAATTATTAACATGCTTAAAAATATATATGATTAAAAAAATACATACCATAGGTTTAATAAGAAACAGCTCATTCCAAAAATTTGGATGAGCTAGAGTTAAATCTTCACCTTTGAAGAAACTCTCGTAGATTGGTACTAACTTGCATTTGTGTTGACGTTTGGCACCAGAGCCACTTCTTTTTCTCATAGCCATTAGTGTAGCTAATTTTTTTTACTGTTCATACTTAATAAGATCTAGGAATATATATAATATTTAAGAATAACTTTCATATAATACAGATACACACAATAATCTCAACGCGTTCCTTAAATTTTTTAAAAAATTCCTTTACAAAAAGGTTAAAGAAAATATCACATATCTAATAAAAATATTTTTTTTATATATTTATTTATTAAAATTTAAAAAATCTTGATACATAACATAAATTTGAACTATTAATACATATCTTTTTAAAATTTACAATAATACTAATGTAAAGTTGTAGAATAGCGCGCGCGCGCGCGCGAGAGAGAGAGAGAGAGAAAGATTATTCGGTATATAGTAATTCTTACCAATTTCTTAAAATTTAATAATTATAATAATTCAAATATTGTACATTGAATAACCGAGAAAATTGTTTATATCCAAAATTACTCAGTTAAAAAAATATTTCAAGGTTAGTACTCAATTTGTCAGCCAAAATGCAATCTGCTTGAACTAACCTCAAACTTAGGGTGTCGAATTCGAAATTCGAACTCTATTTAGCGAAGACTCGAACCTCACTTAGCCGAGACTCAAACCCTACTAAGGCTGGGTTCGGGGAGCATGCTTTTAGCGCTATAGCGTGCTCTATCCTTGTTCAACTTCAATAAATAACAAAGATGGAGCACGCTCATAGCGCTAAAAGCGTGCTCCCCGAACCCAGTCTAAGCAAAGCAGGATTTGATTCAAATTTGAATCAAATCCCGCTTTATCAGTTGAATTTGGTTGAATCTTATATTCAACAGTCTATAGATATAGTTTATGGTCCAACCCGGTAGTTTGACTGTCTATAATCAGTATATAAAATGTAAAATATGTTCTGTCAGAGAGTTGCTTTAAATAAATTCTATATTTGTGCAATGCATGTATAATTATTTAAGCAATCTCATTACAGTAATTTTACTTCCGTCATTATTCAAAAAAAGAATCTTTTTGATAATAAAAATAATAAGCACACATATAAATTTTTTAGAATCGATTCGGGAGTATTTAAAAGAAAAAAGTTACAAATACAAAAACTATTACTCTGTGTAAAGAAAAATTTGAGTAAAAAAATTTATTTAATTTTAATTTTTTCATATCGTTATCAATCCAGTGATATTTTTCTAATTCTAATTACAATTAACCTATAAGGATTTATTTATAGTCAATATAATACAGTATAATTATAACAAAACTCTTGATTAATTCATAAGATACAAGCTCAAAATAAATCACTTATTAAAAGCCATAAGAAAAATAATTAATTGATTTATTGTTTTAATTTAATTTTAATTCTCTGATATGCATTGCAAAGCATTCCTCGAATGTTATAAATATTATCAAAGCTCTCTGGTTGAACATTATACGCTGAGTCAACTGCTTTTGCCCAGATTTCAATTTCATTAATATTCTTATCAACAGGTAATTCCACTTTCCATAATGACCAACTCCAGTGTCGACCTTGCTTTGCCTGAGGATCTTCTATCAAATCTGCGGTATGCCAAGTCTTCCCTTTACATAAAATATAAAAATTTTAATAATAGGAAATCATTAAAATGAAGAAAATAATGAATAATTTAAACTTTTATTTCTTTTTTTTTTCTTACCTTTATCATTTGTTACATCAACACGAATTATTTTCCGACCACCTCCAGACCATGCATAACCTAACGAAATTTATTATATTTTATAAGCATTTATGTAAAAATAACAATATATATAGATTTAAATCTTTTCAATACAACAAAACTAAGTGACTATAATATATCACATAAAATATATTTTAAGTATCATATATAATGTTTTTTATATTTGCAAAATTCCGTGATACAAATTTAATATTCAAAATTCAGAGATGATTCTAATACTTATTATATCTTAATCATTATTCTTGTAACAGATCAGACAATTGTGATTGTCTAAGTTTCAGTTTTTACCTTTTACTTCTATTTTTCCTTTTTTTACTTCAACTATGGCTGAATTTTGTGGATCGCATATTGCCGATGTTACGGGCATTTCTTGTATCGCAGGCGATTTACTGAAGTCTACATTGTCCCAATTTGTACTCGGAGAGAATCCTTTATAATCGCCTTGTTGCCACTGTGATTGACTTTCTTGCTTTGAAACGCAAATTTTATCTATCAAACAAATATTTTGAGATATAAACACATGAATTCAATAATTATACATAATCAATATTAAAATTTTGAAATTATCCATACTAAGCCATTTCACATTTCTCGCACCCACAACACCAGGAACGATTATTCTAAGCGGGAATCCGTGATCTTTGCTTAATGGTTTACCATTCATTTCATAAGCTAAAATCACATCTCCTTTTGGATCCATAGCTTTGGCAATAGGAATACTTGCACCATATGGTGTACCAGATGGATCTAAATCATATCCTTCAAACTGATGAGAAAATATTAAATGTTTTCGGAAAACATTTTTTAAAATTATATATTATTTATAAATATATATTTAATATATACCAACAAAATTAATTTAGACTTTATCAAATAGGTGCAAAAATTTTAACAAGAGAAATCAGAAGAATAGCAATATGCAGAGTTTAATAACAACATTTCTATAAAAATTTGGCTACTGTCATTTATATAGAAAAGATACCTGAACATGATCAAATTCATCTTCATTGATTCCCAAATCTTTTAATATATCATATAATCGTGCACCAGTCCATGTAGCATTTCCAACTGCACCTACATTCCAATTAATCCCTTTCAATTGTTTTACCTATAAATAAAGTACTACATAAATATTGTTACTACTCAGGCCAGCAATTTTGAATTTTTGAATGGCATATACTTTTGACATTTCTGAACGCCTATTTCCACCGCACATAATAGTCGCTGTTATTGTATGCTTGTCATACTTCTTTATTGCCTCAAAATCAAGTGTCTTTTTTATTTTTTCCTCTATTGCTAATTCTAGTTTGTAATCTTTTAAATCTATTTGGGGTACTGGGAGGTGATTTCTAACATAAAAGAGATCACTATGCGAAGAAAAAAGAAACAACATCAATGTAATATTAAATGTATATGTAAAGCATGTATAATAAAAAGAAAAACAACTTGAATAACATAAAACTTACACTGGTGTAAGAAAACTCTCAACTAACACTGAAGACGGTGGTTCTGCACAAAAAGGTTTATGACCATTGATTATTAAGGCTTTATGTCTAGTTGGTTCATTTGCATATGGATCGTACAAATCGTTTTTATTGGACTTAGCATCCTCTTCTGAAATATTTCCTATTCTCATAGATTCTAATAATGAGTATATTTCAGGTGTATTGTGATTGGCAAAAATTGACCAGAAAGGATCAATTGAACCTCCTGCTGCCATCAAAATTTTTGAGGGACCACCTGGATGTTTGTCTACAAATTCTGTTATATCATATACTCCTTGTCCAAAGGTAACCCAAATACGATTCTTTTTATTATCATGTTTTCCTACTTCTTCCAAGGTGTAGACCTTCATATCCTTTCGTAATTGACCACATTGTATATTTTGTGTTGCATTAAAAGTATAAACGTTTTTTTTATATTTAAAAACATAGTAGGATATACCTAAAACTGATACAGCAACAACAGCATATGTTACATTTGAAGTAACAGAATTTCGTGCATTTTTAGAAAATTTATATTTTTTCGCTGCAGAATATTGTTGGCATATATTAGCATAATTTCTTACAACCATTTGTAATAATGGTATCTGTGATCTGAAATGTATATCCAAAAGATAATTTAAAGATTGAAAAATCTATCTACATATATAATTTAACATAATCTACATATATTTAACATAATCTATATATAATTTAATATATCAAAATACTATTCAGTTCATTAATAGATACAATAGATACAACTTTTAAATAATAAAAACAATATGTGTGTTTGAATACCTATGTCTTATTCCATAAAATATTTTCGAGTATAAATTCATAATATTAATTTGTAAATTGTTTATTTAATATTTCAAACTCGTCACAATGTCGACAACGTAATTCGGTATTAATATGTATTAACGCTTTGCAAGCGTAAGACATACAAATATGGGATATGAACTGCATATCTGATAACACAAAAGATGAGTAAAAGTAAAAAAAAGTGTTTTCTAGTGTTGCTAAATGTACTGCGAGAAAAGATATAAAAAATAGAATGAGATTAGAATGCACTTTTGATCTCTTTCAAGTAATCTATAATTTTGTGATTGGTGCATATCAAAGTGTTGGTACCCCTTATCGCAAATTATCCAGTCATCGTAGAGTAGGTTCGTCTATGTAGTTTATATACCTATGCATACATTTATATCTCTCATCTACCTAACTATAGTATATTTATACTATGGCTATATACTATTATTGATAGTATTATACTGATTATAGTTTTCATCATTGACAGCTGCGCGCGGATATAATTTATAATCAATCCTTTATTTATAGGTGACTTTTTTTCAATTTTATAGGAAACTTTAAATGTCGCAGCCTGTTTTTTATGATATCAAAATTGAATAAATATTTTCGATACTATTGATTTACACTTGCAAATGTGCGAAAATATGTGCGAAATAATGAGTTAAAATCAGTTTTATATACTGATTAGATATTTCAATTGGGATGACCGAAAAATCAGAGTTTCTTGATGATGAAACGAATTCTACTGAAAAATATGACGGTGCTAATTTTATTTCAAAGCAAGATATTCGATTAACCGAAGGTATAAATTCAGTTTAGAAACATATTTATTTCAGTATATATAAATTGTGTGCTGTGTGTGTGTGTGTGATGTATATATAAGTTGTATAATTATATATTGCATTCATACATTTACTTCAATTATAATATTTATTAAAATTATAGTACACAAATATTTATACATAATAAAATGATATAAAGTAAAATAAATATATATAAAATTAATGCTTCTTTTCTAGTCTTTTTAATTCAAAAGAAAATTAATTGTATGTATGTCAAATAGTTTTTTTTTTAGAGTTGCAATAATACAATTTTAATATTATAGAATTTATTAATATAAAAACTTGTACTTGAATTTAAAAGACATATTAATCACAATAATTATTTTTGTATGCAACCAGGAACAATGATGCAGAATGGTATCTTGCAAATTCAAAATAATCATTGTAGAAATAATATATTCAGAAGTAAAAGTGACTCGTCATTATCAAGAAAAAATGATGGAAGATTAAAACAGGATTATCTGACAGACAACATTGATTTATTGACTAGGGTTAATATCGACAAATCTATTACCAACATTCCTAATATAAAACTTCAAACATATCACTTATCTAACAGTGAGAGCCGCCTTTCATACGACAATGGTTCTCTTTATGACTCATTTTCCAATAATATGAGTGTTTCTTTATCCTTAATACCAGTATCATCTTTAGATTTATTTCTAGTCAAAAATAAAGTTCACAAATCTGAAAATGATGTAGGTGCATATAGAAATATAAGAGCATGTACAGATGAAGAAGAAATACTATTTAATCGATCCAGCAAAGCAAAAGATTTTTTATCTACTTTGCAATGTTCTATGAATGAAGAAGTTATTAATGTATGTGAAAATAATTTAATAAAAGACAAACAAGATAAAAATTATTTTAAAGATCAGACTACTGCTGCAGAAACTAATATATTTCAAACAGAACAATCTTGCAAAGAAATAATAGACTTACAATCACAGATAAATAATAATGGAACTTTAAATGAGAAAAATCAAGATGAAAAAGAAGATCTATGCAAAGAAAATGGGTCTATTTCAACTTTGACACTAAATGCCCATGTGCAAAATAGTTTGACATCTCGACCAACATTAACTAATGACAGTAAACTTGTTAAAATGTCTTTTTTGACAAATCCGATAACTATAATGCAATCAAATGTTCAACTTTTAAATAAGAGTCGTAATATTTTCAATTTTAT
Source organism: Cataglyphis hispanica (assembly GCF_021464435.1). Lineage (NCBI taxonomy): Eukaryota > Metazoa > Arthropoda > Insecta > Hymenoptera > Formicidae > Cataglyphis > Cataglyphis hispanica. Next base: position 7,485,718 of record NC_065963.1, read on the forward strand.
CACAGAGAAATCGACAAACATTATGGAAAAAGCTCTACTACCGCCACATTTGGCAATGAAAAACAATCGCATATCAAAATCTATTGAAACCAATAATACCATGATGGGATTTTATACTAATAACGAATCTTCTTTGAAAGAAATAATTGGAAAGACTAGATTGGACACAGATTTAACAACAAATCCAAGTAATAGTCATATAACAAATTATATGGTAATACCAAATCATGACAAGAACAAAGATAAATTAAATAATATAACAAATAGTGAAATTGATGTAGACCTATCTACATGTATAAAAGAAAATAAAACATGCGTTAATTTAGAGAATGCAGAACGACAATTATATAATTCTAAAAATAAAATCTCAAACGAAAAAGAATATATTTTTCAAAAAAATGATGTAGATAGATTAGATTGTAATATTCTCAGTGAACAAGCACAATGTGTATCATTGCCAGAAATAAATGAAAATAAAAGTAATTTTTTGCATAGAGAAAAGTTGCTTAAGGATATGCATGAAGAAGATTCATCTAGACTTAATACTTTGCTAGATTCAAATATTTTAAGATTAGGCTCATTAGAACATCCATTACATCTTACATTGGAAGATTATACCAGATTAAAACTTGAGAACGCAAAATTGCTAGAAAGAATTGAGCATTTAGAAAAATCAAATCGATTGAACAAATCATTCTGTGAAACCCAGATAAATACAGATACATTTATCTTACAAATAGAGAACTTGGAAAAAATTATAAATAAATTAACAACCGATTTGAATACATCACTCGATATGCAAGAAGCTTTGAAGAAAGAGTGTATCACAATTAATAAGGAAAAGGAAAATATGGTTATGAGATATGCAACTAGTGAGAAACAATTGATAGATTCAAAAAGGTATGTATAAGAAAAACAATTTTATTATTTGGTATTTGTATCACTTTTTAGACATGATTGGGAAAAGTGAAATCTTCTATGAAATCTCAAGTATGAAAGTAAATCTCAGTTAGAAGCAATTTATTTTAAATAAATTAAAAATAGGGAATGCTTTCTAATGCTTTCTTATTTTGTTGAATATTGTTATTTTATTGGTCATACGTATAAAGATTTTAAAAGAGTGAATCGGACTTGTCATAAATGCCTGATAACTAGTTGATTAGTTTCCATAATACATCGACATCTATACATTAAATATATACAATTGTTTAGTGAAATTTAATTATGTAATGTATATAACAGAGCGGTAGATTGCGCGGAACGCAAAGTTAAAGAACTTCTAAAGGATCAAGAATTATTGCAAAACAAGTTACGCCAAACGCAGGGTGAACGTACAAGAATATGTAACATTATGGATGGAAAATGTCGTGAGATTGCTGATCTTCAAAAGGAAATAGAGAGATTAAAAGAAGATAATAAAATGAAGGAAATCAAACTAAAGTGGACGCAAAATAAACTTAAAACTGAAATGGATTCACAGAAGGATACTCAACAGAAATTAGATAAAGCTTTGGTAAATATATAGTGCAGTTTTTTCACAGCTTAAGTTAAGAAAAAGCAGCTTAAAAATTATGTTTTGAATTGCGCGAGCGTATATTAACAAACCAAATCTTATTTTAGTCAAAAATATTAAATACTAAACTATTACATTGCATTATTATCGTTGTATTAAATTAATAATAATTGAGTTTTGATAAGCAAAAACAAACCATATATAAAGAAATACTTTTAATTTGACTAATTTATCAAATCGATTGACTTTACATAATGTTAAATTTCTTTAAAAGATATTTTGCAAACAAAACTTTGCAAAATCTCTTTTATTTCGTAAAATGTACAAATATGATTAATCTCAATAATATAATATATTATAATATAATATAATATAATATAATATAATATAATATAATATAATATAATATAATATTATATAATATATTATATTATATAATATCATATAATATAATGCAATATAATATATATATATATATATATATATATATATATATATATATATGTATGTATGTATATGTATGTATACACACACACACACATTAAATAAAGTATTCTATTATATTATTTATGTTACAGATGAAAATAAGTGATATGAAAGAAGAATGCGAACAGATACGCCGCGAAACGCAAGAATCATTTCGAAAATTTCAGCAATCTGAGGAGAATAAAGCTGTGACATTGGATCAGCAGTTAAAAGAGCATCAGGCGCGTTTAATTTTAGAAAGACATGTTACAGAAGATAAAGAAACATTAAGGCTTCAATTACAGAAGGAATTAGAAACACTAAAATCTAGACAACAAAATTTAATTGAAGAAAATAATAGACTCAGTCTAAAAGTTCAAGAGTCTGAGAAAGCTCGATTGAACATTGAAAATAATTTAAGTGATTTGAAGATTGTTGCAAATCAACGTCAGGAACAAATCACTGAATTATTAAACAAAGTTTCTCAGTTAGAAACATTAAAACTTCAATTGCAACAGTAAGTATATTACAAGAACATAATATTACAGTGTGTGTGTATATGCATCATTACTGTAAGTATAATACAAAAAAAAAAACATAAACATAAAAAAATATAATTCTGCATGCCATATATGCAAATATGGTAAAAATTATGAAGTAGGTAAAATTAGTATAATAATATAATAGGTAAAATTATGATTAAGAATATAGGCCTTAATTTTATCCAAATCTCTATCATTCATAAGCAATTTTTTTTTTATGAATTTAAATCTTATAATTTTGAAATTTGCGACATTTTGAATGAAATTCTACATTGGATGATACTTTAATTATAAGTTATTGATTTAATATTTGTACACAGTAAAGAAGAGTGCATAGTATCGGCTGAAGCACAAATACTGCAGTTACGATCGGTTAACGAGGAATTGCAATTTGACATGCAAGCATGTCGTCAAAAGGAAGCGGATATGTTAGATTTTACGCAGAAATTGACAGACAAAAATGTACGTCTTCAATCCGAATTTAGTGCGATTCAAACAAAAGTGAATGATCTCGAATCCGAACATGGCCCAATACATGACTGTATTAACGAATTGACTAATAAAATCAAAGTTTTGGAGAAAGATTTGATGCAAGAACGAAGGAAACGAAGAGAGGAATGTGAGATTTTAGCTAAACATGTCGCTGAGCAAACTCAGCGAGCGCAAGACTTTGCTCAGAAATTGGAGGATTGTCAAGGTGAAAATGCAGTATTGAAAAGAAAACATCAAATTTCCATAAAAGAGATGACGCGAGAATTACAACAATATCGTAAAAAATTAGAGATGTTTGAAACTGCATCTCCCAGTAATTCATTGGACATTACATCTAGAACCGGATCTAATACTTCTTTAACAGGTTTAATAGATTTATAATATTTTTTATTGCTTCACGAGTAAATTTAATTTTGTCTGGATTGGATTTTGACATCAGAAATTCTATTTCTTTTTAGGCGATACATTAAATGGTGCCTTATCGGATAACAACGCTAATAGTGATCAAATTTACTCTATAGAACCTAGTAAACAAGTATTAATGGATCGCATTATAAAATTACAAAAGAAAAATGTAAAAAGAGCAGAAAAATTAGATTTTTTCGAAGAACATACACAAATATTGACGGAAGAGTTACGGAAAAAAACAAAAATAATAGAATACTATATCTTACAAAATCAAGATTTTGGAGCTTTGGCATGTAATGAAAGAGACAAATATAAGGTAAAAGCCAACATTTTTTTTAAATTAATTTTATTTTACCTTGTAATAAATATTTTATAAAATATTTTATAATATATATATATATATATATATATATATATATATATATATATTTATATTTATATTTATATATACAGGTTGTAATTGGAAAAACATATGGAGCACACCATCAGATACATGACAACAATCTAAATAAAAAAATCCTGAATCATTTTTTGATGAATTTGTTGTTGTTATACATTGTTAAAATTAGCTAATTTAAAACTAGCTAATTAGCGCCTGTTTGCAGTAGAAAGCCGTTATTCTCCAACTCCCACTCTTTCCTATATTCCTTCCCTGCTTTCAGCTGCTTTCATCTGCTTTCAGCTAGCTTTAACAATGCTCAGATCAAAAATGGATTCAGAACTTTTTTTTATTTAGATTGTTCTATATTTGGTGGAATGCTTCCATATATGTTCTCTCAGTTACATTCTGCACATATATACATATATATATATATATATATGATAAAAAATAATTTCAAAATGTATGTATTCTTCAAACTGTCTATTAATATATCTGTATAAATATAGTTTAAAAAGTTTAATTTTTATTTTTCTTAAATGTGATTGTTCTACAAAAATATTAGCAAAAAATAGATATAACTAATTTTCTCAATAAAACGAAAATCCTTCTTGAGTAGAGATTCACCAATTCTATTTATTGTTATTTTTATATTGATAATAATAGAATCTTTGTTTCTTATCCAAGCATTTCAAAAGCAGAAGACATATAGTAAGTATGAAAAAATTGATTTTTAAATAGATTAAAAAGTTTAAGAATTCAAACAATTATAACATACTTTATATACATATATATATATATATATATATATATATATATATATATATGTGTGTGTGTGTGTGTGTGTGTGTGTGTGTGTGTGTGTGTGTGTGCGTGTGTGTGTGTGTATGTATGTATATATATGTATGTATATATGTATGTATGTATGTATGTATGTATGTATATATGTATATTCTAATTATGTGCAGGCGGAATTGGCACAGCATGGAGGTATCATGGCATCCCTTTACAATCATCGAGTTTCAGATGAAAATATGACTTTAGAACTTTCTTTAGAAATAAACCAGAAATTACAAGCGGTTCTTGAAGATGTATTATTAAAAAATATTACTCTAAAAGTAAGTATGTCAAATAAAAGTTATATAAAGAACAAATAAATGAAAAATATGATATTATATATAATAATGCTAAACTGATCACTTTTTGAAATATTCCATTTTGCTTTCAAACAAATGTGAAGAATATGAGACATACAAAGTAAATTTAAAAATTCGTTTCAATTTGATTATAATTGTGAAAGAAACTGTTTTTTAACATATCATATTTTACACATATCAACAAGTTCAAAGTTGTTCAAATCTCTTAGATATTTTGAAAGTCTTACATACAATTTTTCTTATATTATAATCTATTTTAAATTTAGAGGTTTAGTTTCAAATTGGTTAGAAAATCTAAAATATTTTTTTCTGCTCTAAAAAATGATTATTTTATCGTGCAATAGAGAGAGAGAGGGGGTAAGGGGGAGAGAAAGAGGGAGATAAGCATAAAAATATTTATTATTTTAGAAGAAATATAACATTGCTAATTTTTATCAATATTGTTATATTTATATTATTTTACTTTACAGGACAATATCGATACATTAGGTAAGGAGATAGCAAAATTAACAATGGAGCATCAACAAAAATAATAACATTAATAATTAATAATTAGTAATTGTTATATGTATATAAATACTTACAGACACAAGTATCATATGTTATATATTGATATGAGGAGAGGAAAGAGAAAGAAAGAGTTAACAATATTTATTGTTATTTTAAATTAATCATATTTTCTTTTAGCTATCATCATAATTCAATAACATATGTAAATATTTCTTTACTTAAAAATGTATATTTCTCACTTAGAGAGATTTATATATGTGTATTTAGAATATATTATATTATATATTATATTTACAAAATAGGAATAAAAAAGCACATTAGAATGAATGAAATATATATTTTATGTAGGATAATTTATTTAGCTGAAAAAAGATTTTTCTCATGTAAATATATAGAGATACATTTTATCACGCAAAGTTTTAGTATTTTCAAAATAAATAGTTTCTAAAATTAAAGAAACTAATATTTTTCCTTTTATTTAAATTTGAGGAATTTGTAACGATGTTGTGTTATAGATGTATATATATATATATATATATATATATATATATATATATAAATTCAAATTATTAGATTATAATTGTGAATAATAAAATATCCATTTTATTTAAAAAACTAAAAATAATTAATCATAAGCTTGATATAAATTGCCATAATATTATCTGTTGCGACAATGGTGTAATATAATATAATATATTATAATGTAATATATTCTTAAATTCAATCTTCAGATATTTTACTCTTCCTATCAATTATACTTATAATGCTAAAAGAATCGAACCGATTAGTGAAACGAGTAATAAATTATTTTTGAGGAACAAAGGTGTCTATTAAGATGTTACAAAATAACACTATATTTAATCTGGTAAATAAAGATTTATTTTGCAAGTTAAACTAGATTGTTTTAATTTTTTAGAGTACTTATATCTAGAGGCACTAATCAAGCTTAAAATCTAGCTGACTACAAATTCGCTCGACGGTTAATACTCAGGGGATCTTGATTTAATGCTCAGGGGATCTTGATCATAATACATATTTGAGCGTAAAACGGATGAAAGATTGTAATCGAAGTAAAATTGACTAATACTATGATTAATATTGCTAAATTTACTTTGAATTTTCTTTTATACAATTTGGATTTTTTTAATAAGCTATTTATTATCACTATGATATATTTTATACTGTATCGTATTGCCTTACATCGCGTTATCATACCGTACAATGCGATAATAAAATGCAATAATGTACATTATCTGTACTTAAAATACTCGCAAACTTGTATTATATGATGGAAGAAGAGATCAAGGAAACCAATAAATATAGAGGAAACCTATATCGTTTTCTTCTATATTATTATTATTATTATTATTAAATGAGATTACCGCTAATAAAACTGGATTTTTTTGTATTGGGTATTTTTAACGATAAAATATCATTTATATACTTTTCAGTAGAACAATATTTCGATATCTACAATAATCTATACTAGCTTAAAATTTTGCTTTCCAAATAATCGCAATAAAGTTATTAAAAAGAGAATATTCTATAAATATTTTAATACTGATAACACTAATACCACAATAAATATAATAAGAATACTGAGTTTAATACATATGTGTTTAAAATCGAGTATATATATGATAAAAGAATTGCTGTTCAAATAAATTATTGCCTGTTTGAAATTTTATATCATACGATTTTTATAATACAGAATACTATACCCTATGATTATGTTTATATATGATGAAATGTGTTCCTAAACTTTACATATGTTTAATTTTACAAAATGCATTTTTTGTGTGCAAATAATTTATAAATAAAAATTAAAATTAATTTAGAGAGAAAACATTTCTTTTTCTATTTCATAGGGTTTTATAATTATGATATTTTTCATATATTTTTCTTATTCCTTCTTCTTTTTAAACGCAAGCGCTATTAGATACATAAATATATTAAACAATTTCTCTACTTTTTTTACTTTATGTGCAGAAAAAGCAAGATTATTATTATCACTAATTTCAAATAGGCGTATAATCTTCAACAAACTCCAATCCATTTTCTGTATGGAAAACTTTCGTAACTATTTTTGTACATCCTATTCAAGAGATTGACAAAATTTATTTTATTAAAGAATTTTACGATTGTTTAGCGGTATATTCGATTAATAATTAGAAATTACGGAAAATGTGATAAATAAAAAAGAGAGTAAGCTGTTAAGTAAAATCGAATTATAATCTTTTTGCGCTTGTCATTGAATAAAGCATAAGGAATAGATAATGAAAAAATAATTTTTCCAATAATCTGCAAATACATTTTCAACTAAATAATAAGCTAAAATAAATATAATATTTTACTGAATACAAACACATAAATTTTGAATAAATAAATAGAATATGAGACTATTATAAATCTTATAAACGTAAAATTCTACCGTTCGATTTACAGTGAGCAACAAGTATTATTATATGTATCATACATGGTAAGAAAAGGCATCGTACTATTTATGGAGAAAGAATATTTCAATATCATGTACTGTCATTTTATTGATTTTATATATATATATATATATATAGTGCAGATAATACTTTTGTATATGGAAATTGTATGAAAAATGATTTGTATGTGTAGTATCGTTAAAGCAATATTAAAATATTCCTTGTATAGATAGTACGATAACTCTTTCGATTACCAACTCGCTACATTCGGACGATATAGTGCAGAGTATACATATATTCTTTTTTGCTGCCGCTATTGAAATCTGTCGTCCTTTTTTTTTGATTAAATATATTTATTACAAAACAGACAAAAAAATAAAATAAAATTCGTTGATGCGATTAGCATACAAATACAATATTGATATCACATGTTAACTTCAACATAGCGAGCTAGATTATTCATTATAAGTTATGCAATCTGTTTGCCGAATGCGCACAAGAGAAAAACAATTAGAATATATCCTATCTATGTTTATATAGGAAGAAAATAAGCTACTTTGTACTCGAATGTGATGTCGTATAATATAATTTAAACAAAGAGACATTTTGACTATAATTAATATTATTAAATTACTATATCAATTAAGAAAATATAAAATGTATAGCACAAAAAAGAGTTTGCGTGTAATATTTATCATAAAATTAATTGTATATGTAACATGTTTGTAATTAAGGTCTCTTTTTCTATAGGATTTTATTATACAAGAACAGAGGACGTACCTATCCAAGAAACTCATACTTAATATTTTCTAATAATGATCTATATACAATAATATTCTAAAGGGAAAAAATATTTGGTGTTCTTGCTCTGTGTTAAACTAAATCAAACAAGTTCTTTATGCAAAACTGGACCAGCACCGGGCAGTGTGTCATTACGGCAGAATTGCATTAATCATAATACTGGCACAGTGAGGCAATGACCTTAGGATTCTATAAATATACTATTAATATACTATTAATACTTAATAATCTGAAAAACTATGTAATCATACATGTCGCGTAATTATTATCATGTTTTTTATATACCATCCGTTTCCACATATTTACTTAATTTTTGTATATTTTCTTATATGCATTGAAAGTAATAACCAACTACTACATTAACGGCTGCGGACAGTTGCAGACAGTTGGTATATTTCTAATTTATATCTCACGTGCAATTCGTTCTTAATTCGCTGTCAAGATTTTTTATATATGATATTTTTAAAACGCAATATTTTTTTTGTTACAAGAAACACATATATTGAAAGCTAACAATTAGATGTATTTCTGAATGTAATATTAATTCTAAGTGAGAGTAAAATGAATAAACAAAAAAACCCTCACATTGCTATATGAAAAATTGAAATTATTATTGAAACTGGTGATGAGAAATTCTGTCCCGCCTCTCTCGTCTAAACTTTGCGACGAAGTTGGTATCTTTTATAATTAAGATCCATTTTTCAGATCTGAATCCAATCACAGCCGTTGAGGATGCAAGGTATGTCGCAACTTAACTCGTTGCTATAATATTTAATGCCTTACGAAAAGACCCCAGATAGCATTCTTTAATGTATGGACAACAAAGTTTTAAACTTCAGATACTTTTACAACAGAAATATGCAAGACTTTAATTGAGAAGGATTAGCTTTCGTATACACTTACGCAAAGATATGTTTATTGCGTATGATACACATGTTCGTGTCACGCGTATAAGTGCATGTTATTATAAATGCATTATATCAATTGATAAATTATATATAATCTTGTTCAAAGGAACTAATCATAAAATTTGTTTATCTCTGGCATGGAATGTTATCTGAGGATATGTAGGTACAATGCATTCATGTCTAAGACACTAATATGTTGCTTTTTAAACTATATTTTAATTCAGGACTATATTCGCGAAATTGTTCTTTCAGAATTGGTCGCCTATATTATGGAAAAATCTATTTGATGACTAAATTTAATAGATAAACTAAACTTAATAGATTAAACTGTAGAAAGATATCTAGAAAATAATAAAATTATTCTGAAAGTAAGAAAAGAATTATATTTGAATATAATTTTTTTTTTTACTAAATATTTTAATTATTTGTTGCAAATAGCGCATCAAACCTTTGAAAAGTTTAGTGATGAAAAGCAAAAACACGCCGCATGCACGCGTGGACACACATACATACACATTATAAACTATATTAATACTCTAAGAAATATTATACGGATATGTGTAATGAATGAATCAATTTTTTGTCGCTGACTATTGCTATTGATACGTCAAAATAATATAAGCTTCTGGTGCATTTTTCTATCAATTACATTTTAGAGAACAAAACTGTTAATAATTATAAATATTTTTCGTAATATACTCTGAACACGATAAATATATTGAGATCAAAAAGCGCAAGATTAAAAATACATGCGCGAAATCCTACGATTTATGCTTTACTGATACCAAATTCTGCCATATTATGACACGCCGAACGAGCTATCTATTTTGCACTAGGAACTACATATTCCGTAACTTGATTTTTTATATCATTTCTTTTGATGTTATTACTATTACGATTTAGTCAGATATCGACTTCAAACATGTCTTGCTCAATCGGTTTTTTCACCCAACTTCCCAGCTGCGCTCTCACGAAAGCATCCTTCAACTGACGTTTGGCAAGCTATTTGAGGAAAAAAAAAAAAAAAAAAAAAAGACAAAAAAGAGAAAGAAAAAGAAAAAAAACAGACGAAATATCATGTGTACCATGCGTTGACATACATTTTACACATGTATTATTATTATATTATACATATAAAAAATGTAATACTTACCGAATAGTCTTGTACTGAAGATTTTGCATCGAGATAATGGCGACAACGATTCTCATCAACATCATCTATAGTTGGAAGTTTACTTAAGAGATTAAAGAATCTTCTAAAGAATGCTTGCTTAGATATTCTAGATGGTTTTCCCAATTCATCTTTACCGGTTGTGCAATTTATGACTTCGGCTTCGCTCTGTCCTAAAGTGTGTATTAAAAAAAGTATGTGAAATAATCCTATACATTTTGAAAAAAAATAATAGATATACATATATTTGATACGAACCGATCGTCCAATTAACGCTGTAATTAGGTGCTTTCCCAGGTTGCCTAACTTCGGAAGATGTGATTAAACTCATTAATGGTTTATTGAGTCTATATGGCGGTGGTAAACCTTGAATTGTATTTTCGATACGACCGCAGACTGCTCTATACATGTGACTCGGGTTCAAAAGACTGCCGAGAACAATGCTGTGGAAGTAAATTGGCTCGATGAAGTGGCTTAGAAGTGCACCCTGCACACCAAGTACGTTCCACCGAGCTATTTTGTCCGAACACGACATCGTCAGCAGTCTTTGACCCTAAAAAATTTAACAAAAGTATAGTTAATAAATAGTCGAGATATCTTCTATAAAAATGCAGTATTGATATTTAACTTTAATACATGTAATATCTACCATTAATACGCCATCCCAAGTTTGAATACCCTCATTACTCTTTACAGGAATAGTTCCTTCGCCAGATTCTATTTTGGTACGTAATTGACCTCTAGCTCGTCTATTAGGATGTTTATCTATGGATTCATTTTCTTCATGAGGCGAGAAAATTCTCGCGTCACCGCAAGGTGCGGTATTTATATATAAATGAAATTGGATGCCTTGTTTTAATTTAAATCCCTTTTTAACTGGCTCAAGAATAGATTCTATATTTTTATCCTCGGTATGCAACTCTAATTGTTTGTACAGGTATTCACAGAGGCATCGCCGTGCTACAACTTCCGCATGACAATCATTCACAGCACCACCACTAACGCTCAAATGCTCTCCCGAAACGCATTTCGTACCTTTTGCCAAAAGAAATATTTTAGTAAATAATTTAAAGAGAAAAGAGATATTATTAATTGTTTTTTAAATATAAAATAAGTTTATTCTTTACCAGTAGTGACACATATCAGTTCCGCATCTGATCCTTTGGTTTGCACAATACCGGCTAAAACTTTACGCCGTGCATGTTGCGGTTTGCTCTGAATAAGTTCACTAAATTTCTGATTTACCATCTTGCCAATTTTATCGGCCAACATTTGCGGTAAAGTCATTTGTTCTTGCCAATGCGCGGAATTTGAAAAATTCGGCAAAATACGAACAGGTAACGGTATACAAAACGAAGAACTGTGGACGTTTCGCAATTTCGCTAAAGCAGCTTTACTAGCCGCCGCTTTCGCCAATTTTTTACTCGGGCCTGTTCCCTCAAATGTTTCTCCGTCAATAGTTACCGATATCGTAAATTTTGCATAACTCTCTCCATTATCAGATATGCAGTTATATATCACTCCTGGATATAATTCGTTGATCAATGCCACTGGACCTTTATCTAAAAACTTATTCGTATTCTTTGGCTCCTGTGTTAATGTTTTAAATGCATTGACAAGATGATTATCACGTTCTGTCACGTCGCTCGTAAAGTCCGGCTCGAGAGGCACGACAGGCTGGCAAGTATTAATTGCTTGATGAACCTCGGGTGTATTTCTAAACTGAATAATATTCCGCAAAGCGAGTTCAGCAGCTGCATGTTTTGCCATTTTCTTGGTACGTCCTTTCCCTTCATACGTCTGTCCATCGATCTGTACCGCAATTGTAAATATTGGAGCATGTGTGGGTCCAGTCTGCCCCACTACTTTGTACGTAGCTCCAGTTTTTAGCTCGTTTAATGCACATACTGCATTTTTCGGTTGTGGATTTTTATGACGTTTTTTGGCACTAGTAACATCTAATTAAAAAATAAAAGAAAATTTATAATAACAGTGTTGTACATCTAAGTATTAAGTATTATTAAACATATATATATATAAACCAAATTGGGATTTTTTAAAAATAAGTTATACAATGTACATTATAAAACATATGTATATATCAAATCTTCTAATTATATATATGTGTATTGTATTGTACTGTACTGATTGTATTGTACTGACCTTCTAGATCTACTTCTGATGTTCTTTTGAGAATAGATTTTGGTGAATTTCCATGCCCCATCTGTAAAACAATTCTATGAGCTAATAGTGTTGATTGTATGCTTTATTCCACATAAACAAACTTTAATAATTCTTTACTACAAATTTTGCTTATTTTCAGTTTTGTTCTACACTAGTGTAAAAAATCAGAGATGTAAATTAACAAAACTTGCAATAAAATTTACCAATTTCTAATATTTTAATTTTGTAAAAATAAATTTATCTATTAAAATTAATCCTTTTTATTATTACTAAAAGAACTAATACATTAAATAAGTAATAATTTATAAAGTTGATCAAAGCAAAGTAATAGTCTAGATTTTTATAACTTTAAAATCATTATTAGTTTTAATCTTTAATCAATGTTAAAGTCTGTTATAGCGTTTTTGAATGAATAAATTAATTGATTCAATCTAGATAAATATTTTATTTTTATTTTATTTTATATTTTACTATAAATTCAAATCTTTTATTTGCAGAAACTATGCAATGACATTATTAATTGAGCAATTAAATCTGCTACATTCAATAATGCTATTAATATACCATATTTATAATATACTAATATACTATAATATACTAATATTTTAATATAGTATTCTCTCTTGCTATAAATAACTGATTTTCAGCTAGACGATTACTTTTTTCATTTTTCTCTACATTAATAAATACATAATAAAAATTAAACAAAAGAGTTTAAGACACTTTATATACATATGTATTAGAGAAAAAATTAAAGTATACACTAACTTAAATTAGCAAATAACAGAAAAATAATATGTGTTATGATATTTTTGTAGTATAATATTTTTATTATATAAATTCTTTATGTTGAATATTAATAGGTTTGAATAAAATTGATTTATCTGAGAACAGTAAAAATTATTTCTCATAAACATGCATTTTAATAGAACTGTGTGCTTGATGTAAATCTAAAAAATAATTTATTGATTCTATTTCTTTATTAAGCAAATCCATAACATTTTATTCAAATTTGAGAAGCAAAATTAGAATAAACATACTTGAAAGATATATTCAAAGTAAAATATATGCATAAACTTATAAGAATTACTGCCCAATGTATTGTAAGCCACAGTGTTCCAATGTATTGTAATTCACTGTGTTCCAATTTCTCTATCAATAATAAAATAATATTTCTTTGTAATTACATATTAGGTTTTATAAATCTTTCTTTCTTAATTTAAAAATGCGTAAAAATGTTAAAAGGGTGGAAGAGGAGAGAGGGATAGATCATACTCTTCACATTAGAATTATTAAATTCATTGTTAACTCACCAAGGTTGTATGACCACTCTGAGAATTTTCCAACAATGTATTACCATTAGCGGGAATCATGGGTGCGTTGCATTCTGAAAAAATTAAACGTATAAATACGCAAGATATATTGCGAGTATCATGAAAATCAATAGAGCCGTTTCTCGTACTTGTCTGATTCGATTGTTGGTTGTTATTTAGAAATGTTAGTCCAGTTGACATGATGCGTGTCTGTCACTTAAAAAAAACTTAGGGATATACAAGCGAGATAATAAGCGCGTTTGCAAGTCACCGTTATGTATTACATTGATTTTAATTATTCTGATATCCCGAAAATCTGCAGCGCCATTGCCATGTTTTTTCGCGCATAATATCAACCTAACCTAATCCTCGGGCCTAGTCCTCTAAGTATATCGCTACACTTGAGGGAACATACTTTATTAAACGCGATCGACCTATGTCACTTTACACAAAAATTTTTCGTTTATCGACACGTAGCTTTACACGAATGTTTCGAAAGACACACAGTTCAACAAATGCGATTATGTATTTCTATAATCCTTGTCTCTTTTTTTAAATCTGCCCTATATGTGTGCGTGCGAAACTCTCCGTACTTATATTGCTCGCGTAGTTAGGCTTGGCGCTGCGAGCGGGTACCCCTGCAGTGGGTGTGGGTGGTGCATTCGATTGAGAAAGAAGAGGAGAAGGAAACAGGAGTGACTCGGAATCTCGGACCGAGCCGAGCACCCGAGTTACTCAAAACATTAGAACATCTTTCTGGTATATAGGTGAAGAGACTGCACAAGTATACGTGAAAAACTGTGATGGAATAATTGTATTTTTTTACTTGATTTTTTAAATCTGTCATTCTTGAATACGGTCATTTTGGTAATGCATATTTATATATTTTCAATATTTCATTAATATAGCTATTAACAAGGTCCGGTTGCACATATTATTTTTGTTTTAAGTCTTTTGGCAATAATCAATGTTATTTGGCTTTCTACTTTAGGCTTTAGACTATTAATCAACGATTAAATTATAGTCTAAAGGCTAAAATCAAAAGTTTTAAGTCTCGCTTAAATCCAAAATAATTATTGGTTTAATCGGGGTCTAATTATTTCAAGTATAGGCGAAAATGTATTTGAAATGCGCTTTTTGTTTGCAAAATAATTTAATTTGCATTGTAGTAGCTTCATTTGTCATAGCAAATTATATATAATACATGTAAAATATATAAACAGAGCATTAGCAAGCATTAGCTGCCGACATGGGTAAGGAAAGGTTAGAAATAGAGCGAAATCGAAATACGATCTTCTTCGGTTTCTTTCGGGTAATCTCGGTTCAGTTATATACTTTTGATTGGTGGATTAACGTTGCGAGCCGCGCCGAACTTCCTGGCGCAGACGCAAGTTCTTCCATCATCGCAGAATAGGTGCTTCATTTATGTATCTTATATGTTCTATGGTACCATCCCTAAATTGCGCGCCATATTTACTGCGCAACATATATTGCGCAACTGTGCAAGGAGAATGGGAGAATCATCCTGGGACGGTTAATTTTACGGTAATTTGTAAGTTTCTCTTTTTATAATTTTAAAAATTTCCAACATATGTACGCACACATCGTGACACACAATTTACTTTTTTTTTGACAGTTTTTGTACAATTTAAATATAATTCGATAAAGTATATCGTCCCTATTTAATTTTTGAGGGAATCTTTTTTTTGCGATCTCAAACATTATCGCGTATTTTACAAATATTCAGATCATGTAACCTATTTCATATTTTTCATAATTAATTACCTTATCAAGTAGGGTTGTACATTAAAATTATATCATTATTATTAAATGTTATTTTACGTTTGATAAAGTTATTCAATTTTTCACTTTTTTATGCATAGATACACACACATTTGCACACACAAATCAAATCAAAGTTTAGCACAAATATCAAATACTTTACAAATATCAAAATTAATCAAAATAATTGTCAAATAATTAATGTAAATTTACAGATTATTATTTATAAAAATATATATGGAATAATATTTTGTAATACTGAGTAATAAAATTATTTTTTTCTATTTAAACATTATATTGGATTTCCGAAAATTTCACGTCTTTTTATTTCATTAAATCGTGTTTTCTCAATCTTTTTTATTACGCACGTTTTCAGCAATTATTTAAGGAAAAATTGATCCCAAATTTGTTGAAATCTGTTATTAAAATTAATATTGTGAGTTGTAGCATATCTTGTAAATATGCCACTAAATACCATTTGAAATATCGCAGATGTTAGACAAAAATTATGAATGATAGATAACCTTTTTGATTGCACTTCTTGATTCAGAGCAAAAGCTAATACATTAGACACGCACACACATATATGAAAAATATATGAAAAATAACTTACACGAGTAGAAAAATTATATTTATTATTGAAATTAATTTAAACACAGAGAATAACAAAATATACATTGCACAATTTATAAATATGGGATTTATCTCTTTTACTTACTGTACAACTCCTTGTATCTGTTGACTATAGCTTCAACATACACAGTGTTGTGTAAACCACGTCGCACGATCTCGTTGTATCCGACGCAGATAATATCCGGATCATCGGCAAACAGTCCTCGATTGAAGCACTTTACGATCATACGTAAGTCCAAATGATTAATTAAAAATCGTAGTTTCTTCAATAGCCCTTTCCGTGAGAGATTTCGTAAACGAGAACGCCATGTAACGTTGCAGACTCGATAGAGATGCAATGAACGTTGCACTAATATACGCGTTATCGTGATTACAATTTTATATAAATCTTTTTTTTGTACACTCATTTCATACGCTCTAAACGAAAATAAATAATCACCGTCTTTGGTAAGACAAAAATGTATGAAATTAAATTCTTGTTTCCGTGTTATTCTCGGTATACCGTGTACAGTAATAATGTGTGTGTTTATCGGTATATCTTAAATTTATTTACAAATGTGCACTTTGATAACGATAACGGCAAATTGATACGATTCGATATCAATTTAGTGTAATGTCCAGCACGTATAAAATCACATCAATCTGTCGCTATTGTTATGACAAACACCGTTTTCCGTTTAATTATTAACACTGTTCATAGTCCGTATTCGTGAGCGCGGCTACTACACGCACATCTCTCCAGAGAGTTGATACGAGTCTCATGAGAGAGTAATGTAAACATACCTACCACTTTTTCTAAACATTATGCCTGTGCGTCGTTGCCCTATGTGTGTGCTTATAAATATTCTTTAATTTACGGTCTATGGGACAAATTGTTCTGAGTAAGGACGGACATATTGATATTTTCCAAATATCGGTAATTAATCGATTAACACATCCCATTTTTGAGATAAAAATTTGATTACAGATATATAAAATAAAATAACAATTATTCGTTAAAACGCACTTTGTACGTGCGTGTATTTTAGTTTTATTATTTTACTTTTATAAACTTTTCTAAAATAACACATTTACGAATTTGAAAAACTTCTCTTTAACAATAAACAAATGTTCAAATATTATTTAAATATTTATATTTTCTCATTCTAAATTGTTAATTATTTTTCGATCTATTTTTGGATCGAGGATGCAAATCGTTAATTAAAATTAAAATTAAAAAACATTAATAAATATGGTGATCAATGGGAATAATAAATACCGATTATTAGTGCAAGTGAACTGTTCTTAATTATAAGCATATGTGATATTTGTTACATTAGATCTACGCACGATATTTTATGATATGTTGTTACATATAAATCTTTTTATGTACTTGTTGTGTTTATACCGTCTTCTCCAAAATTTATCTCTTTCTACTATTTCCCTAAAAAAGGGATTACAATAATACAATTTTTTTTACATATTTGTGTTTCTCTTATATATGTATATATATAATTTCTATGATTACATTGAACTGATTTCGATTAGAGACATCTTTGAAAGTCTATTTTAACTATGATATGATTTACGTCATCCAGAGACAGCATTTATACTTTTAGACGAGATGGGGTAAAAATGGATATAATACATGATACTTCGATAAATATTAAAAGAGTGTTTGAGAAAAACATACTTAAAATATTTAACAATTTCTTCTTATAACGCAAAATCTATATATAATGTTATATATAATGAATATTTACTCTGAGAATAGTTCAATTAGATGATTATGTTACATCAACTTAATATAAGTTAATTTATTTCAACTGAAATCAATCCAGTCAAATTTAATATTTAGGTACAGAGAAATCTAACAATACTATGTGACCTATTAGTACTGTCGAAGTCGACCTATTAACAATAATATAACATATGTTAAATATGTAAAATAATCAACATGTTATATAAAAAAATCATATATGATGTAACATTCATAAAATGAACAACCCCGCTATAAGATATCCAGAAGTCTATGTAAAAGTCATATGCTTGGACTCTATTTTTATGATACGAGTCTAATTATTATAGCATCATTTTCCTATAACATATATGATATATATATATATATATATATATATATATATATATATATATATATATATATAGATACACAATCGATAATTATCGTACGTTACATAAGAGTGCGAGAGAGATTGGTATTTTATATATAATTTATACAAATACACGCATATATATGCGTGTTTAAAGTGTTTTCTTGGATCGATCGCTACATGCACAAGACATTTTGTTTCAGTTTTTACAATATTGTGTGTAATTTAATTGTTCATGAAACATCGATATATGCGTGATGATCGATACAAGAAATATCACTTATGATATTATATATTTATAATATTTCATAAAGCGTACTTTAACCATCAATGATATCTGGAGAAAAGATATAGTAGAAATAGAAGATTATTTTTCAATAAAGAATATAAAATTTTATCAGTCGCAAATATAGAGTATCACAAGAGAGATTACAAAATTGCTAATGATATTTTTTTGTTTTAGATGAACCCTTTTATTATTGGTTAATGTACGGTTTACAAATTATTACATATATTTTTTGTATGTAATTATCTCAGAATTTAACAGAGATGTTACATATTTTTATTTACCGTGTGCCTTGATTGAATCAGTTTCCTCATAGAAGTAAATCAAAACTTGATTTTTGTATTTCCGATTATATGGAATTATATGGAAGGTAATATTGATTTCATAAATAATTTTTTTTCTGTTACAATCTTTACATATGTGTACGTATGTTTGTATGTGTATTTTTCACTACTAATTCCATATTTTTTTTTCAACAATATACACAGTTGTCACAACATATATATCTTAGTAAAAGTATATGATATATCTAATAAAAGTATATGATAGAGATATTATTCAATAGATTCTAAAGAGAAATTTAGATGGACATTTGGAAATAATGATCAACAATCTGTTTAAAAACAGAAAACAATTGTGATATATAGTAGAATCTATACTTAGAATATTTACAAGTGATAATTGTTCTTAATTAATTTATTTTTTATCCACGTTTTCTTTTAAATTATCGCCAATAGAGAATAGTAAATTGATTACAGTATCTACGATACGTATTCGTCAAGTTTAATCTTTCAGGCCTTTCGGTTGCAATCTTGTATCTTAAACTTTTATTTACTTTCTATCGATTTAAAGGCGTTTTTTATTCGAATAAAATCTCAGACTACAGAGATTTGTTGTCATATATATTAATTTTTTTAGATTCTTATCATTTTATGTATTTTCGAGATATTGAATCATTTTTCCAAAATAAATTTGATACAGTCATTTTTTTTCGATCAACCAAATGATTAGATAAAAAAAAGAACGCACAGTTTTATACATAGAAATAATATCGCATAGAGCATCAGGAAACTTTCGATAGGCACTTTCGATTAATTGGATCAATTTAGTCTTACCTTTAATTCCCTGATCCTCTAAAATTCGTGAACATCTGTTATAAAATTAGAAGGAAGCAATAAGTAAAATATTTTGACAAAAAAATACGAGTCAGAGGACGATAATAAGGTTGTTAAAATTTCATAAATCTAGTGAATGCGGCATTAAAAACATTGGTTCATTCTGTACGCTCATCCCTAAATTTGTTATTTTATCACATCGTATCTCAACATATTTTATAACAGCATAAAGATGAGATACACGTATTCATGCGTACATATACGCATCGTACATACACATAAGCATACTCGCAAATCTCTATATACAACACATGCACACGCGCATATAATGTAGAAAAGCACATTAATCTTTAATGACATATTTCGTTAAACTTGTTGAATTTAAAAATAAATAATTATTTGCGAGAATATTGGCAATTATTTAGCTATGAATAATGATTAATAATTTTGCGAATTAAGTTTCAGAGTTGGGAAAAAATAATAAAATTTTATATTTATTTTAAAATAAATTTATATTTCTAATATTTAATATTTGAAAAATATTGAAGATATTTTAAAACCTAACCGCAACAAAAATAGAGAAAGAGGGAGAGTGATTTTATAGTACATTGACTACGGAAACAAATTTATACTAAATCAAATGTTTTAAGTAAAAAATATTAAAATTTTTCATATAATTATTCGTGGAAAAGCTTTTAAATATAGATATATCAAACTGACATTTGTTTAATTATTACAGATAACAGACAACACGTTGCGATAATAACAATTGCGATCAATGATTTTTTTTATATTAACATTTTGTTAGGAAAAATTCCCTAAATGCATCAAGAAATATATTATTATACTTTAATACTATGAAAATAAGACGTGTGTTTTAATTATTTATGTAATTTGCGCGCGTGCATATATTTATATATGTATATATATGCGAGTGCTTTGTATATGAATTCGTGTGTGTGTATGTATACATTATTATTTATGTTATAATTTATCAATAATGTTCTCTTCATTGTTCACATTTTATAGTGTATTGATCATAAGTAACAAACCTCATATATTGATAAATTGAGTTGTTACCAGTCGTAGTCGTGTTGATGAAAAGGATTGGTGCATGGTTGTTGGGCGTGCAGTTGAATAGTTGGTTTTACGACATCGAATTCCCTACCCACCACTTCATTGTAGATCTATCGAACAGGAAAGTATCTTATTAATTTTCTCTGTATAGTATATATTTCATTGGAATTTATTAATATTCTCGTGGCAAAGTATGGATAGGATTTCTTGTTCAGTGAGTTTCGGAGAAGCCTTTTGTAGAAGTGATGCAGGCAATAAAGCCTAACGAGTTTTTTTTCTGTTATCTTTTTTTTATCAATAGAAATATTGCATCCTCTTGCTGGACGTCTCTTAATTAAAATGGTTTTACTGAACCTGGAAGCTCCTACGAATATACTCGTCTTCTCCCTTGCCAGTCATACCGTAATTATATCCACCTTCGCCGCCACCTCCGCTGTTTAAGAATGGATTTGTTGGATTGCCAGGACCTGTGCGAATAAAAAATTATAAAGTGGAAGCATATAAGGTAATAATTAGCTTAAAATAATTAGTCGCAGAAATTGATTAAATTCTTAAATTCTCTTACAGAAAGATTTTTTTTTTCTATTTTTGAATCATTACGAATAAAATATTGCAAAAAATAATTATCACCTCCATTAGCACCGGGTACGGCCAGATTTCCACCAGCAGTTTGATAAGTAGCACCGTAACCAGTATCTTGATTAGCTAGTTCATGTAAGCGGGTAGAACTGAGGGCTCTCGGTATGGCATTACTTGGTACACCATGTGGTGCCAAATGAGTAGCTTCGGCTACTTGATGTGGATCTTCCGTTGGAGGTAATTCAGATACAAAACCGGTATCTTTTCTATAGAAATTGATGAAGACAAAGACTGCTAGGACAACGATACAAATGAGACCGTACGCTCGGAAAGTTGCAGTCGTACCTGTACATTGAATATTTATTAATTAATTAATTTATTTATTGTTAAATGAATCAATATGACATTATCGTTGTTATAAAATTAATATCAAAGATTTTTATATCTATCTACAGATATTAAAATATTAAGTTTTATATAAATTATTTTCAAATATGTGATTCTCTTAGAGATATGATTTCTTTATATAAAAACTAATATAATAATTATTAGACTTATACACACACACACCCACATTATACATAGATATATTCTAGATGCGACCGGAGATGTAATGAGAACAAAGATTCTGGAGACAAGATAGAATAAACATCGGAAATCATGTAGACAAATTGAAGAAAAATGCAAAACTAAAGAATACAAAGCCAAGAAGCGTTAAAAAAAATAAAATAAGACAAAGAATAATTGAATTTTTAAATATAATAAAACGTACAATAAAATAAAAACAAATAGAAAAATTAAAACTCTGCAGATAAGGCGATTTAGATAAATATACAAATGATCAATAGATGTAAAAAATGCAATAATATAAAGTCGCTTGGGTTTTCAATTAACAATTTGCAGAAAACTTTACATAATTTTAGAAATAAAAACACACATTGGATATGGTAAAATCTTACCATAAGCTGCAACAAACATGCCACCAATTACTGCACCACATCCCCTTCCAAGCCCATGATGAAGTCCCTGAAGAACACCTTGAGCACTCGAACGCAATTGCGACGGTGTATTATGGGCGATGTAGCTACAGCATGCAGCCCATACAGCCGCATGTGTAATACCCTGAATAAATTCGAAAGGCAATACCCACCATGGATTTCTTAGCCAAGATATGTAAAGAAATCGAAGTATATTTCCGCCTAGACCCAAACACAATACCTGAAATATGAGTTATAATTATCAATGCAGAAGTATAAGTTTAAAAATATAAGTAAAAATATAAAATTTTTTAATCGCACGCGCATTTTCTTTTAGAGAATAAAACGGAAAATATTATATAGTATTATTTCATATACTCGATTTTTGTTAATATATTGAAAGCGATTAATCTTATAGTCGTTTACCTTGACGTGTCCGATCTGTCGAATAAGTTTGAAACTGAAAAAATATGCGAAGATTTCGGAAATGTGATTAATTACTGATGCAACGCCAAATAGAGTTGGCGAACCACCGTAATCTTGAAGATGCCAGAAGAGGAAAGTGAAAATCAATCCTATGCCAAATCCCATAAACCATGCGACGAAGAGGAATGAGGCGCATTTCAAATTCTTGAATTGCTTCAATACTGTCACCCACTCTGGTATTTCTCTTGTGGTTTGTGCAAACATTTTAGTCTAAAATTAGAAAGTCATTATAATGATTATAGTACGAATAATGTATAAGATTTTTTTTATAGAAAATACACGTCGAGATAAGTAAAAATATGTTTGAAAAATATGTTTAATTTCATTAATTAATAAATATTAATCTAGGTTAGACAAATCTTAGATTTATTGTAAATGATGCAAATAAATACATATGCATCTACTTATTTTGATTGATAATTCAAAATAGAGAAGGACTTTAATGATAAAATTTGATTATATTATCAATTTTTTTCTGTGAGGAACTGTAATAACAGAATTTGAGATATAATAAAATGAAAAAATTTAATATAACAATACTAGTTTTATGAATTTGAAAAGATTAATTTTTAATTTAATATAACTTAAAATAAAAACATGAGACATTGACAAAATTAAATATAAAGCTGATAGGAAAGAAAGAATAATAGTTTGGTTGACAATGTCGTAAGCACAATGAAATGCTTATTTGTTGCTTTCATATATTTTATGTTCATCTTGGAATAAACTTGTGTATCTTGATTAAAAAATTGAATATAGACCTTTCCTTCAGGAGGTTGAGGTTTAGGATCCACAGCAGCGGAAGAGTCCTGAAGTCCAGGGAGATTAAGCTGCTGAGACAATTGACTTTGAAGCTTTTCTTCTTGCGTTGGCTCAGCTGGACCCATCACTTCCTAAAATTAAATTAACAAAATTATTACACACATTAAACGTAAATCTTTAAGTAACAAATATATATACATAACAAAATAAGTAAAAATTAATATAAATTTATTTCTCTCAAAAGCGCGCAATCAGCATTTTTTGTTCGAAATTTCTTTAAAGAAAAGAAAAAAGATGAAAAATTTATTAAGTATATTAAATAGAAAATTTTCTTCATAATATTTCTTTATAATTAAATAGAAAGTTATTTTTATGTATAAACTAGATATGAAGTAATTATATCAATCAAGTAAAATTTTTAAGCAGCAATATTTTAACAATATTTTATCATAACGGATATTAAAATGAACTCACTTGCGAATACTCAGCAGACGCAAAATCATACTTGAAATTAATTTGCGTTGCTGTTATTAACGCGGCACCCATTAAAACGCTGAATATTGCAAAACAAATTGTATAATTTTTTTCTCTGTCATCAGGCTTACAAGGATGATCCGGAAATGCGGTACTATGATCAAGAGCAATTCCAACAAAGAACATGGCTAAACCCCATCCAAGACTTCCAAACATGCGTTGATGACCATATCTGGTTAGTCAAAATAGTTGGTTAGTATTAATCTTAAGATTATTAAACATGTGTAAGTGCGAACGTAGCAATTTTTAAATTGGAAAGAAAGTATGTCTATTGAAAACAATTTAATTTTGAATCAGTATAATATGACTTAATTTATAATTGTTGAAAATTTCAAAAAAAACATCTTCTTAAGCATAATCTGAACAGATGTATTGAGATATTACCTATCAGCATCTTCACCAAGTAAAGTGATAACTGCTGAATCGGCTAAAGTTATAGCAGGCGCAGAAAAAAATTCTCCGACTACTACCAACAGTAGTAGAAGAAAGAAAGTTTTTTGAATATCCTAAAATCATATTTAATTAACACATTATTAAATTATTATTAGTGATATTGTTCGTCTGTAGCTTTTTCTCAATATATTAGATTAATTAATTACGTTTCTATTTTTATTCTCTACACACAAATGTAAAGTATTATTTTTAAATTATCAGTTTATCATAAATTGAGAGTCAAACTTGCTTACCGGTAATCTATAGACTATGGAACTAAAGAGTGGTTTCACCCATCCTTTATGTTCTTTTTCATTATAATTTGTAGCATAAGTAATCGATAAAGGAGACAATTGATTTTGTCCAAAGATGGTGCCATGAAGCGTTCTTATGCTTCTGCGACTTCTCATTAATGACATGTCCATATTTCTTTTAGTTTCTTCTTCATCATCATCAATTTTGATATCCTCATCTTCATTCAAAAATGTTAGCTTTTTTTCTACGTCTCGTTTTACCATTATTTTTTCCGGTGGTGGTTTAACACGTGTCTTAATATGAACTTGAGCTTTCTTTGGGATTGCTCTATCACTTATTCGTTCATTCTATATGAAATAAATGTATATTTTAGCATATAATTTTTATACTAGGTATATTATTAATATTATTAATGTTAAAAAAATGTATAATTAAATCTTAAAAAATAATTTTAATTTAAAAATGTTATCATTACATTCACTTATAACCGTTGATATCGCAATTGTTTGTACGTTATAAGAGATAAATATAACATTTGCCTAATTTAAAGCAAGACAAAAAATATAATATTTGGTTGCAATGCTTAATTATATTGTATGTCAATTTTATGATTATTATATTTATACATGTAGGATGAAAAATATATATACCTTCATAAAACGCTTATATTCTAAGACATCGGCTGGACGATTTTTCTTTTCCAATGATTCCAAATTGATTATCTTTGAATCTGAATCGACATTATCTTCATGTATTAAATATCTCAGATTTTCGATGTTATTCTTATTCGTGAAAGATGTTTGTCTCTTGACTCTGTTGTTTTCTAAATCGTATTCAATAGAATCACTATTATCGAAATTTGTAATATCATTTTTCACGATGTCAAAAGGTGTTTCAAACAGATTAGTTTCTTTCAGAGAACTTGGTTTGTTCATATAATCTAATATTTCATTATCGTCTGTACTTCGTCGTAATCTTTCAAAGACGACATTAGATGCAACCTCCAGATACTCTTCTTTATTTTCGGGATAATATAATTCATCTAGGTCGGTTGATCTTTTTACAATTCTTTGTTCTCTGTTGGATGCTTCCAGATAATAAGTATCATTTGTTCTAACCATGCAGGAAGTTGGAGGTGGCTGAATGAAACCCAATGGTAGAGTGAAAATAATCCAGCAAGAAAGAGAAGCTAATAGAATAAGTTTGCCTTTTTGCCATCTGTAAATAAACGAAAAAAGATACAAATGGATTAGGCATGATTTTATATGAACATTATTTGCAAATATCGCATTTTTTTTTAAATATTCAAGTGATGCGAGTGTACGGCCTCAAATCCTCAATTTACATTTATGCAATATTAAATTAATATTTGAAAATATATTTTCAATCTCAATAAAATTATCATAACACGATCTTTATGTTATGTTTTCTGTGAAACCATATAGTGCCATAATCTCGCAGTTTTTTGAGCGACAATTTTTTTAATATAAAGATATAATACATTTCTTTTTATTTAAATGACAACGCTATGTAAGAAGACAGTGTAGATACAGATCTTACCTATCGGCCAAGGACCCCCAAAAAGGAGCGCTGAGAAACTCAATGAATGGCCTGAGACCGATGAGAAGACCACACTGTCCAGCATTCATACCCATTTGCTTAAAATATACTCCCATAAGCGGAAATAGGGAACCAAAGGCCGAGTAGAAGAAGAAGTAGAAAGTCTTTACGGTGAGAAGTTCTTGATCGACGGAACCGAAGAGATACTCCAAGATATCGCTCTTACCGCGTATCTTATGCGTGGCTTCCTTCGGTTGAGGATATATAGTGGGATCGACCTCACCCTCGGCTTGCGGATCTACTATCGGTCTTACGCCCGGAACTTGAGGGAGAGTCTTACTCGTTGGTTGCACATCGGACGCATCATTCGACGCTCCATAGTAATCTTCGTGTCCATAGTTCTGCATGATTCTTCTTATTTGCTTTCACGCTCGGAAACGCTTTCGCGATAGAGCGTAATTTTAGTTACCAATGGAACACGTTCACCGAACAAAATACAAGATCGCAAAGTCTATCCACCATGGAGCAATCGTTATTCTCTTTTTTCGTCACTTCTACATGGACTCTCCGATCAACTGCCAAACCGGTATCCTTCGCGGTCGAATCGATGTTGGGCTGCATGGGGGCAGCTTTGCTTCCAAAATCGATACATACGCTATTGCGCCGGCGTAACACTTTTACCCTCTTACTACCCCTGCCAATGCGATATGTGCTTCAATGCCATATCGACGTGGCTAGTCTTTCGGCAGATACTATTTTTGCTTTTCCTCTAATTTGTCTGTCATCTTATAACTCATCAAGTTTCTTTCTCTTCTTTTTCGAAAGATAATAGAACAATATTTACACACACACATACACTCACACATATATATACATATATCAGATTTTATTCTGTATTTGATCTAATTTCCAGAAAATTTGATTAAATTTTATGTCATCAAAAACAGAACATTTAAATATATTATTTAATGAATTTTAGTTTTATAAACAATTACAGAACATTGCAGAACATTCAAAATTTAGACTAAAAAATTAATTATTTTATTGATTTTATAATTGTTTTTAAATGAGAAAGCGAAGAAAATAGAGAATTTTATTTTCGAAGAAGCATCGTTTTTTTTTTGTTTTTTTTTTTTTTTTTTATTAAATTCTAAATATTTTAATACTAGATATTAAATAATAGATATTAAAACTAGAAATTATTGAAAGAGAAATTTTCACATCATTTTGATATAGACCATATGTAATTGCAAGAATATTAGGATTAAAGAAAGATTAACTTAAGATTAACTTAAGATTTTCTTTAATTTGCTACAAATTCTTCGTGTTTTGATTATTAATAACTCCGAAATTATTAGCATTTTAACATTCTTTTTTTGAAAAAATCTATGCCAAATTTAACAAAGAGTTTAATATTAATGTTACAAAAAATTTTTGTGCATTATTTTATAATATTAATCTTTTCTAATTATAGAACATTATATATACAATATTGTGTGGATAAAAACAAGAATAGCCATATTTAATAAAAGAAAATAAATAATAATCGCTTTATTGCATCGTCATATTATTTTATATAAATATAAATTGAGATTGAAATATTAAATAATTAGTAATCATGTTTGTTAATTTATACAATGAATATTTCTCATAATGATACGTAGTTTTCTCAATTCAGATAACTTTGGGTATCAAGTCCATGTGCGATTGTGCGGGGCACCCCGAAGAGGCTGCAGTTGACGATGGTGCAGGTTTTGGTGGTCCTTGAAACATGCAGGTTTTTGCTGTCTTCAAAAGACGCCCATTGTTTGCAGTTCGCCAATAAACTGTACGAACTGCCTGCTTTCCAGCAACGTAACTAACAGCACCACCAACCAGCATCTACGGATTAATTATTAGCTGTCAGATATACATCGAAGCTTCAAATACGAGGTACGATATAATGACTGTTTGCTCTTTGAGTGTATATGAATACGAAAACAAATGAATATGAAAATGTGTCTTTATAGGAAGGAAATAAAAATAATGTGATTTTACTTATACATAAACATTTTATTGTCGGAGAATTTTTTTATAATACACTTTTTTTATAAATTAACAGAGAAGAAAAGGAAAACAGAGGAGAGAGAAAGAAATATCAAATTTTTGTTCTGTCTTTTCTACACATTGCATGGATAAGAAAGAAAAAAGGCTGATTTTTTTTTCTTGTTTAAAGCTATTTGAAACATGCGAGGCTTTCAGTCATCTTTACATATTTGTTGCAATTTTGTCGTAAAATCAATCTTTTTCCAAAAAAGCTTACAATTATCGTTTTAAAAAGTGCCTTAAATACCGAATATTTAGAGAATATATAAAATTAATACATAAAACGCGAGATTTTTTTTGTAAAATGGCTGAATTTACAAAAAGATAGCTACATATCCATGAGCACGATATGTTTGTTCAAAAGTTTATATTCTTTATATATTGTGAATTTTAAAACATTTATACAGATTCACATAATCTGTTCGAAATCCGGAAATGAAATAAAAGAAAAAGTGACTTACCTTTTGTCTGCTGTAATATACTGTAAGTATTGACTAGATCGTTGATATATAACTTGGAAGTTTAAAATACAAAAAATTAAACTTAAATACTGCTTTCTACCTCATTTGATCGTGTAGATGTGAAAGACTAGTACTAATGGCAAGTCGCGCCGGACGGGTATTTTATACGACAATACAACGTCACACGAATCATTGAGATAAGAAACTCGCGCGTCATTCACGACAATTATTACCACGTCTCGTTGGAAGAAAATTTTTGTTTTAAAAGAGGATAGAGAGAGAGAGAGAAAGGAAGAAGCTTGCGAGATAAGTGCGACATATGCGTGTCTAGGGAGTCTTATTTAGTTTTTATCATTTTTTAAGCATATTGATAAACTCTAGTGCAACGCTGACGCATATTCGCGGGCAAAGAGCTAGCAGTGTGAAATATGAACTATGTACGCGCATTGTCATAATTGCATGATTGAGAAAATTGACGTCTGATAGTACAGTTTGACGTAAAATCATAGAGGATAATATGATAACGATGCAGAGTAATACAGTATAAAAACGAGGACATAAAGCGCACAACAATAAACAAAATACGTTGCGTGATATCACATCCGCATCGGTCGTCAACTTATCGCTACTAAATAAGTAGTTTCTAAATGATATAGCTTAATTGAGCAAAGTCGAAAAGAATGAATGAGAAATATAGTTTCATTTATATAAAAATAATTTTTAATCTAATAAAATCGAATAAAAAAAATTATTGCAAATATCATACTTAAAAGATCATAGAATATATTATGAATTAAATTGTATTTAAATAAATGTTATAAATTATAATACACACACATACAAACACTTTCGAAGTTCTGTAGTATTTATCATCCAACTTCATAAAAAAAAATTTGCATTGATCAAAAAATTTGATTAAAAGGATATCCAATGGTTCCAAAATGAAAATTTTAAAGATATCCTGGAAATACTATAAGAAACCAATATCTTTTTTATCGATATTTTATTAAATATTTTCTTTATAAACATAAAATTTGATTAATATTTCAAGCAATATGTAGGTTACGCTTGAATAAAATTACATTAAACGGAAAGTTTGCATAATGTAATATCGTATTGGTTGCTATGATTCAATTTGTTCACGAGGACGGCATGGCGCACACCCGTCGTCATAAATGAGAGAGTTCAAAAATCTCATGATATAGATAAGAGCACAGCTGGATCTCACGTGATATTCTCGTGCCGTTGTAAATAAGAACTCTAGACCGTGATCGTGATATGCTGATTATTGATTCTGATAAAAAACTCCTGCGTACACATTGCGTCGTATAATGCCGATTAGTAATCAGTGCTGATCACATGGGGTCTGATATAGATTACTTTTGCAAGTATGAGACTGATTGTTTACCAAACAGAGAACGCATGCAACATACATAAACTTTACGCACATATATTAGATTTTTCGTATGCAATGCATTATTAAATTAAATTTGTAACAAAATATATTTTACGTATTATTTGTTGCTTATTTAATAATGTTTCTATTTTTTAATAGCGTTAGATTTGTTTAACATAGGATATTTTAACATACGATATTTTAAATAAACACAACATGGCAGTCATTAGTGTATATCGATGTATTTGTATTGTGTGCATGGGCTTGCATTTATACTTCACAAGGTTTCAAGAGGTTCAGGAACACAGAAAATATAGTATATGCATAACACAATTTTTTATGATCTAATTTATCATTAAAAAATGAGAGCGATATTTGTTTATTAAAGTTTAAGAGCTTTCTAGACTCGCAATCTAATCTAGAACATTTGTTTTTAGAGCTATACAACCTAACAATTTTGCAATATATATCCAAGCAAAAAATTACATATAATTTTATAGTTTAATCGAACACGTGTGTTTCCTTAAAAAAAGTTTAAATTCTGCTTATTTAGAACCACTTCAAAATGTATAAAGAGAGATTGTCATATTAGTAGATGGTTATTAATAGGAATATATTTTGTTCCGATAGACTGTGATACGATCTGAAAGAGATCACAACTTATCGAATGTCTATATGATTAATTATCTTTTAATTTAATACGCATCTTTGCGGGAGGCAAGTGATCTCCACTTATCACTCGATACGTTATCAATTTCAATTGTGGGAAACCCGTGTTACTTCAAATCAGAAAGATGACGAAGTTCAAGAAGTTGCAATTAGTATCATGATATTTGTTATTTAGAAATATTTATTGGAATTATTATTTGTACATTTTTTTTATCTGATATTTTGTTAGACTAGAAAGAAAGAAAGAGAGAATTAATATCTGTCGCTTATATAAAATTATAAAAATTATTTTATTGTTAAAAATCGTTTTTATTTAGTATTATATATGTATGTTTTTATACATATTTTTATACAATACATATATGTTGAGAAACAGTCGTATCTTGCCTTGAGTGTAACACGCAAAGTTGGTTGGATAGATACATACTGTGTATGCTGTAAGATATATTCGTAAACTTAATCTTTTCATAAAATTTGATTTTTTATAAAATCTTTTTACATTAAACTTCCCTATATTTTTGGAACATTTTTATTAATGTCGCACGTTTGCTCGTTTCTGAAAATAGAAACATGTCTCCCTCTAGATATAAATTTTATATATATTTTTTAAATATAATAGTTATATAAAACAATCTAGAAAAATTAGAAATACATCTTTTATGCTGTATATTAAAATATATATTAAGCAATTTTTTTTTATTATAGAATAATGTGTTAGTACATATTGAGGAAATCTCAATATTATATATATAATAGATTGTTAATTACCTAATTCATTCTCATCATATGTGTATTAGGCAGCATAAAATTTCAATATTACATATGTAAAATATGTTTATGTTTCGGCTTCAATATAATCTTCTAATAGAGCACTTATGTTAGCTCGAGCATCTGCAAAATTACTTTCTTCTATACCTTCGGCCAGATAATGATGAAAGAAAGCTTTTTTCTGATACATTAAATCAAATTTTGATGCAAGTCTAGTCCAAGCATGCCGGATGGCAGTATTATTGCTCAAGTTTGCAACAGTTACTTTTGAGGGTGTTAAATCACCACCGGGAACCGTAACAGTCGGTAAATAATTAAATCCTAGCTAAAAATGAATAGTTTATGAGTAGTTTATTTTAGTAGGATAATATACTTGAAATAATAGAAATATGACCTGTTTTTATTTATCTACAATCTGCGATAAATATTAATATTACAATTACCTTAAAATTTGTTTTAATAAAATTAACAAAACGTACAAATTTTTTATCTTTTAGAAAATTAATTATGTTTTTAATCTCATTGATATTTTTTATATTTCCGCGATATAGCAGACAACAACTCATATACATTCCAATACGTGGATCACATCTCACCATCTATATATCAATAAAATTTTAATTAGTCATTATATAGTTATTAAATATTAATGTTTTTTTAACATTTTTTTTTAATCTTTCATAAGTATCAAATGATTATATTATTTTTTATTATGCGATTTATTTTTTTTTTAATTTTTAAATGCCATTCAATATAAAATTTGATATTCTCTTCTTAATTTGATTTTTAGTAGCATTTATAGCTTGTGATGATGATATTTTTGAGGCATTCTGTATATATTATATATATGTATACATGATTAGCAGGATCAAAACAATCCAACGTAATTTGTTGCTCCGATATATTCGAGTATGCTGCTTTATAAGAAGGTATAATTGGTGCGAAAGCCATTAATGGGAAATGTAATCTTGGAAATGGTATAAGATTTGTTTTTATATCTTCGAGGTTCCAATTTGTAACACCATCGAATCTCATTGATGCGGTAATATTGGAAATAATTTGTGCTTGCAGACGATTGAGATTTGTATACGTTGGCGCATCAACGTCTAATTTTCTACAAATGTATAAATATGTGTGTGCATATATACGTTTAATCAAAAATATTTTTCTTTATAACAAATATCATTTACAATATAGGATTTTTATTATTTTTTCAATATTAATATATGGGGAGATATATCACACTTTAATTTTATTTTTACTCATTTATTTTAATCATATGATATTTTTATAATAATTCTATTGTTAATTTAATATAATTCTGCTACAAATTTTGCACCTTGCACATATATCATATAATGCTTCATTGTCTACTATAAAACAACAATCTATATAGTCCATAGTGCCGTGTGTAGTTAAGACGGAATTATAGGGCTCTACGATTACAGTGGAAATGTTTGGTGCAGGATAAACAGCAAAATCCAACTTTAGTTTTTTAGCATAATCTTCACTGAGCTGTTCTAACAATAAAGTCGTAAAACCACTGCCTGTGCCACCGCCGACTGATCTACAAATTACTTCTCTAGTTTACTTAATTTTTGCTATTTGCGTGTATCCTGATGTGAATAATTTTAAATGAATAGGAGAGAAAAATTTGAATTAAAGTTAAATAAGAACATCTAAATATATATATTTCCAATATCTATGTAAAAAACTCAGAAAGGAATTTTATATATATATATATATATATATATATATATATATATTATCATTCGAATATATATATATATATATATATATATATATATATATTATCATTCGAAGGAAGTTATAAATGATTTAAAGACTCGGGGAAAGAAGTATATAAAGAATTATATATGGCCACTTTTTTATCTATGATTTTATATAAGTGGATTTTTTCTGTGGAGACAAGTTTTATTAACTTTAAATTAATGTAATGTTAATATTGGAACTTAAATAGATTGGAAAAATATAATCGAGAATAATATATTATACATTTTTGAAATAACAGTTACCTACCTAGAAATTATAAACGCATTTAGATTCGAACAGTTTTCACATATTTTACGAATACGATCCAATGTTATATCGATTGCCTCTTGACCAAGCGAGTAATAGCCTCTTGCGAAATTGTCAGCAGCATCTTCATTTCCAGTAATTAAAGAATCCAATTGGAAAAGTTCTTTATAAGCGCCAGTTTTAATCTCATCTATTACCGTTGGTTCTAAATCAACTACTATGGTACGCGGTGTAAACAATCCTTCCTAAAATATTGTACTTATAAAAATTCAATGTTTTTTGTGCTTTTAACAAAAATATTTCAATAAATTTATTTATTAACTTTTTTTTATATCTACCATATACATTTTATTAGGGAAAATATCAAGTTCAAAAAAAGAAACTATTATTATTCCTCAAAGTAATACCATCAATAGCAAAAATATTATAACAATTATATATAATGTGCTTCTAAAAAAATTCATTGCTTTTTCTTTAAATATATCTCTTCTGAAATCAAGATTTTTTAAGAATTTTTAATTATCTATTAACTTATCGATTAATTGAATATGTATAACTTTTATAATTAGAACATTTATTGCAATAGTTTACCTGTGTTTGCGAGAAAAATGATGTGAAATTGCCTGTTGAGTATTTTTTTTTTAAATTTCCATTAGGTTCAATCCCGTGCTCTAAACAGAATAATTCCCAACAAGCATTCGATATCTGTGTTCCAGCTTGTCCCACAAAAATCGTAACCACTTCGCGAATCGCGCTCATCGAATTATTTGACCGATAATTAATACAATTTATACAGAAAGTTTTTATTTGTCAAAATTAAAATGCTTTGTAATTAATTATTAAAATATATAAAATTAATTTTAAAAATGATCTAAACTTTTGTAAAACGGCACAAAAATTTACTTATAAACCCTTAACCAATCATTTTGATTAACTGAGAGATGTTCATTTGCAATTTAGAAACAATCCTCAAAGAAAAATATGTATATATACATATATATGTATATATTCATATGTTAGATTCGTATATTTCGATATTTCTATTATATCACATTTAAACAAGAATATTGGTTAAAAAATCAAAAACTAATGATATATTTATATATAATAAGAATATATTTATATATTAGTTAATTTAATATAATATATAATTGATTTATTTTTTAATCTTTAATATATTTAACTTTGCACACATGCCAAATATTTACAAACATCAGACAATTTTGAGCTATAATAATATATGAATATTTATGATACATTCAACGCAAAGAGGCTTAACAATTATAAATTTAATTAGAGTATGTGATATTTTTCTTTGTGCTTTTGCAATATATTATGCTTATTGGTTATCTCTCTATTATATAAGTCATTTAACATAATATTTTATCCAATTGATCACTTTTTTATTCTTCTTTGTAATATATACTATAGTAATATACATATATCATTAAAATATTGTTACATATAATAATATATTATTTTATATATTATTAAAATTATTATGTTATTTAAATAATTTATTTTTAATTAATTATTATTAAAATAAATATGTTTTTGTATCTTACATTGTGCTTTATTATATGTTGCTTATATAAAATTTATACATTTACATTTAATTATCAATATAATAATATATTTGGAAATATAGCAATATTTTTACAGTGCTAATTAATATAATAAAATATAATTTCTCAATGTTAATTTTTTTCTATATTTCTTTTCTGAAGCTTTTTTTTTCTGATTTTAGATATATAAAATCTATAGTTCATGAAGATGTAAAGTCAAAAAGTGGCATTTCAAGAGGCGTTAGAGGTGGTAATGGAGCAAGACGTAGAGGTTCTTCCGATCTAATGTCATCATTGGAATTGACAGAAACAGCATAAAGACGTTCTGTTAGCTGGCGTACTTCTTCTTCTTTTGCTTCCAGTTGACTAAGTAAACTCCCCACAAGAGATCGTAATTGGCTGTTAACAGTTCTAAGTTCCTCTATAACAGTGCCAGTATCTTTTGGATGTTTGAAGCTTTTTTCTTCAGCATCAGGTAAGGGTATCAAGCCTAAAAGGCTATCTTGCTCATCGATTGTTTTGTATATAGCTTGACGTAAAGAACCATCAAACTTATCAATCCTTATATTTGTACAATTATCTTTTTCAGTATATTTAGCTACATGTTTACTAAGATCTTTCTGATGATTTTCTAATGTTGCTTTATATTCTTCGTATTGCACTTGTTTCATTCTAAAAACAAATATTTTTTTTTATTAATAGAAAGTCATATATAAGATTAAAATATAAAACAAATAATTTGAGATTTAAAAGTACCTGACAACAGCTGCCTGCCTTTTATGATAATCTCGTTGTAAACTGAGAGAGTCTAAAGTGACAAGTGATTGAATTGGTGTCAGAAATTTTGGCGTCTCTTGAGAGGATAATGTAGGTGCATGTATATGTATGAGATTGGACTCGAGCTGTGCATGAGCCTCCGTCAAGAGATCAGCCACAATTTCATGACACTTTGCTGCGTCTTCAAATTTTCCTCCACGCAGTAATGCTTCTGCTCTTCTCTGTTTTTCATGTGCCTTAGATTAAAATATTGATTATTATAAATCATATATTAATTTTATTGACGATGCACACATTTAATATATAATAAATACGAATAAAATATGCGAGAATAATTCATAATAGGCCTAAATATGCATTCAAAATGTGTTTTATCG
Source organism: Cataglyphis hispanica (assembly GCF_021464435.1). Classification (NCBI taxonomy): domain Eukaryota; kingdom Metazoa; phylum Arthropoda; class Insecta; order Hymenoptera; family Formicidae; genus Cataglyphis; species Cataglyphis hispanica. Next base: position 7,522,702 of record NC_065963.1, read on the forward strand.
AATAGTATATATTACGTTTATATATTTTTATTTTGATAAAATATAGCGTATTGTCAACTCTCTTAATGGAGATTATATAAATAATTATTACTTCTTATTCAATTCATACAATGTGATAAATACATTATATAAAAATATATATTATCGATGGAAAGAAACAAGACTTGCCAAGTTCAAGGCAGACGTCTCCATGACTGTCCATGACTTGTCAGCAAAAACATTACAATGCCAAATAAATGTTCCTAGATTGTGAATTCAAAGGAAAGAAGTAACTATAGTAAAGCTGAGTCTGCTGTTACATTTGTATAACCAAAATGTTTGTCGGACGTACCGATTGGTTATCAGATAGAGAATTTCTGGAGACTGTCAAAGTTCTAAAAATTCTCTATCCGATAGCCAATTGATGCGTACAAATCGTTTGTCGTATGAATATCATATTAGGTTAACTTCCAATTATTTCTTTCCTCCAAGTACCGAACAAGATATTTCTTAATTCATGTTTTAGTTACCAATTCTTTATAAAACGCGCGAAAAGAGTTTATCTAGTGTATATTCGTAATATCGCGATATGTTTTACTTGCACATTTTTTGTGTGCTTTCGTGCAATTATTTATATTGACAAATTGGAAAAGGAGAGGCATCGAAGAGATAACTCGACTGTAGAAAATGTAAATTAAATAACATCGAAAGGAATAGTTCATTTTAGTACATATTTGTAATATCGCGATACGTTTTACTTGCAGATGTTTTTTGTATTTTCATGCAACTTTCTGTATTTAAAAATTGGAAAGGGAGAGGAATCAAAGAGAGAATTTGACTGTATAGAAAATGTAAGTTAAATAATATCTAGACGAATAGTTCATTCTACAGTGCACATTCGTAATATCGCGGTTTTATTTACAGATATTTGTGTGCTTCTATACAACATTCTGTATTTAAAATTTGGAGAGAGAGAGAGGAACCAAAAAACTTGACTGTAAAAAAAATGTAAGTAAAATAATATGAACAAGGAATAATTGGTAGTAGCATTTCAGAATTATAATTACGGATATGTCTGTGACACATAATCAAAACTTTCTATATATGAGATAAAAAAATAAATAACTCATACATAGAGATAGAGTATCTTACAATATTTGCTATATTTCAAAAGATTAAATAAAATTACATTTTTCAATTAGTTTTAAGTAAGATTTGATGTAAAATAATTTTAATTTGAAGTTTAATTACAAAGTATATAACATCAACAATTTGAGTCGGTGACATATACATAACGATATACATTGATAAAATAAAATATTAATGATTTTCCTTTCATTAAAAAGAAATTATCTCAATATTAATTAAAGAACTAAACATTTTACATATGTATAATAGAATAAAATAATATAAATATTTCTAACTAAAATAAATGTATCTTATGATAGTCAGATCTATATGTATATGTCGTCTCAATATGTTGAAAAAATTTACAACAGGAAATCCGAATTTTTTTCTAAAAACTTCAATTTCATTGGGAAGTATTAGCGAATATAATCACATCCATTCCATCAAGTACTCTAGCAAGCCACGGCGCTTGCGCGCGCGAGCGCTCATTCTAGTGAATGGGCACGGCTCGTGAACGCAAGAGTCGGCGGCGATGTATGAATGAAATAGTAAATATAATTGACAGAAGGGCAGGCGTGGGCAGGCCAGTCGTGCGTTCAGTCAGATCAGACCAGCAGAAACAGGCAGAATGAGGTGCAAGACGGGAAGAATCGAGGTCATCATCTCCATCATTTGAGAATAAGCGAGATTTTTTTTTATTTCTTTCGTTATATTATTGGCCCCGTCAATTGCGCTTTATTCCATCAATCTTGGTTTAATTAGTAACCGAGTCACTTTTGGAATTGGATTATTTCCATTAGCAGCAAGATGACCAAAAAAAAAATAAACTTAGAAAATCATCCCTAAAAAAATTAAAAAAGAGAAAAGAATATCTTTTAATCTCGGAACATTTAAAATTATTTTGTAATAATGCCATTTTTCATTATTACAGAAAGGCGATTTTAAAAAAGGAAAAAGTTTAAAATATACACTTTTTTTTTTATAGCAATGAATCCGATTCATATGTGCTGGTCTACAAAATGAGCATCGCATATTAAAATGTATTTTGGAATAATGATAATGCATTGCAACTTTTGCTCTATATAATTATTTCTTTTGACTTTTAAAACATCCCGTTTTCGCAAATTTTTCATACATTATATTTCCGTTGCAAAAAATTGCGCAAATATTGTCTCGAAAAGATCCGCTTGTGTGTACAGTCAATGTATCGGTAAAAGAACGTCGAGGAATATGGCGAGTTCTTGACCGGTCTGTCTTCTCCTTCTCTTCACTTCCCCTCTCTCTCTGTGGAGTCGTCGAGTGACGACCAAAGACGGTAGGAAGGTACGGTTTCCGGTCGCCCACGCGACAATCTAGTCGGGGGGCTCTTTCTCCCTCTCTCTTCTTTTCTCTCATCGGCTAGCGTCGTTGTGAAAATCCTCTCGATTCAGGTGTATAGATAGTGCTTAGGAGCGGTAAGTCTCTGGCGCAACAGTCCGCTACCGTAGTGGGGTGTGTATGCGATGGGGTCTAATATTTGCGTATCTTTGCGTGACGCACCCGTCACGCGTAACGTCACCTTCGTCGCACGGTGTGAGATTTGCCTAATTTAGGAAGACAACTTTATGCGGTTGTATATAAATATAAACATTTGATTCACATACGTGTGTTCACATTTATATATATAAAATTTTATTATAATTATATAATTTTTATATGGGGTTTTTAATTTTCCAAAAGAACTTGCACATTTACTTTTATTCATTGCATTTTACACACGTTTGTCCTATACAATTGAATCAGGGAAATCAAATCTGCAAAAGAGCAAATTTTGGAGAATATATAGAGAACAATTTGAAATTAAAAAAAAAACACATACAATGTTATTAACATTACTTCCATGATGAAACAAATAACTAGAAATATTTTTTTAATAAATAGATATATAGTTAAATCTCTCCTAATTTCAAGTTTCCTAAGGATAATTTTTTTATTTTCATCATCATTATTCTACACTCATACTTTCGTGGATTTATGTATGAATTAAATATGTCGCGTACATATTACATGAAAAAAAAGTCATGCAAGGAACTAATAGTGATTTTATTATTATAATTTTTTTAGTAAAATAATATTCGCCAGAGTATGTTTTACTCGATTTCCCGATACCTCGACGAAGTGGTAATCATGGAGGCACGTGGGCGACCGGAAACTATCCCCCCTACATTCACGTGCCCTACCTCTCTTCAAAGGGAGTGTTAAAGAGAAAGAGATTCATGAAGAGTAAGGAAAGAAAGTAGAGAACAAAAATTAAGGTATGCATAAAACTATACGTGAAAGTAATAAAATTTAGAAATCTAAAGTAAAAATGAGAAATACATGTCAAAAATAAATAAGTAATTTGATTCTGATAAAAAGGAAATAAACAGATATTGACTCTCTACTGTGTGCGTGTGTGTATAATTGTAATTTAAGAATAATTCAAATTCAAAATTAAAATTTTTTTTTTATATAAGATGAAAAATTTGACTTTTATTTATAATAACTTATAACGCACATTGGATATATGCTGTTACTTACTGTAATAAGACATAATAAGTATATGTCATATTTATATAATTAATAATTATATAAATTTATAATTATGTTGATATTTATTTGATTATTACTCAATATTTACTGATAAATGATTTCAAAAAGATTTTAATTATAAATATTTTAGTCTTTTTTAGTGGTGATTTCACATTATAGAATCAAATAAATTATTTGATATAGAGATCAAGAAAAAATCAAAATTTAAAATATTTTGTTTGTATAAATCTTATGGTTTAACATCATATGTAGTGAATTATATAATCGTAAGTGTCTGCAAAGAGAGGAGTGTAAAAAAGTAACCACATGGAAAATAGGAATCTAGTAAGTGACACGTTAAATGATAAATTTGGTGGATGAAAATCATGAGTATATAGGTGTACGAAGAACGGAGAGAAATATGGAGAAACAGAAGATAAGAGAGAGCGAAGAAAAGCAAGGGAAAAAGGTAAAAAAAAGAAAGATAATAAAACAAAAACAACGACGATGGCGATGTAGAAGGAAACGAAAAACGAACGGGTAAATAAAGATCGACCCGTCTCCCACGCTCGTGTGACCATTGTTATTATATATCCCGTGGGGTATTGTTCCCATGGGAAAACTGGACAGGCTCGTTCTACCACCTATACCTGTGAGTGCGACAAGAAGAGAAAGGAAAGAGACAAACTGAGCGCACCAATACACTGACGTATGTAGGTCCACACAAATATACTTACAAGTCAACGGACCACAAGTTTCAAGTAAGACGAACATGGTTGTATGAGACAACGATGCACGCACGCACGCACGCATAACGTACGCGCGGGCGCACACAGATTTTAGATATGTGGGGGACGTTCACCTCGCATCTCAGACCCTCGTCGAGCTCGTTCGCGGGTCCAGAGTGTATGCATGCATGTTAGTACCATTCCCTTATGAGAGACGTTATAAGGAGTAGTATCCGAAGATGTATATGTGCGAGTCACACATACATACACGATTATACGCCACGAATGTCCACGACGGAGGTCTTTCGGTGGATGCTTGAGGAACAGGGTGCGGCTCAACCTACCTCGCTTGAATTACCTACCAATATTACTGTCTAGGTAGGTATATCCAAATGCAAGCGACGCGCACAACACAGGATATTATGCCATATTTGCATCCTTGATCCAGGACACGCGTGTATCTCTAAAGCGTGGGTCCTCTTTTTCCTTTCTTTTGATGCTTCTCCGTTCCTTCTTCCGTGTGATCTCTCATTATTTTAAAAAAAACTTTGTTCGAATCTTGAAGAGTTTTTTTTTTTAAATGATCAATGCGCATTCAAAAATAATATCTATTGTATTGGTAACAAATATTCTATGTATTAAAATACATTATTTAAGAATGAATATATGTTGTGTAACAACATAAGCTTCAAAACTTTAATAATCTCTTAAATAAGTCTTATATATTTTCTTATTTTTTTATTATGTAATGCGATATACCTTTTGTTTATAATTGGTAAATAATTAAATATTTAATAATTACATAATTGCTAAATAATTAAATAAGGCTATCGGTAATGAGATATTTTGTCAAACATAAGAGTGCTTTATATGTGATGGTGCAACAATTAAATTTTATTCGAAATTCAATTGAATTAAAAGCTAATTTAGTTTATATTATTTTTAAGTGAGATAAAAATTCAAATTTGAAATATGGTCCCTGCTATGCCTGTTTCTCTGCATTTAATGGACCGGAAGACGCTCATAAGGGACATTGATGCGAAGTATGTGATAATGAGATGGGTTATGATCATTATTTAAAAAATTTAGAGAAGCATAAATGTATTTACCATTTCTTTTAAATAAAAACTTTGCTTGCACACAATCATATATAAATTTTTATAAGAATATAACTCAAAGAGATAATATGATAGCAATATATTTCTTCGATAAGTTTTATTCAGTCATTTATTTATACAATAATTATATGGAAATATTTTACGATGATGTACAAATATTTAAATAGCGGTTGCTTATCAGAAAAATGATCTTTTTTTAATAGATAAAAGAGAGAACACGCGTAAGAAAACGTAAATGTAATTAACATAATTATCACACGGAATCGAAGGAGCGAAGATCGATGAAAAGATTATCGCCTGATGCGACAAAACTTATCGCAGTAACCCGTTAAATGTCAAATTCTTCGCATTTTTGTGTCATTCTAATAGTAGTAACATCGTCGAAATATTACTGCTTTCGGAATGTTGCACAAGACCTTATCTTACCAAATCGGATGATCTCATGCGGAAATCACTTAATTAATTAATATCATAATGGAGACTGGAGTGCATTTTTTTCATCATTATAATAAAATGTCTCTATTAGTAAAAAAGATACATAATGCGAAGAACTTAAAAATTCTAAATAGATGACAGTGGTTTGGGACAAGAATTTTATATTATTTTCTATTAATATACATTTATATGTGTGCGTATATGTATAGGCTGATCTCTTTACATCCTCAATAGTTGTCTTTTTATAGCGTATTTTTTGTTACATTGTATTTTTATCCTTTTGTTGAATCTTTTATCCATAATATAAATAAATTCCGATCTTATTAATAATAGAAGTAACAGACTCTTAAGATTAAAAAACTAGCGTATTTTCAAAAAAATTGAAACAAAAAATGGCCAAGTAACTTACATTTACGTTAACATTCGTAATTTGTACTTTTATTGAAGAAGATCTGAGTAAAGGATTAGGGTTGTATGAGGGATTGGGAAGAGAAAAGTAGTAAGGGTGGAAACATTCTGTATCACAGTTCTTTTTTTTTAAATAACCAGTTGAATTTTAGAATATATTTTATAATATATGTATAATATATTTCCTATTTTTTTTTAGAGAAGTCCTTAACGTTTTTAAAAAGTAAATGTGTTAATTATTATTCCTGATATAACATGCCTACACGCAAACATAATGTAAAAGATTATTGGTGGAATTATTATAATATAAAAGAGTGAACATGATAGAAAAATATAAAATGGAAATATGTGAATTTGAAACTTTGACTAAGCAACTTCTGCCATCTCTCAGTGTGTACTACAACCGTATCATAAGCTAAGCAGTTACATATCGGTGGTCGTTTCGCAAATTATTGAGTTGTGTAATGATTTGAATGTCCCTTGAAAACAATTAAATCCAAAACTTCTAAAAACTTCAAATTGTACCTAATTAGAAATATTTGATTCAGAGTAATGTAATTTTTTATGATATTTTCCTAAAGAAATTAGGAAAAATTTTATATTTTTATATTTGATAATTAGTGTCATTAAATGTTTTCTTTTACTTCACGTAAGTCATTGTAAAAGAGCTTTGTATTTTTTAAATTTTTATTGTAAAAAAGAACTTAGACTCTTTTATGATTATCAAGATTAAACAGTTTAAAATTGTATATTTATTTTAGCTAATTTAATAGTGTACGAACTGGTATCTATATCTTTTAGTTTTATGTTTCATCTTTTACATTAAACAGTTACAAATATAGTTCTGATAATGAATCATGACGTAATATTTAAATATAATCCGTAGAATATGCATATCTTAAATGTATGTAACTTTGTACATTAAGACATTCCTGCTTATTTTAATTGCCATCAAATCTCTCTTGATGAACATTGCGTGTTCAATCTATTTTTTTTTGTCTTAAGCTATTATAATATTATAAATAAATTATATTATAGTAAGTTTATTATATATATATAGCCTCTCTCTTTCTCTCTCTCTCTCTTTCCGCGCGCGCTGTTTACGAGCTTTGCTTTGCTCGTCAATATTTAACCGCAGTCTCCGTCTTGCTCAATTGGTTCCTTTTTTTCTGCTTTCAGTCTCTTGGAGCGTACGCCTTAGACTTTCACCGAAAGGAACTCTTAACCGTTCATTCATAAATTGATGATTGAAGGTTCTCCTGATCTCCGTTTGGTCACGAGTGATATGCTCATGCGCGTTTCACGCGTAACGGCACGAGGCCTCAGCTCTACTCTATAAGAGTTTTTTCCATTTTTTTAAAGATATTACAGAGTCACGACAGAGCTAATGCACGCAAGGATACGCACAGGTATGCAACAACCAATAATCTTCATTAAACGCTTTGTGACCCATTGCCAGAGTTTAAGCGCAATGCTAGCTTTCAGAACTTATCGCGCTAACATATTATATAGCGCATTAAAATATACCATGCTTTTAATTGCTAATTGATAATTTATACGAAAATTTACTTTAAAGATTTATAGATTTTTATGTACTATGTTCTATGCCTAAGATAATAATGTAATAATTATTAAAACGTTAATATATTCTTGTATTTTGACATGCAATTAAGTAACTGATATTTATGAAAAGATGTGCATGCTATTTAAAAAATATTATTAAATTTTTATAACTATAAAACTATAGAAAGAGAAAAAGGAAGAAAGAGAGAGAGATATATATACGTTGCTTTAGAGACTATTAAAACAGAGTGCCTTAACAATTTCAATCACAAGTATTAGGGAGATATGATTAATGTATTAAAAAATGCATAAAATATAAAATGGACATATGAATCGTGAAAAGGAAGAAAAGGAAGATGCGAAAGAGAAACGTTGCCCATGCAAAAAAAAAAGAGAATAATAAGAGATAAAATTGTTAAAGTAAGGAAGAAAGAAGAGAATCGTGAAAAGTATCGAGATAGCAAGAATATAGCAGGAGATATCCAACGCAAGGGCGCGCCGAGGACTCTTGGGTTGGAAAAGAAGAAGGAAGAAAAGAGGTGTGGCACACGGATCTCTAGCATTGTCCGACGGCGCGCGGCTCGCGGCGCGCGTTCGCGTGTCAGGACTGGTCCATGCACCATCCAAATCTATGTATACGCGGTGAGATGTACGTGCATTAACCGCACTCACGCATAGGAAAGAAGTCGCCTTCTTCGTATGTACCTTCGCAACCGACTGTTCGTGCACGCACGTGCGTGTGTAAGACGACTATACCACAAGCGTACGACAGACCAGACCGGTATTCAGAATCAAAGGAGAGAGGAGCGAAAAAGAGAGAATAAGATGCGATGTGACAGACAAAGAAGGTAGAAAGAAGGTTGGTAGAAGAGGGAGTAGGCACGAGCCTAACCGCAATCAACATCCCACGCGCCTGGACCAACATTTAGATGCCTTCTCTCTTTCTCTCTCTCTTTTTTCTCCTCCTTCGCCCTTTCTCTTATTCTATTTTTTTATTCATTAATTATCTACTTCTCGTTTCATTTCCTAAATTTGTTCTTACTATATAAAGATTTTGTATGTGTGTATGTAATTCTGATATGCTCAATTTTCAATATTCTAAATATGAATAATACGATTTGTTAGGAATAAACAGGAATCAATTTTGTGTGTTTATAGCATATGGATTTATTAAGAGTAATCAAGAGTATAGATTCATATGATCTCTCTCTCTCTTATTATGTTTAAGTAGGGATATATGTAGTATAAATACAACGAATGATTTTTTTTTTAAAGCACTTTCTTTTATTATTTATGTTATATATAATTTTTGCTCAGCATACTTATTCGAACAAAAAAACATGTGGAAATAAAAATTCAATTTTAATTGCCTTCGATCAGGATTGGTGTCGTAAATCGAACATGTTTTGTAGAGTACGGTTTGTATAGAGTACGTTAAGTGAAAGTTAAATAAGCACAACATTATTTGTTAATCATCTGCCTCATTGTGTGTTTATTTAACCTCGTTATTTCGTTCTTTACACAAGTTGAATGCACGGACAATATTAATCTTTACATATTTTAGATACAAAGCAAATATATACTGACATAAAGTTTAACTAATTGCAGCAAAATTTGTTTTAATCAATCAAAAAATTTTATACATATATTTAAATATTAATTAAACAGTAAGTTATAGCAATGAAATATTTTAAATAGAATTTTTGTAATTTAGTAAATCTAATGCAAAACATATGTTATCATTTCATGCAGCATACAAATAGTTTAATATTTTGACAGAAAAATAAAAGAAAGTCAATTTTATTTATTTTTTTAATTATCTTAGAAATACAGAATTTACATTCCACGTTAAAATGAAGTTTAAATGCATAATTTTGATATATATCTGGAAAAATATTTGAGGAATTAAAAATTTTTATAGCAACATTTATGCATTGTGCGATAAATTTTTAATACAATATATGTATCTCTTTCAACAAACAGTCACAAGGAATAAACGTAAAATTTATTCTTTTCCGTGCGATCGTGTTGAGTCTTAAATTGTCGAATCGTCTCGTGAAATAAGATCCATAATAAATTACAGACAAGTCATCTCTTCTTTGGTCTCGCGTTCTCCGTTTCTTGTTTTCTCATTCTTATGAGATCGTTTTTCCGTATGCTCCGAGCAAGAGGTAGATTACGATTTCGAATCGGGACGACGAACGGACGACGGCACGTTGTGTTGTTCTCCTAAAAAAGGAGAACTCGTTGTGTCCTGACGCGATAAAGAGCAACGATGTGGACAGCCCCGAGTGGTAGAGTACATAATAGCCAGAACGAAATCGTATTAGGACAACGAAGAAACGTTTATTCCGGTTTTTATTGAACCAATGTCACTTTGTCTTTTTCCTTTGCCCCTTGCACATCTCTTCATACATGCATCAATCTTTATAATGGCATTTGCAATGCTGCGTGACTAAAAGTTACAATTTGTCGTATATGTTTTCAGTTTTTTAATGTCAAAACAATATGCTACGATCATCAAGCTTTTTTCTTGTACCGCGATTTAGCTTAGCCTGGAATATCAATTAAATTTGTCCGAATACCATAACTGTGATATTAATTTCGTGTGGTGTCTTCAAAAACACACAAAAAAATTAAGATTTACATTTTAGTAAATGCAGTAAAATATTAAACATATTGAAAATTATACATTTTGGATATTGTACATTTTGATTAAAAAAAGATCTCGAACATTAAGCGACAGAAAAAGAGAAGCATGACATATGATGATATAATAATTGTCTACATTTTTGCTGTTTTTTTTAAATATACAATTAAATTATTTTTATTGTAACTGATAAAAAATGATTGCAAAATTTTTTATATTTTTCGATTAATGTTTTTGAAAATTTTAAAATTCTTATTTACGAATTTCTAGATATGTCTTTCTCCATACTTCTGGTACCATCAAGATATTTAATTTGGACAAGATAAATTAAACAGCGCATGACTTGATTATCAATTGAACATGATACGGATAGATACAATAATATAACAATGATCACAACTCACAGCATGCGCGAATCATCGTGGTAAGTGTGTAAACTGAATTGAATAATTCCTTTTGTATGGTATCAGTCATAACATATACTTGATACATGAATAGCATTTAAGATTGTTGGGCTTGCAAATCAATTTTAATACAAATGCATATATATATATATATATATATATATATATATATATATATATAGCGCAATAGTGTTTATTATTAATTTTAAGCTCGCGAAACACCATTCATTTACGGTCAACATTGGAAAAAGAATAGAGTGTACGAATAAAATTTTCATTACTCTTACATACTCTTGCTTTGAAAAAATTGATTGAATTATTTGATTAATTAAATTGAACAAAAAGAGACAAGTAAATTTTATTATGTAGAGAAGACAGTATTTAAAAAATGAAAAAGGCAAGATCTTTTCGTGAATAAATTTGACGCGATGTGTTAGACTGTCCTACTGGTCTGACTTGTCACCGAATAGGGTAGGAGGTGAATGAGACTGGTATATACATTCATCACTCAACGAGTCCTCTCGCCATACATCTCAGAGGCTCGGCCCTCTCGTTCCCTCCCAAGTTGTTACGCTCCCTCCTGCAGTCTGATCGAGCGCGGAAGCCCAAATAAGGGGAAATGCACGGCGAATTAAGCCTTCTCTTTCTTATGTCTCGCGCGATACCTTGAAGAGGCGCCAGCGTCAAATGAAGTCTGAATAAGAAAATGCTTAAAAAATCAGCAAAAGGCCGATTTTTTAAATTAAAATTATAGAATTTTATGTTCCCAGATTCATTAACTACATGTTTTGATAAAATAAAAAATTTAAAAAATATACGTATTCAATATATAGTATACAATTATGTTGATGAATATTTTCTTAATGTAATTTGGCAGAAAAAAAGAAAGAATAAGAGATTTGTAATATTTTTTAATTTTATATTTTGTGTTTATATGGTAATGTAGTGGTATTTATATGATAAGATATGTAGCATTTTTATAGTATATTAGAATAATATAGAATTTTTAACTTTTAAGACAATTGCAATTTAAGAAAGGTAAGAGTATCATTATTATGACGCATGCGATCATTCAGTGATACTGCAAAGCGCACATCTTGAACATCGCGATGGGAGGAGCTCAATTCGCGGCTCGCAAATTTTAATGGCGGATTTTTGCGACTCGCCAATGGTATGCTTGCGAATCTTACGTTTCCGTTTCAAAATTCAATGTACAGTTTAATATTTTTATTATATATATATATATATATATATATATATATATATATATATATATCACGCATTACGTGATTTGAGGAGAGCTCCTCGAAGCAAGCGCGCGTGGGACACGCTGCCTTGTCGCGTGCCTCACCACTTCTTCAGTGTCGCTCAACTATAAGTTCCTCTCATGCAATATGGTATATAAAATTATTTCACAGATTTATTTCGCGTATAACGTATACAGAATTTTTAGTAGAGATATTTGATTAAATTTTTATCTAATTATTTTATTCCATTTATTCCATAAATTCTATCAAAAAAATATTCTTCAATGCTGTCGTATATTATTATTATATTATTATAGAACTGTATGTTTTGCACTATTGCTTGTAAATTATTCAAATCAAGCTCTATATATATTTGACTTTTTTATAATACATCTGTTTAAATGAATTATATTTATTATATTGCATTACACATCTTTATTCATTTAAGAGAATAGCACACGTTCTCATAAGTTAATGTCTTTATTGATTAATAGAGTTAATGCTAATTTTCTGACATGATTGGTATGATTCATTTTGTTAACAAAAAACTTTTTTTGCAAACTTGACTTTATTCAAATTTGCAAATAATATGTAAATCTATAAATTACTATATTTTTCTAACCGATTATTATTTTAGTTTTATTGTGAATTTGTATAGATGATCATCCCAAAGACAGTTTCAAGAGCGACGCAGAAAGCGGATTTAATGAATATATAAGAAAAAGATTCGAATAAAATTTCCTACCACAGCAAAGTATGAGATAGGAGACACAGCTCGCTTACCATTTCGACATACGAATGATATCATCGCTCGCAGGAGCGGATTCAGTTATTCTAACAACGCGCGCGCATTCACTTATCGCGAGTGATTTAGCTGCGAGCCAAATTTTTAAATATGCAGAATCCAGATACGGTATGTAGCTATATAGATTCGATCTCGTATCGTGTCAATTCTGAACACTTAATATCTGTAGGCATTTAACATAATTACAGCATAATAATAATTTATAGTTATTATACAATATTTTAACTAACAATAAGATTTTTGTTCAGGATCAAGTTGATTTATTCTAATTTAATCATACTAAAACTTTAAATACGTGACGTTCTTTTATATAAGATGACATATTTTTTATATATTCTATATACAAAGCAGTTAAAACTGCAAAATTATACCGAAATATACCTAATTTTTTCTAATAATTAACAATGAAATGAGAGATTAGTGCCTTCTGTAAATATTATAGAAAATTTTAATCTAATCGATCCAGATTCTTTGCTCTTGTTTTTTATATATGCTGATAATAGTTTGTCTTTGAGAAACATCAATGTTTACTTCATAATATGTACGGTTCGAAAGAGAAAAATTTTATTTCTTTCTCATTTTATTTTTCTCTTTCTTCTCCTCTTACAGCTTCGGCACGCTCGCGCGTAACCAAAACCCAGCTGTCTTTCACGGCTAGCGCGCGTACTGTAACTCGTTCTCCACCCACCGGAGAAAGATCGAAGTAAGGCAACGGTCCTGGAACCTGTTTCGAAGCGTTTGAGAGTCTCTGTCCTGCCTCGTCCTCATCGTCCATCCCTCATATCCTATCCTTATCCCACCTACTATTCCACTTTTTGCATCTCTTTGTTGCTCTTTCACGTTCCTTTTCTCTTTTCTTTATAACATTCTCTCATCATCTCACTTTCTCTCTTCCCCTCTCCTTTTTTTCTCTTTTATTTTCTCCATCTTTCTCTCTTTTTCTCTCTCTCCCGTTGGTGTTGGCTCCACGTATTCCGGCGCGTAATATCACGCACATCATCGTCACGAAGATGTGTACGCGTGTCTCTCCATCGGTGCTCCATACGAAGGAAGCCAGAGGAACATGAACCAAGATGGGTCGATGGATGAATGAGAAAGAGAAAACGGATGGGGAGGAAAACGCCGAGAAGAAGATAACAGGAGGGAAAAGGAGAGCCAGAAAGAGAAGGAGAAAAGAAAAAGTGGGAGGAGAGCGGTCAACGCTGAGAAGGCAAGGCGGATGGGGTATGGCACACGCCACACGCCATCATAATGGAATAATGAGGCAGAGACGATAGCAATCGCGCGCAGAGGCTCTTTTTCCGTACAAGACGACCGTGTATTGAAGCGCTCGTGAGAGCTGTACGCGACCGCGCACGAGCATAGAAACGTCGTGGATGAATTGAGCAAATCAGAGCCACATCCGATGAGGTCAGATCGACTCGGTCATGCCTCCAAGACTGCGTGTTCTTGGGGCTATCGTAAATAAGTGGAGGATATTACAAGATGTAAGAAATCTTATCTCGTACGTTAGTAGCAATTAGTAGCGAAATACACAAACATCATACATGATGTATCTTTATTATTATGTATGTTGTCGAGTATATCTTTTTGATATTATATTCATAATACATGCAAATATTAGATGTTAAATATTTGCTCTATGTATAAAAATTTGTGCGGATTGTACGATATAAAAAATTTTGTAATGTATCTTCATGCAAGAAAGCAATGTAATTTTGAATATTTCATTGCCATACACTAATTAATATGATTATAAAAACAAATGTAGCTGAATCGTGATATTCATGTTAAATCATATTAACCAAAAATTTTTTTATACTATAATGAAAAAGGAACAAGGGCAACGGTAGGAGATTACAGCAGGAGAAGAAGCTGTGGCACGTGACCCCGAAGAACACCAGAGTCAACTCGCTTAAGTAGCCGAGCTCTGCTCTTTGACCCAGCCGACAATTTCAAATTATGTCTCTCAGAAGGAGAGTGAGAGAGAAAGAGAGAAAAAGAAGGAGAGAGCGGATATACTATAGTCAGACACATACTCCCCTCTTCGCAATGAAGGTAACGTTCATTCGCAACTTCTCATATCTAAGGCGACCAGAATGCTAATCTGGTGTCGCTCGTGGCTTCGCCGTAATTAGTCAGGATGAGATAGTTCGAGAGGCAGGCGCGCACTTTATCTGTAATCTGTCGTTGAATAGAACTAGACTGCACTGAAAAAGCTAAATAAAACTTAAATGAACGATTTCATTAGCCAAGTGCAATAAACAAGAAGTGAATTTGCGAATTAATAGACAATTCAATGAAATGGTTTACTTAAGCTTTACTTAACTTTTCTCAATTTCTTTTTTGTTATATAATGCAAATTGATTACTATTTTATATAGTTCAAATAAAATTTGCGAGCGTGTTTGATTGCAGTAAAAGTTTTTCTTGTTTTATACGCACCACACGTGATATAAGTATTGTATTTTCAAGTAAAAACATGCGATCTTTCGTAATTTATTGCTGCTTCATTATGCTGCATTATAAACAATTTTTGTTTAATTAAAAATTGATTTACATTATATTTAAAGATGTAAATGTTTTTTTAGATATAAAATACTGCCGATATTTCCGCGGCAAAATAATTTCGCTAGATTGACTAGTGCCCAACTGCTCGGAGAATCGCTGGAGTCTACAACATGCGTAGTTGTAGTTTGCTGAGGAAGACAAATGATCCACTCCGACGCGAGACAGTTAGCGTACGGCAAGAGGCGTTGGCCACGAAGAAGCGCCTCTTGGTTCGCCCTAGGGCACGTACCGAGCCGACTCATTCGCTTGATCTCCATTGCCATTATGATATTAATGAAATGCCGCTAAAAAGGTGTGTTTGCTCGGTAACATGAAGCTATAGGGTGGGAGGAGGAGAGATAGATGTTAAGCCTACGTAAAATAGTCTTACCCGATATGGCGCGCACACGCCTGTGATTATGCCACTGCCGTAGAGATTTTGTTGTCGTAGCTGTTTCCGTCGTTGTCGTCACCGTCGTATTTTGTCGTTGTTGTCACCATCAACATCGTCACAATACGTCGTCATCGTCGGCTATCGAGATTTCCGCCACTACCGTTTTTGATAATACAATTTTTTTAACAGGCATTTTTAATCAATTATTTCTAATTCTGCCTCCTCCATCTTTATTATTTTTTATTTAAAATTGTGAATAAGAGTTTCCATTTTTGATCATATATATATACTAAATGAAGATAATATAGTACTATAGAATCTAATATTTGCTCTTTTTATTGGAAATGCGAACTGATTTCAAGATGAAAGGCTACTGTCCTTTCTCGCTCAAAAGACAAAATCAGTTTAAGCTGCAAGGCTAACAACCTCTGAACCCTTTGTTGGATGCCTATGTGTGTTTGAATCTATGTTTTTTTTTGTGAGCTATCCTGGATCACGATTTAGGTTTTTTGCAGATTCTATTCTTTATGATTTGTTATTAAAATTGTTGTCAGTGTAAAATTTTTTCAGCATTATTTTATTAATAATTTTTTGTATTGTGTCACCAATCGATTTGTTGTGTCTTCCGGCACGCGCATGCAAAAGTAAGAAAGAAGAGAGATAAAAGAGATAAACTTGGACCACAGAAACCAGAGGAGTGGAATTCGCGGGGATAGAGAGAGAAAAAGAAAGAAAGGGAGAGAGAGAGAGAGAGAGATGAGAGAAAAGAGGACACGCTTGAAAAGAGAGATGGGAGAAAGATATTCTCTTTCTCTCTCTTTCTTTCATACGGGGGTGCGCCCACGCTGGTGACGTCATCCGACGAACGTCGGTTGTGGTACCGGCGATGAACGCGTTGGTGTTCAAACGTTCGGAGCACTGAGAAAGAGGAAAGATTGACGAGACAGAGACGCTATCGTGTCTCGAGGAAGGGAACGTGGAGCCGGTCGTCGGTGGTACCAAGGGGAGGGATAGCCGGATGGAGAGAGGACACCGGCGAGATGTACCGGGTTTGGATGGGGAAACTAAGGTACACGCGCGCGCACGAGAAAGAGAGAAGACATCTTTGCAGGGAGGGTGGCGGGGGAAAGGAATGAATGGAGATTGCAGACCACGCGGGAGAGACGAATGGTCCGGAACCCGTGGAGGAAACGGGGGCGAGACAAGGGCGAGGAGAACTTTCCGAGAGAGGAAGCTAAACGAAGAGGGGAAAAAGGGGGAGGGCTGTTTCGCGTAGACAATCACCGTCAACAGTAGCGGGAGTAACTACGGGGTAATGTCGACGACACACGTGACACTGTTGAATCTCCGTCATCGCCGGCCACGAATCGAACGCGAACGGCGCACGAGACGACATCAGCCGCCTCGCGATCGCGTTCTCCTTGCTTCTTCCCATGAGTGTTGCACGCGCGAACGTGCGAGCGCACTCTCCAGGCTCGCACCCGACAGCTTCGCGCGCGAGCCACGCTTTATTAGTCTAGCGCGGGCCATCGTGAACCCCTTTAGTTGCCTCGCTACGCTTCGCCTTGTCTCGCCTTGCCTCACCTCTTCTCGTCTCGCCGCATCTCGCCTCGCCACGCTCCTTCGCCATTGGCCATCGGCCATCGGATCAACAAGACCGAAGAGAAACGATAGATGTGAGTGAGCCTAAGCGTGATAATAGAAACCGACGTGTGAAGAGGAATAGTGAAGATAAGGTTCTGCGAAAGAGAAGAAAAAGTCGAAGAAGCGCGAGGAAGAGAATCAAAGGAGGGGCCAACGTGTCAAAGAGAGCGGAAGGTCGATGCGCCGGAGGAACATGAGAAGAGTAAGAGAGAACCGTATCCTTTGGTGATACAGTACAACCAGCACTCGTACCGATACGTTCGCGATTTAACGGCCAGCTTTGCAACCAGCCAACGTGCGGAAAACATTCTTTCCCAAAGTGATTTTATCTTGACGAGATTCAAAAGGTAATGATACGTAAGTTGATCCAGTAAGCTGGATAAATGCTCGCGGACAATTTAATACCGTGAGTTTAACAAAGTTCTGTTGCGAGCTATACCGATTCTTGGAACTCGTTAACGTGGAATACTATCAAGGAATACAACACTAGCGATTGTCCTTGTTAAAGGACAGCGCGAGCTACACAAAAAATCTGCGTTTGCTGGATGAACGATAGGGGAGGATGTTCTCCAATTTGACTGTTATCCATTCATCCCCGTGAAATTTTCATCGCGCTATATAAGACTTGTACAAAAACGAGAATAAGCGAATGACCGGGATAAACCCGGGATGGACAGCAGGGTGTCTTAGCGACACTGTGACATGTACGAACGTTTACCAAAGTTTTCCTCGTCGTCAGCAAAGGCACACGAGGCGACGGTGCGTGGAAAACGGTGCGAGGAACGATTGAGGCAAATCACGTGGGTCGACACCCGGTCGACGACAACCGGCGACAGCGGGACAGGTTGAAAAGATGCTGGCACTCGCGATGCGCCGCGAACACACAACCGGGCGCAGCAATTACGAGCCCGCAAATCCGCTCGCGGGATTCGAACACCTGCAGCACAACAGTGGTGGTAATTCGTTCGCGGTGGTACCCACCACCGAGGGGCGAGTGCGCGACGCCGCTCGGCCGGAGGCTGAGGGTGAATTGCAGGAGTTTGTGGACATTGCGCAAGTGCAACAGCTACTCCAACAGCAACAGCAGCATCAACAACACCATCATCATCATCATCACCAACAGCAAACGTCCACGGCGGCCGCATCCTGCATATGGGGAGCGGTTTATCCTCCACCACCGCCCGCGCTGGGATATCATCACCATCACCATCATCATCATCATCATGCGCCGTTACCGCCGCCATCAGGTAATACTTGATGAATAAACAACGATTTCACGCGTGACATCGCGAAAATCGAATGGAAGGTTTGTCCGCGAATCCGTTTCACCGCGAAAGAAAGAGTTTGTTATTTATTACGTTGCCGCGCGAGATACGACGTTTTCACACGCTATTATCTGCGATGATTTTTCTGCAACAAGCCACAGGCAAGACGGACGTGAGATATAATTTATGTCGCTCTCGAGCCATTCGGCATTTTTTCACAGTTTCCCTTTATCCTAGTAGGAGTACCCACTGCTGTGGCTGCCGGTCTAAACACTCCGCGACTATATGTATGATAATCGATCTTTAAGAGCTTTAAGATCAGCAGCACGTCGAAACCTGTATTTCTAGACTGGCTATTAAGTTTCTTGTCACCGCAAATGTGGCTCGTGAGAAGACGCTTCGCGTACGTTGTTGATAACGATAAAATTTCTCTCGCAAATATGAAACGTTAGATTATATTTATTCTTATACACACAAATTATTCAAATTTTTGTAATCGGAAATTGAATCGATTATTATGATGATGATATGAGCGTTTAAAGGTCAATTAAATCTTATTATCGCGATAATTATTTATTATTATTCAATATTGACGTGTATCATTTTATCATCAAATTTTTCTGCAAGCATAAAATTTATCAAATATTAATGGAATTACATTTCTAACCGTCCATTCGATGTAGCGATGTATACATTATGTATTATATATTGACTATAGTAGTTATTGATTGAATCTTAAAATTGGATGAAATAGTACTTTTGTTATTTTACACCACATGTAATATGTGTAGCTTGCACTCCCTTAATCCGTAATCATGATTTCTTAAAACAAATTACCTCTTTTGTTAAACATTTATAATATTCTTAAACATTTCTAACCAGTTGCTATATGTAACGATACTTTTTTATATGATATTTACAGGAAAACTAACGAGATTTATTTGTATAATCAAAAGCTTCTTTATTATTAACCATATTAAAACAATTCGTACAGACAACTCGGATATTAGTAACTTTGCTATAAGCTCTAATATGCAAAACATTTGAAAACTGCTTCTTATATTACGCTTTTATCAAGCGTTGGATGCGCCGACATGTTTTTATTTTTTGTAATATTTAAATCTTATATAGGCAAATGTAATGTTTGCCTTCAAACAGTATCAGTATCCTGATTAATTTTTTTAATGCTAGGATAACTATATTATACAAGATGATTTGTGCAAAGTTTCACTGGCGGCTTTTGGCAAAGATTTGGCTTTTAATTTGCTCAGTTTTATGCAGCATAAGATAAAGGTACGAGTAATTTAACAAAACCATTGCATATATAACGAAATTATAAGTCGGGGTTTCAAAAAATTGGATAAGATATTCGAAACTTGCATTTAAGTTACGAGTGTATGCGCGATTTCACAGATCTTGCCGTCGGATACCGGACGCTGATATCGCCGGTAACCGCTGGTAAACTGCGAGTTCGATAGCTTGACGTCCAAAAACTTCGTCTCATATGTATATAAAGCGATATCTATGTATGTACATGATACGTTTTTTATAATACTTGTGAGATGAATCAATTCATCAATATAAAAATTTTATCTGATAAATTTCTTCTAATTTAAATTGGAAAATAAACGTATTTTGCGCATACAAACTAGTGCGTTTTAATTACAATTTTTTAACTCGCAATAAATTTTGATATATTATTATTACAACAGATGGAAAAATTATTCAAATTAGATGAAAAGAGAAAAAGACAGTTTTATAGAGCAACACATAGAATATTCTTATCCCTTTGTTAAATACTAACTCGACAGACTTAAGTAATAACTCGACAGACTTTTCACTAAAAAATCTACATTCTACTATATACATAGAGTAATTTAAAAATTATACAATATTTTTGAATTAGTATCGAAAGAGAAAGAGAGAGAGAAAGTTTTACAGACACACACATTTGTCACATGAAATATTTTTATTCTTTTGCTAATAACTGGACGGACATTTCTTTGAAAAATTTTCTACATATTGTATTATACATATAGAGTAATTTAAAAATTATACAATATTTTTTAAATTGATATCGGTAGATCACATATGAGATCACATTTAAGATTAAATATATACCATAGTTTTTATTACATAGCTAGTAATAGGTTCTCATGTATCTAATGCTTTTTAGATAGCACGAAAGACAATATAGAGAAGATGAAAGAATGAGGCCGCGTCGAGAATCGCCCAGCATGAGCAAAAGAAAAAAAGATATTGAAGAACGATAACTCTTAATTCCACGCACTGTCGGCAGTCCTGTTGAATTCGGCGTGCTACACATCACTAGTCCAAGTTTGTATAAAGGAACGAGCCTCCCTTCGATGTAAAACGATTAAAAGATTAATGATTGCTTTCAATTCGAATGGACCGCGTCCAATTTCGTCCGGCATGCGTAAAAACTCTTTCGTGTTGCGTGTTATTTTTGCGCAAATATAAATGTAATGTCGTGTACGCTAGTAAGAAATTTTTATTTTTTTTTTTCATTTACGCACGAGAACGGGGGATCGAAGCGCAGCTTTGCATAAGTTATTGTTTAAAGTGTCGTTGCTTCGTACAGTAATGCGTATAGTAAATCGCATGTACACGCCTGACATTTCGTTATTATTGTATGGATTCGTACGACAGGAAATCGTACATCATATACGAACCTACAGTGGGCGGATAAAAGGGAACGAGTCACCTTCTCTCTCTCTCTCTTTCTCGTCTCTCATTGACGTCTTTTTAATAATGTTGGCTTGAGCAGCTTATGCGATCTCTGCTCTTTATTTCTCTCCCAAAGTTGCGCGTAAAAGTTTTTACGCATAAATGATATCTACATGTATTAATTTTTACAATACACTGTTATATTTAATCACAAAATTCTTTGCAAAATCAATAGGCACAATAAATACAATTTTTTTTCTATGATTTGATGTATATATATATATATGTATATATATATAAGTAATTTTTGGAAAAGTTTGCGCAATTTGTCCTTAATTGGTCCTTTTTCTACTACCAAAATTTCATATCTTAAAGAACCTTTGAATTTCTTCTATTTATATACTTATTCAATTATGGTTGCCGTAACAATTACGAAAATAGGCCCTTTTCTTATTATCAGTGATTTGAGAACTTCTTGTTAAGCAGTGTCTTCAAAAATAATTCTTCGAGGGGTAGAAGGGGAAAAGGGGGAAAGAGAGAGAAAGGAACATGTAAAAACAAATTATACGTACAATCTGAGATAATTTGCCAGAAAGAAATATCTATAATAGCATAATTTTATATTATTATCAAATTAGCTATATTCAGCTTAAAATAAAATAATCAGTAGTATCATTGTTTCGTTATGCTTACGTTGCGTGACAAAGTACGACCATATGCCGAAACATTGTTACAACCTTATCGCATACGTCAAAGCTGACATATATTCACCCTGACAATCGATCGCAAAATACTATAAAATTTTTATCGTAGATCAAGTTACGTATGTAAAACGTATATAAAACATAAGAAGTGCTTACGTCGTTACGCGAGTGCGTTTATTAGGATTCGACTAAAATCGCTTTTATATTTTTTTCATAATACAAAGTAACATATTGTGCCAATAGAATATTTGATTTATTGATTATATTATTATTTTTATTTGTCATTAGATTAGATTAGAAAGACTTTTTGTTTTTTAGATAACATATTTTTTTTTATTTATTCGATAAATGTAGCTATATATCGGGAATAAATGTCAGAAATGCGATAACGAAAACGAATATAACAATTTACATTAAGACACAAAACTTATAACTTGAGCAATCAGTAACAGGTGTATTATTACGATCTCTCAAATTGATTTGGCTAATCATCTTATTATGCGTACTATATCCATTCAAGGGGGACCCACCGTGCGTGAAATCAGATACTTTAAATGGCTCTTACATACACAATATAAATACATTTGTTTTGAATAGCGCTATATATGTCAATTAATAACATTTTACCTATTTGACATATTTTGGATTAATAACTAACGTTACGCGATATTAATCTCGAATCTTTGCTTAAGGCTACATGCCATTTTGATATGTTGGCGCGCATACTGTCCGCTACCTGTCAAAGTACCAATTTATGATAGGATAATAAAACTGTACATATATAGATCTAATACCCTTATCAATCCAAGTGTCAACGGGTGTCGCAACGAAAAACGCGCCTGATAAAGAAATCGACCCGATTACACGCGATATAACGATCCGTGTGGACTCATACGGAAGGGATGCTATATTCAGCAGTCTCGCATAGGAATCGCCACGATAATCGCATATAGGAACAAACACGTTGCTCCCGTGTATTTTTATGCTATAGCATACAGATTTATACGTGTACGTGCGTTATAGCGTGATAAAAATATACCGGTGATCAATGTGTTAGTGAGTTGTTATCATCTATGAATGGCTCATAGACATATGAAGCATCTACGTCAGCATCGACCGATAAGACTAACGTAAGCGGGAAGAAGATGAAGGGGGTTAACTACGCGTTATACGTAGCCACCGTTGACGTCCAAGTACACGCGAGCTATAGTATACGAGAGGGAGAGGATCAAAGAAATCGATAGGCCACGGTGCAAAAATAGTCTTGGGACAATTGTCTGGGTGGACTTATGACTATCTCTTGTATGAACTACGCGGTTTCGAATCGATTTTTTCAGAAAGTGCGTCTCCAAATGGATTTACTAACTCTAAATTAAATCTAAATCACTTTTGGAATAAAATATTTAGTATATATTATGAATAAAATTAGATATACTCTAAATATAATATAGATTTCAGCGATGAATTTAGTTTCCTGATCATTTAATTAAGAGAATGCATGTCATATCATACCATACGAAATTACAAAAATTTTTGGAAACTAAATTTGAATCCTCGTATTATATTCAGAGTATCTTAATTATTTTGTTTATAACACTTATTATATACATTTTATTCCAACTGATAATTAGACAGATTATTCTCTTTCTCATTTGCTTTTTTTATTAAATAAAAAAAGTTTACTTTAATTCGAGATATTTAATATAAATTATAAATGGTAAAAATACTCTCCCCTCTTCTTCCCCCACAATAAAAATGTTTCTAAAAAAGGATTAGCTTCCAGGAAATTAAAGTCTATAAAATTTATAAGATTGTGTATATAAAAGATATATTGTGTATGTAAATTTTTTATGATTTGAAAAAATTCTTTAAAGTTATTTTAAAACAATAATTTTATAACAATAACTTTGTTGTTTACACTCACCGCGCGGTAAAAAAAAACCATAAAAGATTATCGTATAAGTAGATATATTCTTTTTACTTTCTGATTTTATCCGATTACATCCTCTCCCTTATTTTATTACATGCTCGCATTATTTTAAAAGTTATATTTTTAACCGAAATTTTATATAAAGTATACATATCCGCGGTTCGTAAAGCAATTATATTTTTAGTCAGTCCAGTTTCCCTACCTATCTTAGCCTCGTCCTGACGTTATCACAGTTTATTAATATTTACTTATATTACGCTTTTGTAACTTCTTCACACACACACACACATACACGTGATAAATCTTTTTCCGCTGCTCCGATCATTATTAATAGAGTTGTTGAAAAAAATGTGCAGAAATAGTGGACATCTCGCACGAGCTTATTCCCTTTTACGCACCATCGTAATGCTTAAGGAAAGCATGTTGCACGATCTTTTCAGAAAAATCAAATTCTCGTGCGTGGAGTGCAGCATAATGGCAGTTATGACCATGATGTTCCGCCATGATGCGCGGTTTCAGCCGTGTGTCTCTCGCATAAGTACTCATTGTAACAGAATTGCGCATTAAAAGGTCGAGAAACGAGGAAGTGTGATATAAATTATAGTTAAAATGCATAGTTCTCCTCGGAATAGTAAATTCGCTTCTACGCCTCCTCGCCGATAAATTTACATGCTCTTTGAAGAAGGCATTCGTTTTTGGAAAATTTATATCTAACCGCTGTCGCTTTTGATTATTTCGTTGCCGATCTTTTATCCAAAATTGTAGCTGCCCACTAAAAATTAATCGCGACACGGACGATCTTTTATTACTATTATATAACATCTCATGATTATTATAATTTAATTCATTCCGTTTAACTTATCTTGAACCATTGCTTGAATTTCTATCAACTCGTCGACCAGCATTTTATCAAAAAGAAAAAAATATGCAAATTTAAAAAATTATTGGATAAATTTTTCTTTATCTCTTTGTTTCTCTCTCTCTCTCTTTCTTTGATACAAATGTCGTTTTATTTGGTAACTGCTTCTCTCGGCAATTTTATTCTAAAATGTAGGAAAGGAGTTCAAGTCTCTTATTCTATGATGGATAACGTAGCCTGCAGGAATAATTTAAGAAATACAGCTGGATCTTAATTTAATTGTATAAAGAGAGCTATCCTTTTCCCATAATTTACCGTTACAAGAATGCTATCGTTTTTTTTATTTAAATTATATATTTATATCACGATCTCTATTGTAAAAATAATTCTTTTAATAAATTAAATACATCAATAAAAGATCAATTTCAAACTTTTCCATTTAGAAAAGTTATGAAGCCCTTTACAGATATTTCAGACTCTGTTCCGTTTGGTAACTTTTATAATTAAAAAATACATTGTGTTGATTTGATATAAAGTTCTACGCACGGGGGGCAGTTATTGTCATAATCGAAAATAACGCTCTCATCATAAGCAGTGTAACAAGCTTCTGAAAGGTCGAAGTAAATGCTCGCATCTACCGGAAACGATCATTAATCAACGATCTCGGTAACGTATCGCGCAAAAACGTGCGAAAGCCTCGCGAGTTGTCACATGACTCACCACTCACGTAGAACCAAAGTACGTAATAGCAGAATAATCGGCTCGATACAGAAGCGATTTAAAACGCATCGCCTACAGCGATTATTCTGCATAGAATATAAAAAAGCGAAATATAGAGAAATATAGAGTATTTAAATTAAAAATATACTCTTTTGCAATATGTTTTTGCATTACTCTGAAATCTATATTATTTATGCGATCCATATTTGTAGTTTCCAAATTTAAACTACGTATCATCGTACAAATTTTTTATATAGTACGCTTTAAAATACAGAAGAATTACTAGAGAAATAGTATAGCAATCTACAACTCTGTGTAACCATATTATATGTGTGTGTGTGTGTGTGTGTGTGTGTGTGTGTGTGTGTGTGTGTGTGTATTTTAAAAGACACCGAATAAGTTTAAAAGGCTAAAGTAAAAGTTTCTGAATAAAACAGATAACGTTGAATATTTAAAGATATTATATATAATTAAAAATAATTGATTGATATTATAAATAAACGCGTTTCTTTTTTCTTTTTACCAAACAATTCTCGTCTTTTTCTTAATTTCTCAATTCTTCTCGCATACCAATATGTTATTCAATTTCGAAAGAACATTGTAAAAGAATTCAGAATCATGCCTCGTATACATCGTTTCGTCATTTTTATATATAGCATTATCTGAAAATATCTTAATTTACACCACGCATCAATCCAACATGATAGATTCTCATAATTTTAAATTGCGTCGATTTATTCGTAAAGTTCTTATCGATCTTCTGTACGAAAGTTTGCTGCAAAAGATTCTTTTTTCAGATTAGCCGAAGAAAATTTATCAAGAATAACGTGATCGAAGCGTGATATCCTGCGTATGCGTACGCCGAAAAGAAAGCGAAATAATAATCAGGACAAGGAATATAAAACGACGCAAGGCAATCACGATACGCTGCCAAAAATCTTGTATCATCGGTTAAATGACTCATCGGCAACATAGGAAAATATTTGACGCTCGCCGCACTAGTCATCCCGGGTATTTGGGGATGCTGGGTGGCTCAGGTGGTTGCGTGGCGGCTTGAAATAACGCCGTTCGCCCGCGCAAAATCGCGTCGATTAGGGCCACGAATAGTGCGCGCCCACCACCTCGTCGAGAGCCACTGATAATTTTAGAACATTTTGTTGTGCCAGATCAACGTCGTCGGCGTGCGTCACTGTCTCTTTTCTCTCTCGTGTGTGTGTGTGTGCATCGGTTTCACGTAAAGTCGATCGAATAAAACGAATGATTAATGCGTACGATAATATATTAGATCAATACAGATTCGTATTTCTCAAAAGTTTTTCAGGAAGATTGTATAATAGAATATGCAATTGATTTTTTAAATCAACGATACATTTTGTTGTTGAGCACAATTTATCTTCTGCCATCTTATATACTGTCAATTTTTTCAATATCTTCAATATATGTGAAAAAATAAAAAAATAAAATAATTATTCATCTTCTAATTATACTTTAAAAGCTCGTACAATGTAAAATCGTAGAATCCTATTACGTATATGTTAGAAGATATGCGTTAAATTTTTAATGATTAACGCTAGATTTATTATTGAGATGAAAGTGCTCGCGCGGATAGAGCTTAATTTTTATTTTGATAATTATATTAGAGTGTACTCGGCGCACAAAAGAATTTCAAAAATTAAAATAAAAGTATAATATATATAATATATATATATATATATATATATATATATATATATATATATATAGAGAGAGAGAGAGAGAGAAATAAAGAGACAGGATAGGCGGAGGATAGAGGGGACGAAATACCAAGAGAGCAAGACGGAGCGAGAGAAGGGAGAGGGGGGAACGGGCGCGTGGCAGCGCGTGGTGCCAAATAGGGCATCAGGTGGTTGCGAGACGCCCGCGAGAAAAAGATCGTACGCGCGTGCGCGTATATACGTGACTGCTAACCGGGCGCACGCACGCGTCCGCACAAATGGCACGCGTCTCTTACCCTCCTGAGAGAGTGCGGTCTGCCTCATGTATGGCAGACACGCGCGCTGTTACAAATATGTTAGGGAGCCACGTACATGCATACCGTCTCCGGGATAAAATTACTTTCTCCTTACGCGATGTGGATACGCGTCGCGCTTATCTCGTAAGTGATTCGTAACTCTGTAGTATTTATGCGCGATCGGCCAAACGCAAAACTTCACTCTCTCTCTCTCTCTCTCTTTCTCTCTCTGATGCGTTTGTTTTTAATAGATATAATAACAGGAGGTCGAAAACAAGTCCTTTGCTCCGCGATCGGTTTTTTCACATTATCCTATGTACGACATAGCAATCTGCGCATACATTATTTGATTATGCCAAAATATACTCGCTTATACATAATTTATACATTTATTACATATTCTGTCACAAGTGCATACATTTCTGTAGAATTTTACGAAT
Source organism: Cataglyphis hispanica (assembly GCF_021464435.1). Lineage (NCBI taxonomy): Eukaryota > Metazoa > Arthropoda > Insecta > Hymenoptera > Formicidae > Cataglyphis > Cataglyphis hispanica. The sequence goes on from NC_065963.1 coordinate 7,550,900, forward strand.
ATGATTCGTGCATAAAATATCGAGAAATAATTTATTTCATATAGCGTTTATATGTGTGTGTACATATTTTTTTATTTGCCGCATACAACTTGTTAATAAAACGCACTACTAGCCAACATTATAACAGAAATAATTAATGATCGACTATATTAACACTCACAAATAGTTTGCTCCTTTTAATTTGTACAGCTATATACATTTGAAAATAAAAAGCATAGAATGATATCGATTTCTCTCGTTAAAAGATTAAATTGGATATTCTTATCATAAAAAAATTATGACAACTGGAGGAGGAGAATATATTCATCGGAGACAATAGTTTCAACATATCAGATTGATCTTGAATTCTTCTTCGTTCTTTTTCGTTCTTATGCTAGTTCGCGGCTTTTCCTCCATCTTCTGTCGCGTGTTCGCGCGTTCTCGAAAGTACCTCGTGGGGGGGACAACAGTCGCGCGCCTCGAGTCTACGTCACAGAGCTCTACGTCACCGGTGAACGGGGTTGAGAGGAGTCTCAACGACGCAGGAGTGAGATAGGAAAGTGAGGAGGGAAGGAGGAGGAAGCTCCTATGGTGGGATGCTAGTACGCGGAGGAAGATAGGGGAAGGTGGCAGAGCGCGCAAAGAGCGATAGCTGGTGGGGATAGATATGTTCGTAAGCACTGGCTGGTAACCACGACGGCGCGAGAAGCAGGCAATCGTGGATCGTTCAGATTCTACATATATGCATGTATATGTATGTGTGTACATATATGAGATATATATGCGTATTTAAATATATATGTATACAATATCTAAATACACACACACATATATATATATACACGCGCGCGCGCGCGCGATATATACGTTGGCATGTATAAATATACGCGCATACGTATGAAGACGTATGGCGCACACACGCGTGCGTAGACAGAGAACCGCCAGGCGGGGATTGGCTGGCGGTCGACTCGGCGCTTCCAAATATGGGACAGTCTCGGCGGTCCATTCATAAAACTACGGGGCGCGCCGCCGCTCGGCTCAGTTCGTGCGCGACCCCCACGCATTGCGCGTCCTTTAACAATCGCTGTGCACGAGCCAATACACTCTCAGTCAGGACGTACACCTAACGAAGGAGAGTTTATAAAGAAAGAGAGAGAGAGAGAGAAAAGCGAATATATATAGAAAGAGAAAGAAGGACGGATAAATGGATAGATACAGAGAGAACGAAAGAGAGTGAGAGAGGGGAAAATAGAGAGAGAGAGAGAGAGAGAGAGAGAGAGAGAGTCGCCGACGCAACATAACGCGCGCGGTCCAGCGCGCGCGCGCTTTCGCTCGCGCGCCTACGCACACGCTCTCGGATCATACACTGTATTTGCTCTCACTCGCGCACAGATTCGGAGTAGCGTGGACCCGACGGCGACGGCGACGGCGACGGTGGCCGGACACGTCTTCTCGCCGCACAAATACTTTGCTTCGCTTTTCGATTCACGCGTATTTGCATCGGCTCTTTCTTCAACGTGTCTGTACCGTCGAAAGGTGAGAAGAGGAGAGTAACTTCAACTACAGGCACGCATCGGTCGACAATTGACCGAACGTCGTTTATATTTTCTTCTCGTTGACGGACGGAGGAAACGAAGGTACCAGGTACTTGACCGAATCGACCGGTTGGCGAAATCTATGCGTATGCGAGACGATCATACACGCGTAACTTCTTACAACGCTCGGTGGTGGTAATGGTGATGGTGATGGTGATTATTAGTGGTTGGTTGGTGGTGGTCCATTCCGCAACACGCGCACGTAGTGTTGCCGGCCGGTGGCATCTATCGAAATAAAAAGGCGGGAAGGAAGATACTTTCTTGTATCAGCTGGCGCGCAAACAGCTTTATTGAGTTAACCAAAGGGGCTCGCGCCACGCGAGCAAGAAACGCGCCACACATTTAATCGCTGCTACTAATCCTACTAGCTGAAAAAAGAATAAAAGAGAGAGAGAGAGAGAGAGAGAGAGGAAGAGACAGAATCGCGTGACGTACACACACGATTCTTCGATATATGTATATATCGAAAGATCATTAACGCACGGGATCTAACACGCGCGCTATTGAGAGGAGCTAGGAGGAGACTTAATTGTATGATCAGAGTGTGATCGAGAACCGACAATATTCTAACTATAATAATTACGTTGAACGATACAACCGCAGGCGAGGACACGCAGTGCGGTACCGAGGATTCTGCCATCGCCCAGGAAGGCGACCCGCTCCAGAGGATGACGATGGACGGCATGGAGGTGGTTGGCTCGCAACCGCACGCAGCCACCAGCCCGTTTCTGCTCTCCTCGCCGCCCCTTGGCCATCATCATCATCATCATCATGCAACATTTAACCTGCAGACGGTGCAGCTTAGTTTCGACGCGTGTTTACCGTACAATGCGGCCTCCTCGTCCAATTCCGTCACCTGCGGCATCAGCGGGACACCCGTGACCTACACAAATTCGTCCACCAGCTGCAGCAAGACTATACCAACCCTTTCCTTATCTTCGTGCGTGCCGTTACATACGCAGCTTCAAATCAGTCCGACCGATTCCACGGAACACGATCATGATCGGCATCATCACCATCATCATCATCATCGATTGGACGATCATCAACATCACTTGCATACCGATGCATCGTCACCATCTGTCGACGCTACAGATGGCAAGAGGCATCGACAACCCGATGACGATGATAAGGGATGTATCAGAAACTGCAGGAGCGATATTCATGATTCGAACGATAAGGATAAGCCTGGTGATCTAAACACACCGGTCACCACCAGCAGCGACCTACCCTCTTTCTTCGGTCCTTCTGCACTTGTCGAACCGCCACCGATCTCAGGTATCTACACATCAGCTATACCTTACGACGAGAATTGTTCGACAAGAGTTTTGTTTCTCTCTATATATTTTTAATACATATTTTTAATACATATTTTTTTACTTATTTTTCATTTTAATTAATTATGTTAATTAAATATTTTCTCATATTAATAATTTAATGTAAAAAAAAAAAAAATGCACAATTGACATATGTCTGTTGCGCGTTGTTGAATTAATTTTTTAACTCATTCCTCATAATTCAGCGAACATTAATAAGATTGTATACGATGAAAGTACGATGCAGTTAAATTTTCGCGATGTTATATTTCGCTTTCGTCAACCTTTCGCTTTCTATACGTTTACGCAAACTCTTCGTGCTTCTTGATATCCTGATCTTTAAAATCTGTATCCTTCGCGGGAATTTAGATATATTTTATGTAAATTTGCTCTCGTATATGATCTCTTAAAGGAGATGCATCTGTGACGAAGAATCACGAGGTGTTACTGACGTTTATTACATTGCCCGCGAAAATACGTAATATCGAAGGTCTGTCCGCCTGTCGCGGATCAATACTCAACGACCCCGACATTCAGAGACCCTCCTCTTGAACCTGCACCACCACCCCTCTTCCTCTTTCCACTTCCCTTGGTCGGTTCATTCATGCTTTCAGCCTCCCCACCCTAACTTCGTTACCCTCAGTACCGTAATAACCCTCGGATAATTACCGTATGGTATCTTTTCTACGCATATATTTACATGTTTTTTTTTTTTATTTCCGTCATAGAAATATGTATATATATTTACTAAAAATGGAAACACAACTTTTTTAGAATTTATTTTATTTCTCAGAGCGTTATATTAAACGCATTTATATATGTTATATGGAAAATTCGACACTAAAATTTTCAATAAAGCAGACATAATGCTTCTTGTGATCTTAGTAAATACTTTCTCAGCGCTAGTTAGCATAATTATATACGGAGAAAGGAAGTAACAAAACGCGGCAGGATGCAGACAACAGATAGAACCGTTGTTAGATAAAGTCACCCCCATATCACACGGTTCTTCCTGTCGGCTCTTGGAAGAATAAATACATGCCTGCTTATTACGTATATATATGTAAAACGCGTGTATACGCGATATAATACGTCGTATATCCGAAATTGAGAGTAAATGAGATGATTTTATTGATATATTACAGGCAGTCTGGCGGGTGAGGATCTTTCGTTGGAAGAGGCAACCGCGGAGGAGGACGAAAACGCCGGCACATCCGCTGGCAGAGATCATCGTCATCATCATCATCATCATCACCAGGATACGCGAAATACCGTTACATCAAACGCGCCTTCAAGCAGTCCACCGTCGCGCCACCATCAAACTCAGGACGAGACGGATCGTTGCAACGTGTTGCAAGGTGGTGTAATTTTGTATTCTTCACCGCATTCCACATCTGCCGTGCCCGCGACGAGCGTAAATATTTGCAACGTACCAACATTGACCTATCGCGGCGTCTTTACCACGACCTGCACACAATCGTCGCCTCTAAACAATCTTCAAGGCGAACAGCAGCAGCAGCAACAACAGCCAACGAGCCAGGAATTGTGGGCGCCGTTACCCTCGCCAACCTTAACCTTGACGGGTCAACCGTTCCTTCACCCCAACCTTCACTCGACCGCGTATAGCGGCGAGACCGTCGAATTACTGCAGGTCGAATCGAAACCACCACCCCCGCCACCCGGTTACCATGACACACCAACTACCACTCCTGCTGCCTGGCTGACGGCGCACGAGGAGGCTTATGATCCTAGTCTTCTCTCCCATCATCACTCGCATACTCATCATCAGGAAGCAACGTTGAAACAGGAGCCAACCGGCACATCCGGTTACACTCCCAACGTACAACAGCCTCAACCAGCTCAGGCGCAATCTCAACAACAACAACAGCAGCAGCAACAACAACAACAACAGCAACAAGCTCGGCCACCTAATACTGGCACCACAGGGGTTCAGCTGGCCGAGTATAATCCGAGCACGTCGAAAGGCCACGAGATCCTTTCTCAAGTTTATCAGCAGAGTACATTACCACTTCAACTGGTTCCCGTAAAACCGCGAAAATATCCGAATCGACCAAGCAAAACGCCGGTGCACGAACGGCCATACGCCTGTCCGGTGGATGGTTGCGATCGCAGATTTTCCCGCAGCGATGAGCTCACCCGGCACATTCGCATTCATACGGGACAGAAACCGTTCCAGTGTCGCATCTGTATGCGCTCCTTTTCTAGAAGCGACCATTTAACCACCCATGTGCGTACGCATACCGGTGAGAAACCATTCTGTTGTGATCAGTGCGGCCGAAAGTTCGCCAGGAGCGACGAGAAGAAGCGCCACGCAAAAGTACATCTTAAGCAGAGGCTGAAGCGCGAAGCGTCTCACGCTAATCCAAGAAGTCATCCTCAAAGCCACGCGTCGTCACCCTGCAATCAATGAATTCCACGAATTACAACGATGTTGAAAAGTCCTTTTTAACGTTCAGAGATCTCATTACGTTTGTGTCATGTTCCGACAAATTGTGATCTATGTCTCCCTCTATCCTCCTGTCTTTCCCTTTTTCCTCTCCTTCTCTTTTCGCTACTCCCTTTCTCCCTTTCCTCCTTCCCTGCATCTCTCGTGATGACCGATGAAGAAAACGCGGAGACCTTTAGACGGTGAAAACCGTCATCGACTGATCCGTCATTTATCGTCGGTTCATCAACTAATTACGTTATCTTGATGCATAACTGGATACGAATTAATTGCATGCGAAACGAATTTTTTGAAAATTTCAGATATCGTATCTACGTAACGTAATTGTAAAATAAACAATTTGCTCATTTTTAAAATTGTCGTGAATCAAAGAATAAGGAGATTAAGCGTTGCCACATATAGTTCTTATTCATATTCGTGTAAGAATTTCATGTATTTTGAGATTTATCGTTGACTGAAAAACGCATGAGAATATAGTTTAATCACTGTACCAAAAATAATGTCTTGCGTCACATAGCGAAAAATTAAAGTACTTAAAATATATGAAAAGCATTTACAATCATCGGAAACAAACTTATATTTAACCGAAACTTTATGGAAGTTAATTATCAAAGTACCATATATATAATTCCATTCTCTTAAAATATGAAAACGATAAACATTATTCTCTCTCTGCTTTACATGTACTTCGTATCTCTTAGCTTGTATCCAGACACGAGTTGAAATGTGAACGTCGCGAGATATTCACTAGCGTCACTAGCGTATCTAGATGTCATTGAGCGTTGCGAGAGCATTTTCGTGCAATTGTATAACATAAAATCGATACCATCCGCAGCTTCCGAGAATCATCATAGAGTGAAGCGGGAGAGAGGGAAAGATTGAGAGAAAGGAGAGGGGGGGAGAAGAGGAGCAATGCGTCTCATTGCATGCGAACGATTGTGTGTGTATAAGAATGTAATGCTTCGTGAAACTATAACTATTGTATTGACTCGTTACATGATCAATGCGAATTCTCGGGATTCTTGATATTTAAAACATATATCTTGTCTCTATAAAACACACTCAATTTAAAAGACTCGTGCGGTCCAAGTGCAAGTTTAAAAAAAAATTCATGTTTTATGGAGCTGTATTCTTGTTAGACAGATCTATCTTACACGAGAGAGATTGTTGACAAGATTCGCGGCAACAGAAATAGAGATATTTTTTTAAGTATATTTGTATATAACTATAATTCTCACACACAACCGAATCACACACAAGCATAATGGTTATGATATAAAAGTATTTATTTTTGAAAAAAATTTTACAGCATTGCGTTATAAAAGATGTATAGGTGCTGAAAAAAGTTCCTCTTCTTCTTAATGTCGTTAGGAAACTTATGTTAATTGTTAAATTTTTGGTGCTATATGTACGCTGTTGCGTATGTCTCTATCAGAAATCAGAGGCAATATTTCCAATATAAACTTCTCGATATAATAGAATTTGCACATATGTCGCGAGAATTTTAATCTTGCAGTGATTGCTTTCTTTTTTTATCGTTCTCATGCCTTGTGTCACCGTATTTTCTTCGTGCTCCGAACACGCTAAATCTCGGCTGTCTCCGTCAAATACTTCCAATTCTCAGTCATTCTTGTCTTTTCCCTTTCCATATTATTGTAAAAAAATCCAATGAAATTGTAATTAGACGTGACTATCGTTGTTGAAAGAAATATTTCATGTACATATGTATATAATTTATTATACATATAGATATATATATTATAAATTGCTGTATGTATATGTAAAATCTAACGTCATTCTCTTGCCATCTTTCTTTTCTTCATTTCGCATTACTATCTCATACGTGTATACATATTTAGCAATTGTTAATGTTATGTATATGTTGCTCTATTTATTAACAAAATGACTATATTTCAAATGAATATATTGTTAATGTTAAATAATTATTTTTATTATTATAATATTATTATTCAATCGTGCAATGCGTTACAAAAATGATAGAGAAACGGCATGATATCCACAAATTATACTTGTAAAGTTGATGCGCACACACACACACACACACATATATATATATTTAGACACATTGTATGCGAACGCGATGATACGCACTACTCTTCGACATAAATTGTAAACGCAAAGTAACGCAAGCGCATCCCCTCAAGAGAATACTTTTTTTTACAGATAGTATTATCCTATCGCTAGATAAATTATATATAATTATTATACATATGGCGCTCCGAGTGCAATGCACATAACAAAAGCTCCGAATTACCTGTATATTCGTGTTGTCATCATCGCTCCTGCATATGCTTCTCTTTGCGAAACGGGTAACGCGAACAATCTCTTGCAACAATTATTAACAGAAATACAATTAACACTGACTCGAGAGCAAGTTGTTTAATTATTTTCGTAACCCTTTAAAAAGTATTAAATATAGGCTGTTAAAAAGAAGATTTAAAAAATGGAGGTTGCATTCTTTAATCAATTTGAAATCTATTTTTCTGGACAAAAATTAATTAAGCATCAAATTTTTATGTTCCATTGAAATTATATTGAAATTATATATTGAATATAAGATTTTATTTACTTTTATATAATCTCGCACAAATCTGAAAAATTTGATTTTTGATTATACATTTATTCAGATATTATCAATATTTATTTATTGTGATGAAAAAAATAGTTTTGTAGTTAAAAATACGCCAATGTCTTTATTCCTGTTGTATAATAAACACAAAATGTATATAAAGCTTGCAAAGCATTAGTCTATATATAAGTAATCGTGAGCATTCCAATAGTATTAAGGCAATTAATTTCTTAAAATTAGAGAGTTTCCTAAAATTTGCAACATTTAATTAATTGATATAAATTAAAACTTGGATCCAATTATATGAAAAATGTTGAATAAAGATATAAAATTTTATGTACTTTCTGTTGGAGTTCTTTAAAATTAAATTCTTTTTGGCTAATCATTTTATGAAAAAAGAGAATATGAATTTCCTTAATATAAATATTAATATATATTAAATATAAATATAGCTTATGCTTAAGATATAATTTTAACAAAAGAAATTTTGACAGATTGCATTGCTGGATAGCAACAAATAAAGAATGAAATTTCAATTTTTGGCCAAAGTTTTAAGCAAACAGAATTTTAACTGGCAATATTATATATATATATACATATCTTGCGATATCTAATATTAAAATTTTAAGATTTTCAAAAAATTATATGTCCAATGAAATTTGTCATTACAATTTTCAACGGGTCATATTATATTCACCTAATATTCGCCGCACGTGCTGTGTTTTCTATTCGATATCGAATAAAAATATAATTTTACTGTTAAAATTTATTTTTAATAAAAACTTAGCAATAATTTAATTTTTAAAAATAATAAATCTTTTTGGCCAATTTTTATAGATCCGTCATCGCATCGACGAGATGAAAATGCATGCACGTATTTCCTTCACAAATACACACATCAATGTTATAAAATCTTTCTTTACATGTTCCTAGAGAATTTTCACGCACATTCGCTGCGATTGTTGTAATACAGGTAAGCAGTTTCGTGGTTTGGGATCGAGCTCTCGAATATTTTGCACGGTTTTGGCCGTCTCGGTAGCTCGTGCGTAGAGAAAGAGACAGGGAGAGACGCGCAATACAGTCACTATATATAGGTATACAGCCACCTATATAAGAAAGACAGTGCGCGAGCAGTGGGCACGAGTGAAGCTGAGAGCATGTCTATAAATAGGACCGAGAGCGAGATGAGGCCTCCTCTGCACTTCGCGATACCTTCTGCTTCTCTCCATCTCACTGCGAGAAATCCCTCCGCGCGAGGACTCCTCTTCCTTTTTTCTTTTCCTATTTTGCCTACCTTTCGTTCTCTGCCTCTCCTACGACATGATGATGTGTGTCTTCTCTCTTCTCCCTCTTAATCTTTTATCTTAATAGATATCTGTCCAGAGTTGCGACACATAATATCGCTTTTTTTGTTCCTACTATTATTTTGCTCCGTTCAATAAAAAATATATCCTTGCAAATTAATATAGAATCCTATTTCTTATGATATGTGAACAATTGTGAGATATTTTAATATAATGACAAATTTTTTTTTTCTACATCTCTGGACGAGCAAAAGAAAATGTTCAATAAGATATTTTATATGGAGGAAAAACAATTTAAATTTTTTTAAATATTAAATTTATGCTTTGTATTATATCTATATATATTTTTTTATGTAGATATTAGCTATCACTAAAACTGTATATAATTTCATATCTGATTGAAAATTAATTCAATCGATCATTTGTCGATTAATAAAGCGTAGTATCACAGGATCTCACTTGTCAATTTTGAATAAAAAAAATATAAAATTGTTACATCATTACAAAAACTATATGCAACATATATTATATGTGATTCGAGTTTATCTTATTGATTATTATTTTAATGTTGATATTTTTCAGGATTAACAGCACTGATATTATTAAAAAGGAAAAAATCTCAGGGGGCGTCGAAGGGGGGGGTAGCGTGTTGGGGTGCGCCGTGTCGTTACTCCGCTACATCGCAGCATCCGCGAAAGACCCCGGCTAGGGGTTAGGGTCACGTCATGGAGACTGAAAGAGTGGCGCCATACGGGAGAGGAGCGAGAGAGAAAGAGAGCGGCGGCGGGGGGAGGGGGAGGGGGAGATGAGAGTTCATTGAGCAACGGCACGTGTACGCGATAGAGAGTGCGGCTGCGATATGAAGTGGGATAAGGGTGGGAGGGAGTAATACAGCAATGAGTAGTAGGGCGAAAAGGGGTTGCCAAGCGACCATAACCGAGCGGGTTGCCCTTGGCGACTAGTTGCGTCACTGCAGCGTCGCGTGACGTCACGCGACGCCACTGCCCTTGACCGTCGTCGGGAGCGACACTGGGGAGAGCGTCCTGGCGAGCCCGCTTGCAATTCCTGTCCGCCCCGCGCACCGTCTGTTTTCCGATAGGCAGGACCAAAAGTCTATACATAGAAGCGAACTAATGCGCGAATATATGTCGAAACACTCTCACCTCTCGATATCTCTGCACTGGAGGAGGTGGAAGGCAGCCCGTCGCGATATACACATGTATATTGTAAGGTGTACCGTACTGTCTTTTGACACGCGACTTGAAATAGCTATTAAAGCGCTTCTTGCCGGCGCTATATTCGGAATTATGTGCCTCGATTATTGTTACGGTGATAGAGTCGCGAATAGCGATGTATGTGACAAGCTCGCGTTGCAAGCAGTCTCTCGGTAATCGATTGCCGCGAGTTTACACGTCGTATGCAATATTTATAGAATGACGCGCGAAGCTTACTTAACACACGTAATGGATTTATTTAATATATTCAATGACGGCTACCCGTTTCCGATTATATTTTCTTCGTTATCGTGGATATTATTAGACGATATCGTAATTTTTTTCCGAATATTTATAAGAGTTTTTTAAGTTTATTTAAAGCACACTCATTTTATATTTAATATTATAATAATAACAATGACAAAATATGCGAAATGTACCTCGTCATATATATATATATATATATATATATATATATATATATATATATATATATATATATATCTGATGCAGAACTCGGTGGAATATATTTTTCCCTCCTGGTTTTTTTTTCTATCATATACACGTACGTAAGTGAGAAACCATTTTTTAAATTTTATTTTTAATTATATATCATAAAATATATTAGATAAAAATGTTCATAATTTGTTTTGACATTTTATCATTTATATGATTGCAAATAACAGATATTAATAACTCATTGCATCATAGATTAGCAAAAACATATTACGCTCGATAATAAATTTTAAAAAAAAGTCAAATACTGGATGAATATTTCTCGTGATTTTCGAGTTTTTTATTAAAAATTAGTTTATTCTACGTACAATATTTCATATTAAATTATTTTATCCCACTCTTCTGCTTTTAGATCATAATTTTATTCGTAGCGCGGATAGTGTAAGACTTAGCCGAGACTCTGATCTCGCGTAGCAAAAGATCAGACTTTGTTTATTGTTAGCCGAGATGATTCAAATCCCATTTAGCCGAGATTCGAACCGCACTTAATCAAGCCTTGAACCCCATTTAGTCAAGATTTAAACTCTACTTAGCAGAGACTCGAACCTCATTTATAGTCGAGAAGTCGAAATTCGAACTTCGAACTCTGTTTAGCGGAGATTCGAACCCAAATTCTTTTTTAATAAAATTATTAGTCAATAAATTACTGGAAATCGTAAAAATTTAATTCCTTTTGTTGATTATGTATATCAATTTACTTCTAATACTTTTAACATTAACCACATTTCAAAAATTTCAATTTTAAAGAAAATTTTAATCCTATTGGGCTTTCAATTTATTAAGTATAATATTTGAATTAGCTTAAAATAAGTATATAAATATAAAATTATTTAATTAAAATAGAAAAATTTGTAAACAATTCTGCCAATTAATCGCCGATTAAATTAATCGAAATTTTGGTAAGTGACTCAAAGTTCTAATGCATGCAAATATACATATAGATATGATACATTCAATTTGAAAATTCCAAACTTCAAGTATAAAGTCAAGTAACAAGAAATTACAAGTAAAAAGCAATATATATTTTTATTATTATATGTATATATAAATGCATCTTTTATGCTACATATATTGAATCATATGTATGGATGAACAATTAAAAAATTTATATTTGAATTCGAATAAAAAACTTTTATGATATAAGATATCATGATATATAATCATTTATAATACAATATTAAATTTCTAATTATAAAACCCAATTAAAATAATATATTCTTACATTATAAAGATATGATTATATTTCATTATTCATTTCTTATTTCTTTATAAATCCACCTTCAAAAAATTCATATAAGGGATATATAATGTACTATCTTATCATTTGTATGCACAAATTAGTTATATTTTTCTTATGTATACTAACCGCAAATATTTGCTGCTTTAATAAAATATTAATTAATTTAAATCAAATTTGTTATATTCTCTCAAAAGATTTTATATAGTTCAAAACATATTATAGAAATTATTAATATAAATTGACATTGTAGAACAATTAGCGAGAAATAGGAAGAGTTTGTCTCTTCAGCCATTCAAGTGCCTGAATATTTTCTGTTCCTTGTAGTAAAGGTTTTAAAATCTTCAAACATTTTGCATGATAATTATTTAAATATTCAATCTGAAATATAAGATGAAACATAAGAGAGAAGGTGAAATATTTAAATTAAATAAAAAACATATATGATATATATACCTCTTTATCTGTAAGCATCGATATATCAAGCAGACTGGTTTGAATTGGTACAAGCGTCACAGTTTCAAAAGTAAGGAAACCTCGATTTTTATAATTGTAAGGTGTCTTTGCAGAAATAACTAATTCAATGTTTTCCAGTCTAATACCAAATTTTTCGTCTTCATAATATCCTGGTTCTGGTGATTAAAAATACACATACATTATTTATTTATATTAGCTTTTAAAAGCTTTTAATTTTTTAATTAATGGTGCAATTGTGTCTTATATATTTTAATCATACCATTCGATAAAAACATCCCAGGTTGCAAACCTGGATCATCTGGATGTGGCTTCCATGTAATACCGATAGGTTCTTCATGAACATTAAGATAGGATCCTACTCCATGACCAGTACCATGAAGATAATCAAGGCTATAAAGTTAATTCAGTCAAATATATAAAAAAAATAATACTTTTTTAAAATCCTTTTTTCTTGTTTTATATATTTTCATAAAAAGAAGTTTACTATACCCAATGTTCCACAAGCTTTCACGTGCCAATGTATCAAGATAATTCCCTTTTGTTTTTAAAGGAAATATCATTGTCGAAAGACGGCATTGTCCTTTAAATACTCTAGTAAAACATTCACGTTCGAAACTAGTGGGTTCGCCGAAATGTAGAGTTCTCGTTACATCTGTCGTACCATCTTGATATTGTGCGCCAGAGTCGCAAAGATAAAGTTCTTTATCCGTGATAGGCATATCAGTCTCTGCCGTGGGTGAATAATGAATAACCGCTCCGTGAGGACCAATAGATGATATAGTCGTAAAACTTAATCCAATAAAATGATCTTGCTCCCTTATAAAAAAAAAAGGTTCCTCTTGTTCATGTACATTTTACATTGTAAGAAATGCATTGTAAAAAAAATCATTTTATAAATTGACTTACTGCCTGAATTTTTCCAGTTGCGTCGCACCTGAAATTTCTGTAACATGCTCTTTTGCATTCTTGATCTTGTCTTCTAACCAAGCGAAGTATTTAACGAGAGCGACAGAATCTCTCACATGGGCTGCTTTCATACCTGTTATTTCAATCGGATTTTTTATCGCTTTCATAATGCTAATGGGTGTAATGTCTGTATGTTTCTTAATTTCTTCGCAATCTGCATGTAATGCATAACTGGATTTATTGCTAATCCAAATTTTATCTTGATCTGTACATGAATTTACAAGCTCTTTCATATAGACATGTATATCTGCATAAGCATGAAAAATTGGATCGACATCTTCGTTTTTTAATTGCTCTAATGCTTCTTGGCTAAGTCTACTTCTATCTACAAAGACATGTACATCTTTTAGAGTGAGAATAACATACGCAAAGAAGACAGGGTTGAAAGGTATATCAGACCCTCTCCAATTTAATAAGTATGCAATCCCATCCAATGCAGTTACTACAAGTATTGTCACATTGTTTGCTTCCATAGCTTCGCGACATAATCTTACTTTATCTCCCGCTTTTTTACCTGAATATCGTAATGATTGAGGTAAGATTATATTGGCCGTAGGTGCTGGTTGTTCATCAGCCCATACTTTATCTACTAAATTTTCAGAAAGAGGAATTAAACAATGACCAGCAGTAGTTAGACTGGTTTGCAATTGCGCCCATTCTGTATAACTTATTAGATTAGCATCCGCTCCAACTATAGACATTGAAGGTAAATTTGAAGCCAACCATACGGCAATAGTAGGTGTGTCTAATAAACCTTCTTTCATTAAGGTCCACTCTTCTAATGGATCTAATTCTGACATAGCTTGTGCATAATATCTTCCATCTGTCCACAATAATGCTTTATCTTGCATAATAACTACTGTACCATAAGAACCGCGAAATCCACTGATAAATCGTCGTCTTTGATCTCGCTCAGTCGAATACTCTGATTGATGCGCATCTTCTCCATTAACGATTAAAGCCTGGATGCCCTTTTTTCTAATATCACCAGTTTGAACATTTTTCATTAATGCTCGAAGCTGCGTTAGCTTCCAAAGTCCATTCTTTTTCACCATCTTTTTTTGCATTATAAAGAATACTTTATTATTTTATGCTCGACAATGTAAGACAACTAATGTAAACAAAAGTGAAAATATTTATATATAACAGTTTATTTCTTACCTTGAATCGTTTCTCAAACACTCCTTTGTTACACTGGAGATAAAATACTGTAAAATAATATAGATTTTTATATCTTCTGCATTTAAGTGTATAGAACTGCAAGTGCCATGTTATCAACACAATTATAAACTTGTCTTATAATTTTTTTAAAGATTAGGTATCTCTTTCCTTTATCTCTCTGATAAAAAAATGATCGCATATGATAAACTGAATACCTTTATCTTATTGAATGTGTTTGTGTGTATAAATATATGAAAAATGTTTCGAGATATAAGAACCAACTCTACTATTATAGACAATCCTTGACGTTACTCGACATTCGACACGATGCATATATATGTAAGATGTTTTGATTATTCGAATTTTAGTATAGTATCTTTATATAGTATAGTATCTTTATGCACTTGGGCATCCTAAGGTTTCATCCATATGTCATTCAGTGTTTAAGCTGTCTGACAGCCATGGAATTATTATTACTTTATTTTATTTCATTTTTCAATAAATTTTCATTAATTTTTTTAAATTCCATCTCTTAAAAGGCATGGGAATGGGAGATAAAGTTCAAATGGTTTTGAACTTGGGACTCGATTCTTGAAAAATATTAGAGAAGTATCAGTATAAATAGAAATTTTTACTCTGTAATTGAAGTACAGAGTAAAATTACTTCTTGATAATAACAATTTAACTCATAGGTAAACTTTACAATAGATGAAAAAACAATTATTGATATTTATTTAATGGGTAATTGACAGGTAAATCTACCAAAAAGTTAAATAACAAAATTTTGTCGCTTTTGTCCCTGATTAGCCAATCAAATGAAACCTATCCTAGTCCGTTTACGTTTAGAAGAAATAACATGGCATAGCAAATCAGATTTCGTTTTCTCTTTTCCATTTTTACCCTATCCTTTCTCATATGTATGTATGTATATACTCTGCGGTATATACGTACATACATATGTATAACGTACACAACACATTCCATTTTTTATTTTTTACTCTTTACAACGGCGAGCGACGAATTAAATTTTTCAGATCTTTTTTTACATTAAAAAAATCATTAAATGAATATATCTCCAGCAAAATTTGAAGTATCTATTTACAGATTGATACGCACATTTGAATATTTGTAAGGTTATTAGCAAAAAAATACTATTTCCTTGACGTTTGAGGTAGCGTGTAACTTACGTGTTGCGTTGCGAAAAGAACATGACAGATTACATCAAATTACACAATGTCACTGGCTTTACAGTATTGAGTAAATTGTTGGCAATCTGTCGGTTACAATTTCTTTTTCTGTAAGACATCTGAGTGATATCTTGATCGAATATTTATATCTTTATACATTTATTGAAGAAATCAAATCTGACACATATTACGTTTTTAATTTTTCGACATTTGTAAAATTAATTCTGGAATAAAATTGCATCGTATTCTGCATTATCATGACGCCTGGCCAAAGACGGCAGCGGGGCCTGCAGTATGGAATATTTTTGTTATGTATGCAGGCCCTAAATTTCGGACTGGATAAAATACCACCTACTACTTTAATTGGAGTTATTATACAGGTAATTTTTACTATAACAAGTTACTGTGAGTTTTAATTGCAAAGTTACTAAAATAATATTTGTGTGCAACAGATCAATTAAATGATACATTTTTCTCAAATACTATTTGTATATGGAAAACATTCTTTTTTTTTTAAATGTATATTTCTATAATCAAGTTTTTTTTTTTACATGCAATTAGTAATATATTTCGTTTTTATTTTGATCATTAATTTGGTACTTGAAAATTTATTTTTCAGACTTTGTTGTACACTGGATTGGTACAAGTACCATGGAATGCAGAGGAAGTATGTATATCGGCTGTAAAAATAATTAAATATAGAGATTGGCGATCTTTTTTCCTTTCAAATTTTGAACATGGATCCGATATGCATCTGTATTATAATATGTTTTCCTTTATTCTAAAAGGATCATACTTAGAACCCATCTATGGAACAATAAACTTTACACTTTTACTTGTTATACTATCCACTGGCTGTAGTATTATGTATGTAGCTTTAGGATATATGCTGATGCAATTAACGGGAGATTATGGATATTTTACAACTTGTGCTATTGGCTTTTCCGCAACATTATTTGCATTAAAAGTAATTGTGCTGTGTGAAGAACGTGACAGATTGCATAATGTCAGTGGATTTATAGTACCAAGTAAACTAGCTGTATGGCTTGAATTGATATTAATACATCTCTTGGTTCCAAATTCCTCCTTGGTGGGACATTTGGGTGGTATCTTAGTTGGATGTTTATATTCTTACACATTTGTTGGAGAAATAATTGATAATTTGATACATATGATAACTGATACACCCATTTTACATGAAGAACCATTTTATAGAAAACGAAACACACTATTTACTTGATACATTTTATAATTACTTAATATATGTAATAAAGATATATATATATATATATATATATATATATACAATTACAGAATTATTATATATAATTATATATATATATATATATATATATATATATATATATATATATATATACAATTACAGAAGTCAAAATAAATTATTAATAAGATATAAATTTTTCATGTTGGGGTTGTATATTAAATTGTATAAAAAATTTTACAAACACAAAAGTTAGATCAAGTATATATAATAAATGTCAAATAAAGATCTTTTTCTAAATTTTTTCCTCATTTCTGCAATCTATAAATTTTCATTAAATGTTTGATGCAATAAAGTTTTAAAAATTTTTATGTAAATATTTTTATTATAATAATATCAACAATATTATTTTAGTCTTATACTTTAGCACGCAGTAGCATTTTTATTTGCAAAAATTATATAAGTAAAAGAGAGATGAAAACATTACGGAAAAGAAAAGTATATAACAAGGTTCTTTTTTTAATATATAAAAGATTTGATGATACATATATTACAGTGTACAGATTTTACTTATAAATTGTTTGTAAAATTTTATACAATTTGTATAGTGTGATATTCGAAATATCAGAGGAGCGTTGCGTCGTCATAATCCAATTCGCTAAAAAATAAGCATTAAAAATAAAGAATGCCATTATCAAATTTAAATATAAATGTTTATAAAGAGACTTACAAATTGTCTTATCATCGATTGGATATGGTATACCATAGAATATAAAATAAGCACACATTCTAGCTAGAGATATAGTATCAGCCTGTACCATTCCATTAGTAAGATACTGTTTAAATAAAGGTTTCATATCTGTGGAAAATAAAAAAACAAATAAGTTGAATATAACAAAATTATCAAGAATTAGAATGAAATGTGCTAATAATTACCATGCTCCCATTTATCAAGAATAACCGCCGTTTTTTGTTTAATTGCAAGCATACTTTCTAAACTGAGTAACAAATTTGCATCATCTTTAGAATTAATTCTTTTCGACAGTTGTGATGACAGAAGCTTTATTTGCCATATTGAAAAGCTATTTGGTTCTTCCTCGATAACTTTCAAGCTTTTAATTATACGCAACCATAATGGTATAAGATTTATTTTATCCTTTGTAATGCATTCATATACAATTATCGCAAATACATGAAGAAAATATTGTTCGAATTCTGGCATTTTCCATTGAGCATCTATAAATTTACAAATAATGTCGTTCGATAAAAGTGTCATTATGCAAAACACATTGTTTGGAATATAATTGATCCATTGTTAATCTTTTCAATTAAAATTCATATATTAAAAATACAATTGAATCTCGTACCATTTTGTGACGCATACTTATTATTTTCAGAAGGATTAATTTCTCTTTTAGACCATTGTAAAAAATATGTTATTATGTTCAGTACAGTCTTATCATTTGTAAATGATGTAACGTACTCTGGCCGAGCAGCCCATGCGATTGCATTTTCCGTCGTTAGGGTTTGGGCCACTAAGCTTCTAAATCCCTATAATAAAATAAGAAATTAATTAATTATATAACTTATTATACCAATATTTATATTCGCACTTATCACTGAAAACAAATAATGAAAGAGAAATATGCATAAATATAAGATTAGACTATGATTAAATTTATATATAATGATATCTTACACGAGGATCTTCCAGGTACGATAAACAACCAGCTCTTTGTTTAATACTTAAGAAATCACGTCTTTCCAGCATGTTTTCTAATTGTTGCCAATTGTGATATTTCTCAAATATAATTGTCCAATATCTCGTATCTTTTAATACAATTTTTTTTAAACTACATAATTGTGGTAACAAACAAGGTGCTTGTAAATTAATCTCTTGTCCTTCTGCTTCCCTGTCAGTCTCGAATGTTAAATGTATTGTCGCATAGCAATACTGACCAGTATCTATGTCTCTTGGTAAGATAATACGAGGTTCAGCTGCTAATACATACAAATGACGCAATGCTTGTAAATGATACCTGTCACAATAATATAAACATCAAAATATATTAAATATGAAATCTTGTATAATAAGCTTATAATCTAAGAAAAAACATAAATTAATTTTATTTTATTCATTTCTATTATTTTTTCCTTAAAAAGATAGTTTTATTCTAAAAAATCAATATAGTTAGATATTTTTTAAAGATATCAGGGTAAAGAATCATGCAATTGATAGAATATATAATACAAACCTGTTGTCATTGCTGTGAGTTGGAAATTTCGGAAAAAGCGAAATTATAAGAGCTGCCACTGCATTTGGACTATTGGAAAGAGTGTATCTTCCACCACCCAGGAAAAGAAGACCAAGAGCCATATGTGTTGCCAAATGAGAACCGTATGTGACAACGCCACTGGCGGGTCCTATACGAGTGCGTACATGTCTGCATATTCTCATAATCTAAATATTATATATATACAATATATATTAAATAGTCAATAAATTTTCTGTCATATTCGTCTTGAATATCGAGACTTACATCCAAGTCACCGGTACCCGCCATTACCACTGCGGTTGAAAGCAGAACAACATTCAGACACGTTTCGACAGTTGATTTGCCTGCCAATTCGGCTATAGTTTTATGCGACAATGCCGTAAACATCTGAGCATAATTGTACAAAGTTTTGAAAGCATTTTTATTAGCAGTGCCTGCATATCTTAATCCCAATGCCATGCAAGCACCAGCTATAATGTTGCAGTAAGCCTGACTGTAAATTATATATTATTAATAACATGATTAAATCATAAAGACAAAATACAAAAATAAATAAAACATAAAAAAATACAAATGTTTTAAGAAATATAAAATATGATCACTAACTTGATAGTTTCCAAATCCACATTCTGTGTAACTTCCGGTGTAGGTTTTTGCAATCTATATTTATAAACAATATTAGGCACATGACTAGAAATCCACGATTTGGTTGGCTCGATATCCTCCCATAAAATTAGCGACTTGGCGAGCACTCGTAGCAGCAGAAAATCTGGCCTTACAAATTCTAATAAATACTGCGTATCGGGAGGTTGCATCCATTCGGCTACCGCACGATTTCCAGTATTAAAATACATTAATCCTAAGGCTATTGTTGCTCCCGGACTTGTCACATCGATATTTATTGAGTCACCTTCTCGTATTTGATAACTACAAAGAGACCAATTTCTGAACTATTGAAAACTTGAATGTCATGATAACGGATGTTTATGAGAGTAAATTTGCCTACTTTATTTCAAAAGTTTGCTTTTCGCAAAAAATATATTAATTTATTTTAAACTTTTCAAGATATTCCAACATCTATTTTTTCGATTTGAAGATGTTATTTTTGTTTTAAATTTCGTGAAATATTATACATGTAACTTTGTATTAAAAAAAAAACCGATAAAAAGAAGAGATGCTATACAAATTTGATTATACCTGGGAGACTTGTATTTATCTTTTTGTGCTCCAGAGAAAGGTCTTGTGTGTCCACCAACCATGTAATAGTGCAAAGTATCGGTCATACTTGCAGGTACATCTGCTCCACTACCAGAACCAAGTATGACTAAGCCTAATGCCAGTCCTGCTGCCAAAGAATATGATTCACGGTCCACACAATTTTTCATTTCAGGTCCTGGAGGTCTACCTACAAAAATAAGTTTAACATATTAACATATGTTAATACATATTTTATACATTGAACAATATGCATCTAAAAAAAAGAAAAGAAATAACTCGATAAAACTTTCACCTTTCATTTAATTAAATTTCTAATATTATGTTTGCACAGCCTTAATTTCTTTAACCATATTATAATTATCTCTTTGAATATCATGTTTTAAAACAAAAATGAAGAAAGAGTGTTTAAATTTTTTCTTTCTCAGCACACTTCACATTATGTTAAAAATTTATTTAATATTGATGTTCGCAACTATATTGAGCTTTGTAAAATTACATCTACCAAAATGTATATTATATAATTATATAATTACCGATTTCAGATAATAAAGCATGTGAAATATGTCTGTGAGCAGTTCCTTGGTATACAAGACCAACACCCATCAGTGCCGCTATTTGGACATTTTGTTGTACATTTAATTCGATACTCGTCGGTGGCAAAAGCGTTTCCACGTGTAACGATAATAGCTTAGTCATAGATACGTTCATTGTGCCGCGATGTGTTGCTGACAAGCCCAACAAGAGCCCAACGCTAGTAGCTTCATGACAATCAGCTAAATATTCGTATGTACTTAAAGGAGCTAAATTTTTCAGATGTCCATTTAAACCGAGAGCCATTAAAAATCCTGAGTGTTCTACCCCATATTCACCCTGTTGCTGTTTGTTATATACTATCCATGTCGAATCTATGTTTGCGGCATCCGGATGAATACATAGGCCTGCGGCTACGCCATTATGGAATAGCGGCCACAGATTCATGTTTGGCGCAACATCTATGTGAGTTAACTCGACGGTAGTTCCACGAGGAGGTGCCTTGCCTGTGATAAGAATAAAAAACAATAAATTAATTTTTCTATGTAATAATTAGTGAGCTTTTTACAACTACAAAAAACGCCTGCTTTCTATACTTGATAATTTTCAACACATTTTTTTTCAATACATAATTTGTTTAGCTTAGTTTAATTTTATGAAATAAATGTATATTTTTATACTCTAAAAAGGGAGAATAGATAAGAGCAAAATATAGAAATACAAATTTAATATAATATTTATAGAAAAATTAAATTTGAAGTTTTATTTTTGAAATACGATATAATCACCTGTTAAACACAATCGTGGAATGGGTAATTGCTCTGTTATCATTGGTGTGGAAGTTCTCAATGTAAACATGCCTCTAGCTACAGGTAGTGCCATTGTTCTTGTACATAATGTGTGCAAATGTCTTTCTTGCTCCTCTATAAATTCGTGATCGCTTACATTCGATCTTTGAACTATCGCGATCCTTACTGGTTTCGAAGAATTGAGCAATCTTCGCACTTCAGCGACTCTATGATCCTTACTAAATCGTAACTTTAATATCTACAAAAAGGAATAGAGTACAAGAGAATAATTGTATAAATATTTAATATATAAAATAAATTATAAAAATATATATGCAAAACATTCTGTATAAAAAGAAAAAAATTAATAAAAACTAGGTATCATAAAAAAATTTACGTATTAATATTATATAATTTTATAAAACATTATATAAGAAAAGAGAAAACGTAACATAGGAAATTGTAAGCATACACATATATATATACACACATCCACACACCATATCATCAAATTCCATGCCGTCATCTTGTTCATCCTTTATTCCATAATCTTTTGTTTCGCCATCAATATATTGTAATTTTGACGACGGTTTTAAATGCTTATCCAATGCGGCTAAATCTTGACGATCTATGAGTTCGTACGCATGCATAGGCCAATTTGA
Source organism: Cataglyphis hispanica (assembly GCF_021464435.1). Classification (NCBI taxonomy): domain Eukaryota; kingdom Metazoa; phylum Arthropoda; class Insecta; order Hymenoptera; family Formicidae; genus Cataglyphis; species Cataglyphis hispanica. Next base: position 7,573,606 of record NC_065963.1, read on the forward strand.
TGGTGGGCATTCTCTACATCTATGCATGACATCTTTTATCATGAGGGATATCGCAGGTGGCAATATCTCGAGATCTTCTTTCGTCATACCTAAAATTAAAATTTGTTTTATATTTTTAAGAATGGGGGGAAGAGAGGAAATAAAATTTCTTACAACCTCTGAGTATCTATTGTAAAGAGAATGATCTTACCCATCTCATGATACAATAATATTATTCTATCTGTTGTAGGCCTTTCCAATTTTTTTAATATCATTTTATCAGATTTGCCTCCACCTTCTTGAAGATCGATGCGACTTCCAGCAGGTATAATTAATTTGATATATTTTTCCACTTCTATTACATCAATATGGTTTTCATTCGCCACAAGTACTGTTAAATATATCATATTTCTTGTTTTTGGATTAACATGACTCAAATATGGGAATGCAGTTGTTTCTATTCCATTCAGCATGTTATTTAATGTTTCAAATATGTTCGGCGGTTTTCGAGAGATATAATTTGGAATTGTTATTTTCTGTAGATCTGAGTCACTGATTTGAGATTTTACGTTTTTTAAATAACATAATGATGGAGAGTCAAGAAAATAATGATGAGCATACATCTCGAACTTCAAATCTATGCTCAATTGATACAATAACTGTCCGAGCAATGGTAAACTTTCCGATATAACGCTGTTTAATTTCAATTCCTCGTATAAGAGGTGAAGAGAAAATAAAACGAGCGGAAGATGTGGATATAGAATGGCTTGTACATTTATTTTGCCAATGTTACTTGATTCTGTAATGCTTTTAGGAGTTGTGCAAAAGAAGCTGGATACTTTTTGACTTTTTAGTGCATTCGAGATAAAATTTCGGGAATTTTTAAATTGGTTTGATTCCAATATGTACAGCCAATCATCTGTAGATCCACAATTGTTGGTTTTCTGTTTTTTAGGCAGCACTATAGGACTATTACGTTCTGTAAATTGATCTTTCTCATTGTTTTGTATTAAATGTAGTTTCTCCACATCATATCCCAATAATGTGAATAGAACCACAAGAAACAGATTCCATTCCTGCACTGGTGAAAAATCTTGCGGACCAGGAGCATTTCTAGCACCATACCATTTAACTAATAACTGCATTGCTAAATCTCTTTGAAGCACACTTCGTAATGTATGTAAACATTTAGTAACTATAAAAGATATATTTAATCTTATTTTCTAAAATTTGTAAAATTTATTTGCGTATATTCTTACATCAATATTTTGCGAGAAAACCCACACTTACCTAAAGGAGATGTGCTAGATACAGGTAATGTTATACGAAAGTATTGTTTTTTTCCACATTCCACAGTAATCTCATTGCCTACAGCATCTTTCAACGCAAAAAAATTTGTATCCAGTAAGGAATTTTCCAAGAGTATTGGCGGACGAGCGCAATTCCCACCTACAGGACTTAGTAAATGCAAACTCTCTTCAAATTTAATTTCATGCAAAGGTGTATTGTTTTGACAAATCAAGGAACTTCGTCTCGGAAATGGAGATGCAAGCTTAGAATTACTATTTGATAAAAAGTAATTACTGCCCGTAAGATTTGACAGTATACCAGATATATGTAATTTGCCCACACATGTAACTCCTGTATATAATGCTATACCATTTGATAAATCTACAATTGCTATCATGTGCAAATTCTAGAAAAAAAGAAAAAATAGTATTTATTATACAAGTATCAATTAGGTTGATATAAAGAGTTTATATAATATGTACTAACTGGCAAATTAACAGCATCCTTGGCTGCAATATTTGTTACCATTCCAAAAATAATTTGTTGTTGTTTATTAGTCTTTTCTAATCTCACTAGAAATAATTGCAAACGATTTGGAACCAGATAACCCAAGTAACTCTGTCCAACAAGGTCCAATGTTAAGAAAACCTTTGATGCACGACCATAAACAATATCTCTAAAAAAATACTAAATGATGAGTGCACATCATAGCATATAGAGGATTGAAAAATATGTTCGTCATTCGACGTTTGAAAATGTAAGAACTCGATATTTTTTTTTTTTTAAATAAATGAGAAAGAATTAGTAAACATATAATTATAAAATTTCTAAGCTTACAACTATATAAAAATGTTCAATTAAATGTAAATCTATAAATTCAAATTATAGATTCGAGTTATTATTCTTTGATATCCTTGCTGCATATATATATAATAAATAAAACTTAAATTATTAATTCAAATTCCTTAATTATACAAACTTCCGTTACTTACTTTGATACACCAATATTTTCTGTCCATACATGTTCAAGACAAACTTCAGGATATAAAGGTTTGCTTGCAATTATAGCATCTTTCAATCGAATATTGTTATAACTAGCCATTGGACTATGTATTTGACTCGAAGTAGTAATCATAACAGTCTGATGTAATCTATGATAGATATTTGAATTTGCAGGTGCTCCATGCAGAGGAGATAAAGCTGCTGAATGCGTCGGCGATTGACAACGAGAAATGGTAGCCATAGAGCTTTGTGAGCGCGAGTGCTGTTGCTGCTGAGAAGGTGATGGTCCACCAGAAGCGGTACTATAAGAGGCAGTACGCGATCCGAATGGCGTATTAGACAGTCCTAGTCCTATACCAGTATTGTTACTCATTTGTAAATTTGGAATTCCTGGAATATATTTATTCACATATTATTAATTTTTATTAATTTTCTTGAAACAATCTTTTGTTTTTATTTAACTTTAACATAAGTATATTTGTAACAGCTGCAGCAAAAAAACATTTAATAATAATGTATATATAAAAAATCAAACAAGTTATATCAAGGAATTGTAAAAAAAAATGGTTATGCTTAACAAATCATTTATATATATTATGATAAAATTAAATTCGGGATATTCTATTATGCATGTATGTATATATATATATATGTGCTGTAATTGTACATGAATATATTTTTACCAAGAAGAAAGGGACTTTGATGTCCTTTGTTGGTGCAGCTTTTATTGATGGATAAATTGCTGCCAATATTTAACGATGACATATTAATTGAATGATTTAATAAACTCGTGTCGTTACTTCCACAAACTATTTGGCATTCTTCAGCTAATGCTTTGCGAATCTTGTAAACTGAATGCAAGCTGGATTTTGTATCATATATGACTGCAAACGACGGTTCTGAACTAGTAAATATAATTTGCTGATTTGAGTCATTCATGTATGACAAAGATCCTAAAATATTTAATTTAATTGTATATATAATATATTAAAAATTAATCTGGCTTTAATTTATTTTCATATAAATAGCATAAATAGATGTGACATTTTGCATAATTTATTATTTTCCAAATATTGCATTTTTAAGAAATTATTTACCATGTTTAATAAGTAGAGGGCAAATCTCATCTAATGGATGCATTAATGAAAAGGCTACAGGTAAATTATCATTTTGATTTGGTAATCTGCTGTTTTCAAATGATATGTATCTGCAAATAAAATATAAAAATTATATTGTAATTAACATTTCAATATTATAATAATTATATATATATATATATATATATATGTATATATATATATATATATATATAAATGTAACAATATAAAAATTTTTTTTATTGTTAATAAATTTTATATATATATACCTTGAATCTGTAATTGGCACTTGACATTTTTCAAGTATAATTCCATATTTTGTTGGCCATACCGCGGACACCTAAGTCAATTAATGTATCACAATTGTGACAAATTAATATCTCCAATTCATTTAATGATTGTAATAACTTTATTATAAATATAACTGCCATTTTTGAAAAATATATAATAGCAATAGGTTGTTAAATAATATAATAAATTTATTATCTTCAATAAAGTTTAGTTAAACTTGAATTTTAATGTTATAAATTTTTCGATATTTGTATCTATGCGATTTTTCGAATGTAAAAAATGCAATGTCATCAAATCGATCAGAGTTTTGTTAAAGAAAAAGAGTTTTCTGTCTTTACCTGAAATTGTAAAGTAGAAACATAGTCTTCACCACATTCTGTAAAAACCTTAAGAGTATACGAATCAAGCAGACAAATACACTCTAAAGATTTGTGAATGAAGCCCTCAGCCTCATATTCTTTGCCCTTAGTTAAATGATCCGGAATATTTGTGTGAAATATACACCAAAGAGCATGTTTAATATCTGTTTCACATGTATAAGTTGCTTCGAGTATTCGAGTATTTTGATTACCCTTACAATGAACAGCAACTTTACCCGAATAATATAATTCTTCTTCTCCACATGTTTTATTACTGCGTACCAACCATGTCTCTTTCTAAATTAATACAATGTTTCATTAAGTATTATTTCAAAATAGATGGAAAAGAGGAAATTATGAGAGATGGTAGTTATTAGGAGATCTAATTTTTTTTTTCAAGTAATTTAAAAAGTTTAATTTAGTTTTTTAAATGTAATTTTACCAATATGCATACAACTCTCATGTTCAAAAATATGTAATGAAGCAATATAGAAATATTTTTAACTGTAATCTGTTTCTTTTATCTCCTTATAACCTCATGTTCATGTTTTTACTGATTTCCAAAATCTTACGGGAGACTTTTCCGATATATTTACTTCACTAAACCTTTTTAGTAAAATATTTTCTCCACCAGTTGTTTGATTATTGGATAACTGTTGACTAATTAATGATCCAGGATGGTTTAAGATTATCTGTCGGCCACCTGGCGTATATTCCTAAAAAAAAGACAAATGTCAAGTATATACATGTATATAATTATTATTTTATTGTTAAATTACTCCATAAATTTTATTAATATAAATTAAAAATAATTTAATTAAATCTTTTTTTCTTTTGTTATTCATATAAAACAATACATTATTTATATTATAATATGAAATTACATATATCACATTTAAGTATTAGATGGTTATTCACCAATATCGTAAGATCTAAAGATAAACATAATTGCAAATTATCATTTATAAACCAATAATTCTTGGAAATACAAACAAAAAGAGAAATTTATGTACGAATCAGTACATACTTTAGAAATATTCTAATTTATATTGAGATCATTATTAATTTAAAAAAAATAATATGTTCAAATACAACAGATGTATAAAGAAATCTTAAATTCAAAGACTTACCCTAATGATATAGTAGTTAAATATAATAGTATTAGATTAATAGAAAATTAATATCAATAGAAAAATAATACATAGACATCTATCTAAAATAAAACAAAGAATAGATAATATCTCAAGTCACTTGTTATTATACCTCTACAATGTGATATATTATTAAAGAGAAAGATTAAGTATAAAAGAAAAATTTAATCACATAGTATTTAAATTATGCTGTGATATCGCTTTAAAACAAATGCTTTTGCCTGTATCTATATTATTAAAAAGCGAATTTTCTTAATTGTTTTAATCATATGATTAAATATATACAATGACAAATTTATAACAATCAATTTTTTACCACCGGTTCTGAGGCGGCGATCATCTTCTCCCTGGTTTCATCCAGATTTGCTGTCTATGTTTACGAATATACGAAAAGTCAATACCCGTCAACTTTTTTCTTAAACAACGCCGCATACAAAAAAACACTAAAATAAAAGTTTTTGAGAAACAAATCGTATACAAATCATCAAAAACCACATCTTTAAACAGTACCGCCCAGAGAAAAGTCTGAGAGACAGAAGCTGGGTTCGGGGAGCACGCTTTTTAGCGCTATGAGCGTGCTCTATCCTTGTTCAACTTCAATAAATAACAAAGATACTTATATATTAATAAATAACAAAGATGCTCTCCGAACCTAGAGAAAGGCCATGCCGGCGTTTTTCATGAAACGAGAGACACATTTCAAATAACAATTTTACCAGCAGTAGCAAAAAATGGATATCCGTGCAGCACGGACACGCAGTAAATGTAGGTGACCATTTAAGCAACAATATCGAAATTGTTTCCAGTTTCTAAAAGTGAACGTAATGGCGCTAAGCATCCCACAAAAAAGTCAGTCTCTCTCATTGTCAGCTTCTCCCTGGTATAAATATACAATGCAATATATATGTATATACAAATTTATAACATGTAACTGCGTCTAGAAAATATATATATATATATCTTATTAAATAATTCTATATCATTATAAAGATAAGCACTCCATAGCTGAGTGGTTCGTGAAAGAAACTGAGTGATGTATTTTGAAAATGTAGTGATAATTTAAAACATATATTACATACATTTATGTAAGGAAACGTATATGCGGTTTTAATAGTTTGACACACATTGCGATTCATCACGTGGCATGTACTTAGTTTACAGCTTACAGCAATAAATTTAGACGGCGCTGAAAATCGTGTTTTTTTTTTTCTTCAGAAGAGAAATTTGTTGAGCCTCTATAGCCCTATACTTATCACTTGTCATTGCCTGGTAATTGTATATAAGTATATTGTATATTGTATTGCGTTTTCTATTTATCGCTGTAGAATTGTCCCAGTAAGGAGCAATACAAAGGAAGACGTGTTATGTGATTTTATACGTTGCATGTGTGCATTTGCGATTTGCGATAAATGGCCAACTCGCAGGACGCAATTGACTGGGAAGGTATGTATTTCATGTAGCGAGATTCTTAATGCGTGTCATTAGCGCCGACTTTTTTTGTTTACATTACAAAATATGCGAAAATCCTCCTAAAAGACGTGTCTCCAATTTATGACACGCGTTCTTTAAATATGTAACGTTATTTTCTCAGCTGTCGCTCATGTTTTCGTATATTGCTTTATTTTTGATATGTTTGCAATCACAAATATCTCATTGCATAGTAATGCAATAATATACAGTAATATTTGTTTCTTTTTTACATTATTTCTCTGTAAAATAGATGCAATATATATTAGATAAAACTCTTGAAAACGTACAGCTTATATGACATTGAATACAAATAAACATTTGTAAAAAGAGCACATTAGATAGATGCAACAGGAATAGTGCCCAGGGCTAATAACAGAGATTTTTGTAGATCTCAGGAAACAAGCGAGACATCTGGAAAATGAAATTGATGCAAAGTTAGTGGCATTCAGTAAATTGGGTATAAATACAAGTGCTAGACATGTTAACGCAGATGAGATTCCTCTTCTGGATGAGGAACAGGTATTTGAGAACATGGCATCGGAGATAGAGACACTACTTTCTAAAGTAGGTTCTTTTTTTTCTTTCTCTTCTTTCATATATTTTTAAACAGTGTAAGCATTTTTATTAATCAAATATAATTGATATAGTTACTTTTCATAAACGAGAGGATGAGCGAATTACAACCAAATGGAGCAGCTATGTTGCACACAATGCAACGTCACAAAGAAATACTGAAAGACTATAAACTGGAATTTAACAAGATTAGAAATAATTTTATAGCTAGGAAAGATCGCGAGGATCTATTAGGCAGCGTTCGTAAAGAAATAGAGTATGTACAAGTTGTCTGTCATTATTCCCAATGTTACATGTTATATAACAAACATAATTTTGTATTCATAAAAATTACGTAAAATCACATTTATATCTATTCTATGTAGCAATTATAAAAGTGCGAGTGGATTGAATCGGCGTGAAATGTACCTCAAAGAAAACCAGCACATTCACAAGTAAGTCAATCTTGCTTTATCTTGCTGATGCTAAATAAGATGTATATTTTGTTAATTACATTAAATTGTATTATATCCTTATGTTAAACATTTTTTGGTGTATATTATATACATATATATTATTTTTTAGTTCTGATCGATTGATCAATGATCAAATAAGCATAGCAATGGAGACGCGAGATCATTTGATGTCTCAAAGACAGGCGTTCAAACGTATACGAACCAAATTCAATGATATCTCCAATCGATTTCCAGCAGTGAACAGTTTACTGCAAAGGATAAATTTACGTAAAAGAAGAGATTCCGTTATACTCGGCCTTGTTATTGGAGTGTGCACATTCTTGATGCTTCTGTATGCATTTCATTAGACAAGTTTATACCACCATCAAAAAAACCTTCCATTGTCTCCAGGTAATGATTATCTCAGTTGAAATATACATGTAACAATGATTTCAGTAGGAATATACTTTAACAGGTATTATTGAATTTAATAAATATGTGGAAATTTTAGTATGTTTAAAGTGTGCAATTGTATATCGCGAAAAAGTATAAAACTAGCGTGCGAAGAAAATTCATTTATATAGTTTTTTTATACTAAAGTGTGCGAAACATGGAATATGCGATATAAGTAGAACTACAACTTATATTCGATATTAAACTAATAAATGTTAAAATATGTAATCTTTGTTCTTAATTGCACTTTTTAATTATTTAGATTTAGTTACTTTATTGATTTTATTTTTTTAATAAGAAAAAGATGCACTATTATGATTTATTTACATCTTTTTTGATAATTAACCTTTTTTTTTTTTTATGAAAAACTAGGGCTATCTTCAATAAAGTGATTTGTACAATTTGCAATAAAATTATTATATTTCATATCTATATAAACCAATATTTTCTTTTACTCTGCATATTATGTAACACATCTTTAATAACAAAAGAGAATCAAAATTATCACAACAGCTTTCATAAAAGGAAAATTGCATGTTGATCGATTTATCAACTCAGAAGAGTGACCTAAAAAAAAAATTTTTGGACACGAAAGATGGGTATTAATTCGAGTAAGAATTATTGGTTTTACGTACACAGAAACATTTATACATATGCATATATACACGCAGCTCACTCGTTCAACTTATCCATGAAAGAAAACACAGCACATTACAAAAGGAATAATTGTTTTACTAGAAAGCGCGACGCCTGTTTCCACGTCTACTAGATACCACATTTATAAATCGCGCCTGCAAAGATAGGAACTCAAACGAGACAATTGTAAAAAATATAAAATACAAAACAGTATCTCGTCTATGTCCCATGAAAAAAATTTTGTTTTACAATCTTCAATATGTACATTTCGCATTTAACTTTATCAGCATATAATTACGTCGTAAAGTTTTACTGCCGAATTCATTATCATCTATATCGATAATCGCATCTTTGAATCAAGCTCTGAATTGGACATGACTAACATCTTCGAATCACATATCTAACTCTATGGTTTCCACATTTTGTTAAAGTAATGTAATAATTAATATCATTTATTAGAAATATTTGATAACAGCTAAAGGAATTAAATCTATGATATAAATCTCGCTAAAATATTGCATTTTCTTTTTTTTTTTTTAATTATCGCGACAAAAAAATAATAGATCAAGGCAATATATATATATATATATATATAAAATGTATATTACTTCCCTTTTATATTCTTTCTTATAAATGCAATATGTAGTTATCTGTGTAGATGTAAGTTTCTATTGGATATTACGGCGAGAAACCGTGGAAACAGGTGAGTGACGACGAATATCTCGTTTTCTCCTTAGTGTTATATGTCTACGCTCTTAAAAATTAGATCACTAAAATGATAATTCTAATCACGAATTGATTCTAACAACTGTTTCGACATTACTCTACGCTCTAAAAGTCTGTATTTTGTAGTTCTATCATATTATTAGAGAAGGTGAATATATCGCGAGGCCTACATCATTACTAGTTCTTCCTCGAAACTTCGCATTCGTTCAAAACTTATTCAGACGTACAAACAGACATCTACATACATTCAGTGTACATACAGGCCGCACTGGTTACTAGTATATGCATTTGAATATAAATATATCGGCTGTATACGTTTCGATCTAATTCTTTTTTCTTTTTTTCCCTTTGTTTTAAGGCTAATTAGTTATAGGTAGAGATCGTCGAGAGACGAGGCATCATCTTGAATAATTTCTGAAAATATTTCATTAAAGCCACGCTATCAATTAAAATATACAGCATACATCGCAGAAATATCGTACATCTTTACGTTTATTTTAATTTTGGTAAATTTCAGTAAAATTTCACATGAAAAAATATATAAATTCAAAAGTTTAAACAGAGAAAAAATATAACTGCCCATTTATGAATGTAATTTTTCTTATGTATACATAGAATAAAATTGATATAATTCATGAAAATCAACTCCTTTTTAACTGATTTGTTTTGTCACAATAATAAAAAAAGAAGAAATAGAGAATGTATATAATTGGCACATGTATAGTATGAGTCATGTCTCTCAAGTTTTAAGAATAGGAAGAAACAAGACCACATTTGCAACATATATGTGTAGTGTTTACCTCGTCTCCCTACATTTGGATAATATTAATAGCAGTTTGTAATCTTTGTGTGTGTGTGTGTGTGTGCAATATTAGTATTAATATAGTATTAGCAGTAATTTATGATAATAATAGTAGCTATAGCAATGGTAGCAGAATAGCATATGTGTAAAGTTACTTCTTTCCAATTGGTTGATTGGTTTAACGATCAAACAAAAACGCTATAATAAGCAAATCAAAAAAGCTGTCGCGTATACATTTGTGCTTTCCAAAGAAATTAAAATGCTCCAATCGGCTTATTATTTTCGATTAATTCGCCCTGCTAATAGTTAACACTTTCAATCGAATTTACTAATTTACTATTTCAATTAAAACAATCGATGGTCGTCGAATAATTGCTCAAGTTCGCGCTATGGCTAGTTTAAATAAATCGAATACGTACATTTCGAATCATATGATTAATAAATTTTACGTTTTCTATATGCATTGTCCAATTATGCTTTTCGCGTTTCTTTTAGAGCACAGCCGAAATGAATGGAATCTGTGTTCGCCCTATCGTACGCCACGTGCTATGTCCGCTAAAAATCACTTGGTGGAAATATTATAAGTAACGACAATGATGTAAAAAATAAACTTCCTCTTCCTGATATTACAGGGAGAGGGGAGGGGAAGGGCACATGATCTGTAGAAGATAACAAAAGAAAGGTCTAACTACTTAGAAATCTACATTGGTATACGGCGGGTGAATGCTACAATTTTCACAATTGTATGACAAATAATTAAGCAGTTGTATAGTCTTGACTTTGTCAATTAATTATAGAAGCGTTTACTCGTGTTTATTAACATCGGATAGCAAAGCGGCGACTACTGCCGACTAGTAGATTCACTGTGGAATCTATTTTTCGACGTATCATAGATTCCAGTAATACGTCTGATAATGGTTGCATGTTCGCATAATTTGCATTCCTCTTGTTGCGTTCCGATGAAAGATTTGAGAAAGGAGAAGTTCTTCTAAAGTCATGGCATATTAGAATGCCGATGAGCTTGCTTGGTCCTATTCATACCTCTAAAATGGTTATTTAGATATTAATTCGAGAATACTGAGATAAAAATCGATAATTTTACATGTATAAATTATTTATTTTGGTGTGTACAATATATAAATATATTTATGATTTATCTGACATACATCTTACCCTTGATACATTCAAAACGTCAGTTCCTCCGTGTTTTCCGCGTCGGAGGAAAGCGCTTGACGTAATGCTTCCATACAAGACTTTGGAATAAGCGTTCCGACAATCTTCAACCCTTCATCTATCACAGAAACAAAGATGAGAATATGTCTTTTCGGCTTTATTGAAACAATAATTATGAATAGCAATATTAATTATTGACTTACCCGTTCGCAGCCTTACAACTTGCATCTTAGAATTATGTCCGGATCGTGCAGCGAGCACGTTTTCCACGCGACTCCAAACGCTTAGAACCGAACCGGCTAATACATTATAGGAACGTCTTCTTAGCCCCACTTCACAATCCATGAGTCCGAGAGTGGCGTTTTTACAATTTCCACTCCAGTATGCGTGTGAACACGTATTCACGGAAGCTTCGTATTGTTGCGTCCAGTGTGGCTCTGCCTCGTCAGCGCTAACTTTCTTATACTTTTTTTCTAATTCACCTAGAGTCTCCTGTCGTAACTGTAATCCTGTGTTGGGCCTACAATAAATGATTATATCCATGATTATATCATTTCTAAATATGTCAGAAATTATACTGTATAATGCTGATAAATACATTTCTATTGTTAGTACAGTTTAATCTATCGTAAATGCATAGCGAAATTTTAAACTATACTATAACTATACCTATACACCATATAAAGTTGATCTTTTTTGCTCTCGGTTTTCTTCTTGCCACTGTCCACTACAATCGCGAGAATGGCTGTCTGTTTTCCATTACGGATTTGGTGACTCAGATAGAAACCCTCTTTCGGTCCGGTTAATTCTGAGCATTTGTTCGTGGCTTCGGCCCAACTCATGCCACGTTCAACGTGAACCACGTGTAACTCCGTTGGCGCCTTGCCGGTCGCATGTTTTCGCAAGAATCGATACAGTCGCACTCTGTGGACATTTTCGCCCGACGTTCCAAGGTCGAGGATACCCATGTCGAAGCGACCAGTTTTCTTAGCCTGCGTGATGATGGCATTGAGTGTATCGGTAAAATATTTGAACAGACGATTTTGCAGATCGACCGGCATGCCAAGAATACGATTCAAGAACTTTGACATGTTGTTGTAGTCCTTGTCGAGCGTGAGCACACCTGGTGTGCTCTCGCTGTTGCAAATCAAACCGACGCCCACCAACGCGTCAGCCACATCTTTGAAAAAGTCCCCATGATAGTCTTGAGGTGGTGGTACTAAAGGCGCTTCGTATCTGAAATTATAATTTGTCAATTTTATAAATATCTATATTTCACATCTCTTACGAGATTTTTCGGTGTATTTTTGATTGATACAAACCCCATTATAGTTTTCATCGTCGCTTCTAGTGCCGCGCGACCATACTTGTTGTCGATATTAAATTGCGAGAGATCTCGAGTCTCCGTCGCGCGACGATCACCGTGCGTTAACGCACCCAGACTTTCTAGACGTTTAGCAACAATCGAGGCAAATCTTCTTTCTCCGGCTAAATCCGATATAAGAAATATATATTCTGGCGCGTTAACTTGATTCGATCGATGCGTTCGTCCAAATTGTTGTATCGCTCTATCCGCGCTCCACGGCAATTCGAGAGTAATATGCACACGTCGCATTTGATTCCTCGCTCGTCTGTCGCTCTGTAATGATATACCGCTACTGGCCGCTTCGGAAATTATCGCTACAGTTTTCTCCATCCATGAATCTGTACACAAGATATTCGTTAAAAATTTCTGAACGAAATAAATGCATTTAATTTTTATAAATATATTTCTGAAGATTTAATATAAGTTGCAATTATTATAAGAAATAGTATCTTATATTATGAAAAATCTCTGTGAATCTGTTAAAAAAAAAAAAAAAAATGCAAGTTAGTGAAAGAACGCTTATATATAAGAATTTTTATTCGAATTTTTGACTCGACGTACCTCTGCTTCTCTGTTAGATTGAGGGTTTCCAATGGAACATCTACTTCTGATCTGGACTCATATTGTATTGCACCATCCTCCGTTTGTACGACGCGACCTTTTCTACCTGTCATCTCTGCAACATTCTCTGGTCCGCCGAGTTCATCTATCAATTGATCTAGCGTATTAGGTGGCAATCGTTCGCCAAGAGTTTCTATTTGTGATAATAACTCTTCCTTCATACTACAAGCCCTTTCGATAGCATCTCTAGGTGGTGCCTGATTATGAGGCATACCTCCGCCCATGGCATTCATAGGTCCACCGCTCATCGCCGTGTCGCCATTGCGTTTATTTCTGTTACTCGACTGTTTGTGCACCAGCATCGATTGGATTTTATCTTGTGTGCTCAAACGTTTCTTCGCGGGTTTCTTTTGTTTCTTGCCCTTTTTCTTTCGCCTATCCCAAGGATCTAAAAACAAAAAATTATTATTGAAATTTTGCTTCGATTATGTGTGTGTGTGTGTATAACTCGACATAAAAATTAACGTAAAAAATAAATTACGAAATAAAAAGATTGTGCAAAATTACCAGCATCAGAATCGCTGTCGCTGAAAAACGGGTTAAAATCGGAACTGACATTGCTCTCTTCGTCAGTATGATGATCATCTTCGCTTTCACTACCGCTTAATTTAAACTCCGAACCGGAACTATGAGCACCGTTTCTATCCTCTTCCGATATTTCCTCTTCCGACGACCAAGCACGTACTTTTTTTGATGCACGCTGTGCCGCTTGTCGGACTGGTTTCCTTTTACTACCACTCGCAGAACCACCAGCATCCATGTCATCGTCGCCTTCTAATTTAAGTTTTGGTGGTTCTAGACCGAGAAGACGCTGGATGCGATTGCGATCTGGTGCCGGAAAGTGTTTCTCCACTAGCGTTTGCAAAACACCCCTGTAAACATCGAAATTATTATGATTATTATTAGATATAACACAAATTTGTAATTTCTTTTCTTGTTATGTGTTAAAGTATTACTGACTTGGCGGTGGAAACGAAATCGCTGAGTTCACCGTCATCGCGTTCCAATTGTTCCAAAGTGCGTGCCTCGCCAGTAGACTGCAGACCAATCACTACGCACTTGCCGCACTTAACCGCCTCACGAGCCACAGCTACTGCATGCTTCACTTTTGCAGCGATACAGAGATACTTAAAAAAGCGCTGATGCGACGACCAAAATTGACCCCACATTGTCTTCTTCATGCGATTCTCCGCATCTATCAATTCAGCCGCTTCTTGAAATCTTTGCATCGCTTCCACCCACTAGATCAAAGTATATATGTATATATATTATTTCAGAATATTTTGAACAATTTATAAAAGTTTACATTTTCGTACGCGATAACTTACCAATCGCACTGAATGATCATACACTTTCGTGAAATCCTTGGAAAGAGGTACCTCCTCAATTTTAAAGGCAACACCGTGGAAACTCAACTGTCGAGCGATATACATACCCCGCAGTTTCATGTCCATTGCTACGATTTCCATCGCGCCAACACCGCGCTTTTCTACAGCGGTGATGAAATCATTAAATTCTGGGAAAGGGGTGCCTTCGCCCCACATGCCTAGCCGTACCATGTAGGCCATGTTGCGAGGTTCGGAAGCGCCGGTAGCGCTAGCGTATACGACTCGAGCTTTTGGAAGTTTATTCTGTAGTTCCAAGACCGTTAAACCTGCAAAAATTTTATTATTGATAAAATAAAGTCCATTCATAAATATGCTTCAAAGAAATAAATGTTTTTTTTTTTTTACATATAAAAATTTATTTCTTAACCTGTTTTTGTAGGTTTTGAACTTCCAGTAGGGCACAAATTTTTCGCACGATGACATTCATCAAAGATTATTAGACCATCGAAATCTTCACCGCACCATTGCAAGAGCTGTTTCAACCGGCTCTTGTATTTCCCGCCACTCTGTGACGATTCACCAATTAATGCAGAATATGTGCTGAAGATTACACCTTTTTTCACATTGCCATTTACAGCTGATGAGATTTTTGCATACTTAAATTTATTCAATGCATGTACCTGCAAATAGATTTATTTATAATGCTTAGAATAATGATAAAATTATTAAAATATATGTAAATAATATATGCATTGATTGCAGGTTAGAACAAAATTTGAGTTTTATTGTTAATATCCTAATATCAATAATGTATATATTTAATAATATATTTAACACAATTTAACATAAAATAAAATACATACTTCGATTTTAGATGCTCCTATGTCTTTTAAATCGCGTTCGGCGTCGTATTTGAGGTCGTTGGACACTGATACCCAAATAGCACGTTTTCGACCTTTCAAATAATTCTCGAATATTACACCGGCTATGGTTCTACCTTTACCAACACCCGCACCATCGCCGATGAGAAATCCGGCACGTGTACCATCAGGCAGCAGATGCTCATGCTGTTGAGATGTATATGTGATAGATTCGAGTTGAAGCGCAGATAGCGCGCCAGATCGTATCGTATCATCCGGTATAGATAACTTATACCAAACATCTGTTGGCTCGACGCTTGACAAGGATGCTGTTTCGACAACCGGATCCGGATGTTTTCGCCCCAACTTGACTGTTAATTAATAGAGATTTAATTTGAAAATAGCATGTAAATAAAGAAAAAGAAATGATTGATGCATACGTTTTGTCGGCATGTAATCGGCATAAGTCTCGGCAACACCCATATCTTCATCATCTACTTCTTCTTCTTCTGGTATATTTGGTTGCATCATTTTTGTTGGATCACCTGAATTCATCCACATTTGTGACACTGTCTTTCCTATAATAAAATTTTAAATATAGTAAATTTGCTTTTACAACATTCGGGATGTTTTAATAAGCATATCTTTATCAACATATTGTAAATACCCGAAAGGCCTGGCCAATTGGGATGAATTCCACCTTGATTAAGCAACTGAACAAAAGGGTTAACTCCCATGTTCATTCCAGACATACCCATAAAGCTGTTCATTAAAGTATTCATATCCATGCCCATGCCTAAAGAATAATTAACACAAATATATAATCAATAAATATTATTGTAGCAATTGTAATTTGTTATAAATTCGTTTATCACTTTATAAAAATATCATTTTATTTAAGATACAAAATAGTAATATATAATTAGGCAAGAATAGCTTGAAAAATGAATTTTATATTAAAAAAAAATTATAGTGTATAAAATTTATATAACTCATATATGTACATATAAGTACATATAAATGATATATATTCATACATACTTTTATATAAAAGTCTTTAAAAACTAAGACACGAGAAGAAAATTTTTTCATGTAAAATTTTCGATCTCAATTATCACATCATAATAAAAAAAAGATGATTAAAAAAGTAAACTTACTAGATTGCAGAAAAGCAGCAGGGTTAAATCCTGCAAGAGAAGCTAATCCTGGTGGAAAACCATATCCACTAGCAGTTAATTGATTGAGTTGATTTAATTGATTTGTGTTAACAAAACCTGGGGGAGTGCCTTGAGAGCCTCCTACATGTACCATTTCGTAACCTGGTGTTGCAGCTTTTGTTACTAATCCCCCAGGAATTTTGTTGCCAAATTTTTGATTTAATGCTAAAAATAATTTTTACAAAATATAATATTGAAATAGTAGATAAATCTAATAAAAGTGATTTGCCTTGTTTTAAATATTATATATGATTTACCATTTAATGCTCCTTGTGTTTTTTCTAAAGAATTTGCTGGTAAATCTGTAGGTTTTTCATCTTTGATATTAGCAATTCCAGCAGCAGTTGCAAGATCTTTACCACCACCTAATAAAAATTGTTTTTTTTTTTTTTTTTTGGTTTTAAAACATTGCTTAATTTGTATAAAAATAGTTACGTTATCTTGTATAAAATTGTTAGACAAGTTTTATTATAAGATACATATATATATATATATATATATATATATATATATATATATATATTGTTTGTAAATCAAATTTATAATTTACCAGGTACTTCAATTTTATCAGGATCCTCTTCATCATCAAAGTCACTCCCACTAGTATCATCGCTCACTCCGTCATCATATTTTTTTGTTGCCTATAAAAATATATATTAAGATTAATAAATACCACTTAATAAATTGAAAAAACAAATATCAAATCAAAAGCAGAAGATAAGTTAACAGCATCATCTCTAAGGTACTACATAATCTATCTATAGCCACAAAAAATATTTAAACATTTTAATAATTAAAATTGCATGATATACAATTTAGATCTAAACAAAATTCAAATTGAAGAATAAAGATACATTTATAAGAATCTCATAAATTAACATTTTTTTAATAACATTAATAAGTCCGAATAACATTTTTCATCAAGCATGTATCAGATGCACATACGTATAGCAAATTTAAAGTAACAAAGTATTCCTCTCATAAATTTATTATAATGCAATATCATTTAATATTCTGATCGCGCGATAACAGTTCATCGAAATGCGCTTGTTCGGCGCGAAAGAACAAAAAAGGGCACATTGTGCACGAGTCTCTAGGTTAGTCGTTTTCCTATAAACGAAGTGAATAAATATGACAAGGTACGCGCTAATCCTCAATAGGAAGCGCGTGCCCTTTCGTTCGTTTGGAAATATATCTCTGTCTTTCTCTATCTTCTTACATTCTTTATTTCAGCCTTTGTGAACATCAAGAATAAAAACCCACCATGACAAATGAGATGTTGCGAGATCTCGTGTACGTTCCTTGTCACAGCGTGGCGATGATAGGACGATAAGGACGACGATGATTCTTTAGCACGAGGTCGTGTAGACACGCTACTAGTATTACTGGCAGAATATGCGGGCCTCGAGACAAGCGAGCGAGGGAAGTTTTTTTCGGCCCGATTAAAGGAATCGAGAAGGAGCGCGTGTTGCATCAAGCTAACATCGCCGACGGTTCCCGCGGCGATGATCCGATAGTGTCGTAATCGAGCTACGAGATCGGCGTGACAGACGATAGCACTATATGTGCGAGCCGGGCCATCTCACGCGATTGTCGTCGATAAGCGCGCGCGCGGTTCACGTCGAGAGCGCGTTCGCTCGGCTACCGCCATATTGGCCCCCTGTCCCCCGACCGTCCCGTCCCCCTACATCGCCACCAACGAAAATACAAAAACACACGCGCCTGCTCGTAATGCGCGCCGCTGTCACCGGTAGCGCTGGCGAGCGGACGCGCTGTTGCCAGATACTGTGGCAGCGAATAAGGGCAGATTCGCAGGGCGCGGGAGCCAAAAAATTGCCGCGTTTTCGCGATTAATCGCTGCGCGATGCGCGACCGATCGCGGGAGAGGATGACGGGTGCTCGCACGCGCGAGATTTCTTTTCTTCCCTCGTCCCGCTAAGTGAGGAGAAAAACCCAACAACGTTATCGGAAATTCGATATCTATCAATGTTTCCATAATTGAATATTCTTTCGTGATCCCCTCTCCCTCTTACCTACGCAATTTTTAAATAAGATTGCTCGCTCGCGAGGGTTCCGATAGAACTTGCGATGAACGTTTCTTTTCGAGTCGATAATCGCAATAATAGCAAAGATTAATTACGAGCTAATATATAAAGCGTTTACGAATATGGTCATTACAATTTAAAAAGCAAATTTTCAAAAAAAATATTAGATTATTGGTTTTGTTACTTGATGTGTACGTACCATTTTAACAGAGTGCACGAATCCAAAATTTAAGTTATCGCGTCGTTGAACTAACGATAAAACCGTCGATGATGAGTGAAAGATCGAGCGGCGATTAAAAGTTTTTCTTGATGGTATTTTTAACACTAGCTTGTTTCATTCACGTGTATATATTCACGATCGCAATGTGACTGCGTCCAGTGCTACAGACGACACAGAAGGTTGATATACTATCATTAACAAGGTGCTATTAAAGATGGCTAACTGTATGGAAATTTTCGTAGCTTTCCTACCATCGTGCTCTCTATGGGTCGGAACAAGAAACAATAATTCAGTTAGGTATAAATGATGATGGCTACAGAAATGCTATTTTATAAACATTTAAAACATAATCATATTGTAGAAGTAGATATACAAATTTAAGAGACATTGAGACGATCGTAAATTATAAAATTGACATCGCATTTCAAATAAACGTTCACAAATATATCGAGTAAATTAATCGAGAGAGATTGTAACATCAGCGCTCTCTCATTATCCACTGAGCTCGTTAATTAACGTTGCGGAACTGTACCCACGAGCGTCTTTAGTAGTGACATAGCGTATATCATGTATATGTATATATTCTTGGGAATGCATACGGATAATGGCGAATGTTGTACGCTTGGCAACATTGCCGATGCGTGCGGCGCTGATCGTTAGATGATTTAAAGTATTCGCGCTAAAAAGAAAAGAACCCGCGTCGGAATTCGTGCGAATGCCTATTAGAACCGTTCGATCGCGAATTTTAGTACCGTCGATCGAAATGCGAAATTTCCGGTCGCTTTAACGACCAAAATATTTTGCGGATACATCATTTAGCGCGACGCGATCACTGATAAATTCATTTAAAAAATAATAACGTGACGCTCGAGTGCGGCGATCGATCGGCCAGCTGCGCGCCGCTAGCAGCGCCGTAGCGCGGCCGCTAATTCAACTAATTAATGTCACGCGGGAATTTCATCCTTCGCGTCAACTCCCGATATGCAATATGCAAATCTTTTTATTGTTATTTATGGATTAGAATGTCTATAGAAAAATTTATTCTCTTGATTATTTATAGTTAATAAATAACTGAGTATACAAATGTGCATATTTCTATGATTATTATATTCTCCATTTATATTTTCATATCGTACGCATTAAAGTCATGAAATAATTCCTACACACTCGACATGAATAATAATGCTTCGGATGTTTCATAAAAGTGTAGATAAAATATTAGAGTTAGAGCAGTTCCACTGCGTCTAATTGGATATCGGCCGTTGCACGCAATATGGCGACACATCCGGCGCGTAGCTTGCTTGTATAATTTCAAGACTTCTGCTGCAAAAAAAGAGAGAGGATTGTAATCCGCATGCACAGCTTGTTTGTAAAACAAAACGACGCAGCGAAGCCGATATACGCACGTTGACGAGACGCATACGAATTTATCGCGTCGCGTCGCATCACATCCTCGCATCACCGTTGCTGCCAACCGTAAACGCCGCTGTTATTGCTGCCATCCGTCCGTGAATCGTGTTCTATCAGTGATTTATCATGTATAGAACGACTCGGGCGTCGTCGCATCGTACGAGAAACTGCACTGATAACGTTGCCAAAGGTGAGGATACATCATGCATTGACATTTTCACTCAACATTTAGCATCGGCCCCACGATAGGGTTATGTTTTGAATGGATCTCATTTTCTCTCTTGCTCCATTTTGAACGCTATCATAGAGACGCCTTCAGACTTTATCTCTCGACGTCTCGTACTTTCCATTGCGACATTTATCATCTTTTTCGAGAAACGTCGATCTTGTAATTTCTTAAACGCGAAACGGTTGTTCTAATTATTGGACTGTTTTGATGACGATAATTTTTGTGAAGCTGTAGTTTGTGTTCTTTGCGGACTTGGCCTGGGTTAGACTCTAAACTAACATGGAGTATGATAGTTTAGGATGTCACTTGCATAGCGATAGATTTGCGTAGAAATGTACGAGATTAGTTTCGATTATCAAATTTTTGTAAATTTGTGATTCTTATTTTGAAATTTTTACAATTTTAAAATTATACAACTTTGTATGTTTTTCTTTTTTTATATATAAATTTTTATTTGTTAAATTAGCAATTATATTTCAATAAATTTTACTAGTGATTTAAATTAACATATGCATGTATTATGTTAACATATACATATATCATATTAGATAATATTTATAAGTTAAAATCATAATATATAAAATTGATATCTAATATCAATTCTCTTTTGTATTCTATTTTATACTTCAACATTATAACAGCATTACAACAGTAACATATAACAGATTTATATATATCAGATATATATAACATTATTTTTCTTAATTTAAAAAAAATATCAAATGTTATTAATATATGTAATTAATGGTCTATACAGGAAAATGGAAATATGATAGAGAAAAAAATATAACTGTACCTTTGCCTGTGCAAAGTAATGATGCAAATTCACTTGTGAAAAAGGAGAGTAAATTATTTGATACTAGTAAAAAAGTGGCAGATAGTGTTGATATAATTAAACCACAATCCATATTGGAAACTCATAAATCTTCTCCAAACACAATTCATTCTTATCAAGTAAGTATCTTAAAATCTATAAATCTTTTAAATATAATTGTACTTTTGTGAAAATATATAAAGTAAATATATTTTACTTATTGTGAAATATATATATATATATATATATATATATATATATATATATATATACCACTGCAGTATTATTTTATTTGCTTTAGAATTCAAATGTGGAAGTTACGAAAGGAAAAAGTCCTGTGTCACTTGCTTACTATTTTTTTGGAAATGTGCAAGCTCTTTCAACCTGTGAAGCAAAAAATAAGGTTATCTCTGATGTAGAACAATTCAAAACAGATGGTATAAATCATATAAATTTATATATCTAGATTTGTTTTTTTTTTTTCTCTTTTTCAATTCATGATACATAAAAATTTTTATCTTAGAGACACCGGTGGCTGTTCCAATTCATGGGCCATCTACACCACATAGAATAAATATGCCATCGGAAGATATAAATGAAAAAGCTACAATTACTACCAATGAAAAGCAATCTGTGATTACATTACGTAGCCCATTGCAAGTTGTAAAAAAGTCTGCTCCACGTGGACGTAAAAAAGCAGCTTCCAATCAATCCATCAATCATCGTTCACTCAAGCTACAGTGCGCTGAAACAAATCATTCGATTACAGACTATTTTCCAATACGCCGTAGTGTCAGAAAAAGTAAAAAGACTGTATTGGAGGAGAAACAACGTGATTTAGAAAATAAGGTACTTTGTCAAGTGGAGGATGGCTTAGAGGTAGGAATCTGTACAAAAAAATATTGCAAAAACATCAATTTTTTTAACACTTTTATTAAATAATTTTTTAAACAAATTTATTTCTTATTATAGATCAGATATTTTCCGGGTAAGGGTCGTGGTGTCGTAACGACGCGAGACTTTGCTAAAGGCGAATTTGTAATTGAATATATCGGCGAGCTGATTAATCAGAGCGAAGCAAAAGAGCGTGAAAAAGTATATGCGCAAGATCAAAATACTGGTTGCTATATGTATTATTTTCAACATCGTAATCAACAGTATTGGTAAGAGACTATCTAGACGTGTTGAAATAATTATTCTTAAAAATGAAAATGTTAAAATTTTAATAATTTGACATGAATGTTGATACATATAATTTTCAGTGTCGATGCAACAGCAGAGACTAATAAATTGGGCCGTTTAGTCAATCATTCACGAAACGGGAATTTGGTCGCACGAATAGTCGAAGTCAAATCGACACCACATCTCGTACTTACAGCGAAGGAAGATATACCCATCGGTGTAGAGGTTTCGTACGACTATGGAGATCGAAGTCGCGAATCCATTCGTCATCATCCATGGTTGGCGTTATAGCACTTTTCATTTTATTATTTATATAACATTATGTTAGATTGTACAGAAAGAATATTCTTATTTCTATTCCTCCTATGAAGGAACATTATATATAGATTATGTATATGCTCTGAATTGTGTACAAATTGTCTTCAAAAGCAAAGCCACAACATATTTAGTAATCGGATATGTAACTTTGCAAACTTTTATGTTAGTGAATTCCAAAAATACTTTTTTTACATCACTTTACGAAATAATTTGTTTGAGTGACTGTACAAGAGAAGTAATTGTAAATAATCAAATTTTTCTTATAGTAAGAGTGAAAAATGATTAGAATATTTTAATGTGCTTTCTTAATACATGACATTTCGTCGAATTCTATTATTAGATTCGATTTAATATTCTTTTAATAATGATTTTTGAAAATATATATTTCTGAATTGTCATTCAACATGTTTAACATGAAACAGTATTACCAATCGAATTAGAAATTTTGTGTTTGTTTTTTAAAGGTGTGATGAATTGTAGCACAAAGTACTTCATTTACTTCCTGATTGAAGCATTTGTGATACATATAGCCATGAATAATATATTCTTCCCTTTTCCCTTGAGAAAAAAAAAAAGGAAGAAAGTATGTATATATAATCATAATGATCATTGCAAAAAAAATTTTTTGTTGAGATATTATGCAACATACAATAGCTCTGATTTTTAACAAATTCTTCACTGCCACATATTTAGATACGAGAACGTTTCCTAAGATAATTATGTAGCATATAACACAAGTAAAAGATATTCTTCAATTGCTTATATTTTCTTGAAATGACTGTACGATAGAAACATAATTGTTTTATCATCGACTATTTATAATATAAATTATTTAATACTATGCTATTGCTCGCGTATTTTTACATTATCTTATAATTTAGTGTGCACAGTTACTCTATTTTTAAAACCATATTTATATATGGTTTTTCTAATGATTAAGATTAATCCATCATTTTTCTTTTTGAAGAAATCATATCTGAAAATAAATACACATATATAATACATATACAAAAAGAGAGAAGAAATAATTTTTAGTAAGAGTTTTTTATCCTTATTAGATAATTTGACAATATTCACTCTTTTATTATATCAGAATTTTTGTCATTTCACACATATATACAAGATACACACACACATTATATATATATTTTGTTTATCTAAACTTGTAAAATTTTTATGTATAATAGTATTATATTTATTTCCTTAAATTTGTTATAAGTGCAACTGTTTTTAGAATATGTCAAAATTTAGTATTTTTGCAAGAGATGACTATTAATTCGTGATATTTTACTGTTGTTTTCAACACAAGATTTCCTATCTTCTATAGAACAATTGTGAAAAATTTTTTTATTATGTAAGAAAAACATTGCATAAAAAAATTCTGCGCTATATCGAGAAAAAGTATTTAAGATTATTTTTTTTGCCACATAATTTCTATTTTACACAATATGTACAGGAATAAAATTTATCAATTATAAAAAAAATTGTTAAATATGATTTATATATATAAAAGATATATATTCAAAAATATAATTATTAAATGTTGACTTTGTAAACTTCAATTATAATTGAGAGAAAAAATTAGAAATTAAGTTAATTTTTCATTACATATAGTCTTATATCATGTGATATATAAATATATGTCTATAAATGTCATATACATATATATGCAAATTTTCATTGATGCCGACGATAGCGGCAAATGTGCAGTGACGTAGAGACTACAGACATGGTATACAAATGTATGTGGATGATGCTAGGTATTGATTCTTGCAATTTACGCGCGACACATGTTTTTGACACATGTAAGCTCTATTTCGCGAAGCGATCTTAAACGTTAATTTCCACAATGACTTAAAGATACGTTTTTCATCATTGCGGTACGCAGAGATGGATTTACATCGACATTTGTCTCGTGCATATAGAAAGAGAGAGATATGTCAATGAGAAAGAACACTTAGGTTAAGGAGAGGGAATCATTCATTTAAATAAGATACTATTTTGTGAATGTGCGAAAATGGATAACGTGGCAACCGCTGAATGTCTGACGCTGGATTTGGGTCCGTTTGAGACGGTGCACCGATGGCAACGTATGCCAGAGTGTGATGAATTTGTCGGTGCCAGGTAAACTGAAAAAAATTAATCATTATTTATATGTTTTGGACTTTTTGCTCTTGCTACTTTTTCAATTTTATTCTACAAATTTATTTAGTCCATTTATAATAAAAAGTTTTATTTAACGTTGTATATGACATATTTAGAAGAGATTTGGCGTATTTAGAACAAAATAATTATTGACATATTTAATCGTCTTTTTCTTTTTGCAGACGCAGCAAACACACTATTGTGGCATATAAAGATGCTATTTACGTTTTTGGTGGTGACAATGGCAAAAGAATGTTGAATGATTTACTGCGCTTTGATGTGAAAGAGAAATCTTGGGGTAGAGCATTTGCAACAGGGACTCCACCTGCGCCTCGCTACCATCATTCTGCCGTCGTTCATGGATCATCAATGTTTGTGTTTGGTGGTTATACTGGGGATATACACTCCAACTCTAATCTCAGTAATAAGAATGATCTGTTTGAGTATCGCTTCCAGACTGGCCAATGGACAGAATGGAAATTTATTGGACTGTAAATATTACTTATATTGCTCAAAAACTTTCTTCACAATGTTTGGCATTAATTCTTGTTTTTTATTTAATATTTCTTTATAGATTTAAAATAGATCTGAAATATGTTTGCTAAATACATTAACATATTTGTAGGACTCCAGTGCCTAGATCTGCACATGGTGCTGCCGTCTACGATAATAAATTATGGATCTTTGCAGGCTATGATGGTAATGCTAGATTGAATGATATGTGGACGATATCATTATTGGTAAGATATTTTAGAAATATTTGCAAAATATATAGAAAATTATTAAATTATTAATATTAATATAAATATTAATTGTACTAAAGATTGTATACAATAGAGATATTTTAATAAATAATTTTGCTAGCCTGGTGATCTTAAAGCATGGGAAGAAGTTATTCCAGCTGGTGAGCGTCCACCAACATGCTGCAATTTTCCTGTCGCAGTAGCCAGAGAATCCATGTTTGTTTTTAGTGGCCAGAGTGGGGCTCGGACAACAAACAGTCTCTTTCAATTTCATTTTAAAGAAAAAAGGTAAATTTTATTACGACAGTGTAAATTATACATTTTCGTAATTCGTGCAATTTACGATTTACATAATTTTGTAAATTATATTTTTTTTTAGATGGACGCGGATATCGACGGAGCATATATTACGTGGCGCACCGCCGCCTCCTGCGCGGCGATATGGTCATACGATGGTCAGTTTTGATCGTCACCTTTATGTCTTTGGTGGTGCGGCAGATTCGGCTTTGTCCAACGATCTTCATTGCTATGATCTCGATACGCAAACGTGGAATGTCATTTTACCGTCCACTGACAGCCAGGTAAACAACTTGTTTTGTCGAATGTATTTTTTTCAATGTATAATATACTGTATTTTTTCAATATATAATATACTGTATGTAGGTACCACCTGGCCGACTTTTTCACGCTGCCGCCGTGATTGGTGAGGCAATGTTCATTTTCGGAGGAACTGTGGACAACAACATACGTTCTGCTGAGATGTACCGCTTTCAGTTTTCGTCGTATCCTAAATGCACGTTGCACGATGATTTTGGCAGATTGCTCAATATTCGTCTCTTTTGCGACGTGGAATTCATCGTGGGGGAATTGGGGACCAAAATACCTGCGCACATAGCTATGGTGGCGGCACGTTCACAATTTCTCCGGACGCGCATTCGACAAGCTCGTGAGAAAAGGGACAAGCATCTAGAACAAGTGTTTAGTACAGCCGACTTACCCATCAAAGTTCCACCATTGGAGGTATTAAAATATCTAATTTAATATCACATATCCTTATTTTATCTAAAAATTTATAGAACTAAAAAAAAGAAAATATAAGTAATATAAATGGACATATGAATATAACTAATATAAATGTATATTTATTACAGAAGTATATTTGATCACAAAATATATTTATAAAATTTTATTAATTTTTATTTATAGGCATTGACTATGAGTCTTTCTATTGAAACGTAAAACTTTTGTTATATACTATCTTTTACGAAAAACAATTGATATCTTTCTTTGTGATATTAAACAGAATAAAAAAATTATCATTTAATGACTTTATAAAGCCATTAAATTTATATTGTAGGTGATATTGAAAGATGCTGTACCAGAAGCTTTCGAAATGGTGCTAAACTACATTTATACCGATCATATCGATCCCACTAAGAGATCGGACGATAAAATCGAGGATCCGCAAAGTAATCGCATCGTACTTCTTATGATGGACGTATATCGTCTCGCTGTGCAATTTAATATGGAACGCTTGGAACAGTTGTGTGTTAATTACCTCGAGGCCACCATAAGTCACGCGAACGTCTTGGAGGCCTTGCGCAATGCTGTGCACTTGAAGTTATATTTTATAAAAGAGTTTTGCCTCAGTTTCGTCGTCAAGGAGAATAATTATAATTTAATTGTAATGAGCCAAGAATTTGAGACTCTCGATCAGCCGCTAATGGTGGAAATTATTAGGAGACAGCAGATGCCACAAACCAGAACTTTTACAAAGTATGAATACGAATCTGTTACAGGTATGTATCTTTCACAATGTGTATGTTCACCTTTACAGAGCATTTTTTTACATTAACCAAGTTTACTCGCTAGGAACCAGTCTGGAGCAAGATATGGAAGCATTTTTGAAGAACGTTGGTCGGGAATTTTGTGACATCACATTGATGCTGGACGATATGCCAATAACGGCCCATAAGGCCATCCTCGCCGCGAGATGTAGCTATTTTGAAGCAATGTTTCGATCTTTTATGCCTGAAAATAATATGGTGAATGTAAGTTTGGACAATTTATAAAAATAGACATACTGTCGGTTCATATTTTAAATAATGAACGAAGAGACTATATATGTAGAATACTTTACAACACTATTGTACAATGCAATTAGTAATAAAATATGTGAATGTTACTTTTTATATAGATACAAATCGGGGAGATGATACCGTCGTTACAATCGTTCAATTCGTTGCTGAGGTACATTTATTATGCAGATGTTTCAATGCCTCCTGAGGACTCCCTGTATCTGTTTACTGCGCCAGTGTTTTACGGCTTCACGAACAATAGGCTTCAAGCATTTTGCAAACAGAATCTTGAAATGAATGTTACTTTTGAGAATGTTATACAGATTTTAGAGGCAGCCGACAGAATGCAAGCTGCTGATATGAAGAAGTATGCCCTAAATCTAATAGTTCATCACTTTAGCAAGGTACAGAAATATTCAGATCTCGTTTGAAATATAACATTGCTATTATTTAATATGCATATATTTATATAACAATGTATTATTTTTGTATAGGTTGCAAAGCTTCCAAAATTACAGACATTGAGTCGCGAACTTTTGCTGGATATTTTGGATGCATTGGCCGATGAACGTAGCGAGATTAGAACGTGTCAAGATATGACGAATGATTGCTGACGGATTTCTACTTCAGATCGTCGTCCATGTAGCTGGGATTTACCATCACCGTGTAGTTTCCAAGTGAGTGTAAAAAAATCTTATCTTTAAAAACGCTTTTGTTTTTATTTTCGATTTTGCCCAGTTTTGTCTTTATAGTGAAAATTATTAATTATAAATAATATTTAAACGTTATACACATGTAATTGTCAAATAATACGAATAATGAAGAGGCTAAAAATATTGGCACAATAGAATCAGAATTTTCTCATTTCTAGGAATTGTGCCGTGTGAATTTCATCCTCATAGGACGAACGATTCTGTTTGTTGGTAACTGTTATCTCGATCATACAGCTAAGTCTTGCTTAACGTCAGATATACAGACTCTGCTGCCATTGTCGATGACTACATCGTCTGCTTCAATTAATGAATCATCCACGTGCCATGTCGATCATCCAGACACGTCATCACGTTGTAGCGACGACAGAAGGCAACACCAATGGTCTACTATTACTCGTCGCTGTTCCGTCAGTTGCAACGTATTGAAGCGCACCGTCGTTGCATTATCGGACTTCGGGCTTAGAAAATTATTTCCATAATTAAGATTTTATTAATATTAAATGAAATGAGGCAATGATTTTTATCGTATTATAGAACTGCGCTTATTGATATAAAACTACATTGTGCAAGAGATCTTAATATAATGATATTAATTTAGTGACCATGTAGTATCTCTATGTGATGTAACGGCATATTGAAGATATCATATGATATGTACACAAGATAAGTATGTAAGTACACAGATAAGTACGTAAGTACACAGGAAAGATATATTTTCCATAAATAGATTAATATCAATGGTCACATTTGGACAATTATGTACATTATTACATATTTCCTTAATTAACGATTGTTATGATGCTAATTTAATTGTACAAAGAGTTAAAATATGAGTAGGTAGTAATATATAGCTTTTGTTTTTATAACTTTTTGTTAAAAAGGGAAGAAACTTTCCCAATTATTCTAAAAATATATGTGTATAGATATAATATATAGTACATATTTTACATTAAATAAAATTGAATAAAATAAGAATATGTTTATATGCTCATTATTTTTGTATAATTATTTAAATATATTTAGGAAAAATTGCTATATGAATATTTCTATCTTTTATTATGATCTGAGTATTTGTTATTCGCATCAAACAGATTCTTTTTTTTTAATAATAATGGAAATATAATTCTGGATAAAATTTCTTACTGATTATTAATTACTAAAATCAGTTACTCTTTTCTTTATTTCTGAAAACTAAATTTCTACATAATTTTATTACTACGCTAAATACTTAATTGAACTATAATTGTATGAATAGAATCTGCATATAATACGATTACTCGATAAATATAATGATAAATATTGTTATTATTGTTTTTTAGAAATTCTTTATTTCGATAACCAATCGCTACATCCGACAAATTCATCGTACGAGAAATATAATATGTCGTACGACAAATGTAATATTACCCTTATTTGTTTCATAAAATTTGGCGTTTAAATGATGCGCGGCAAAAACCATAACAATCATATTTGAATCACGTCATCCGAAGTCGGAAGTTGAGATATTTAGTCGTTCCCGCTTTTGTCTGTATAATTTTATGCGCGGTCAATTGTGGCGTCGGACATTTATTGTGCGGATTTAATGCGATCGAGTGTCGTAAGTGTTGTAAGTATCGAAGGAACGAAATAATTGATCACTGTGATTAATGTCGCGATCGTTATAGTTACAATTATTATAATACGATACGATCATAAGAATTATACTTGTCTGGTCAGTTATCCGAGTCACGATTTCAAATTACTGAGAATAAATTATTGTTTGTAAATTAGTGTGTATATTATCGGGAGTGTCGAAAGAAATATCGGACGATTATTTATGTGTATATAAATATATATATATATATATATATATATATATATACATATATACATACGTAGTATATTACGGCAGTAGTGCGAACGGGCGATAATTCTCAATATTAAACGAGTATTTGTAAAATTAATGAAGAATTTAGTTTCCAAAAAAAATATTACTTGCAAACTTATAATGTTTGAAGTGCCGAGAAAAGTATCGAGTGATTATCGTATTATGCGCAAATATCGTATATCACATCGGCGATGCGGCAATTCCATCAAGTGAACTCCGCGCGACCATCGATATGCTTTTCTTGTTCACATCGGCAATGCGATTCCGTCAAGTGAACTCCATGTAACCGTAACCAAATATTATTTATGTGAGTATTAACCAAATTATCGAAAATAAATATTGCCTACAAATGTTTTTGTACTAAGAAATGCCGAGAAAAAAAATGTTCAATATGAAGATTCTCTGATTATTTGATATACATATTTATACGGATATACAATATTTACAATATTTTATTATTTATATTATTATATTAAGAAGCGCAGAAACCAAAAAAATTGTCGCTTTCATCCTTTATATTATTGGATATTACCCAATGGATTTGTTTTTAAATTTTATTGACCATAATAATTGTTTATGTAAAATAAAAAAAAAACATCATAAATTTTAGGATGAAGGATAATATTAATAAGCGCAGTTAATAAATTATGTATTATATTTTAATCTCGATTACAATTGTACATACATACGATTCGTATCTTTATGGAAGTAATTAATACTTCAAACTTAAGGGCAAATAATACGAATCAAGGGAACGAGAGTAACCGGACAACAGGAGCTCGTATAAAATCATTGCTCTATCTTTTCCTGTCTCTCTCCTTCTTTTTTTTCTACATAATGTCTCTATATAGATGGCATTATTGTATTTAATGTTATCTCTAAATAGCTGGTATTTATTTCTTGAATACACCATCCAATTATTAACGCATTTCAAGAATCGGTCCTGAAATCAATTCTTTCATCTTAGAACAAAATCTTCCAGTCAAATTTGTACTTATAAAATAAATATCCCTTCAGTGTTTCTCCTATCTTTTCGTTTCTTCGTCTTGCTGCTTAAATTGTGCTATTTTGTAGGAAATAACGCAATGTTTACGATCCATTATAGCTCATTTTTCATAATCTTCGATCACACACGTTGACGACATGTTGACGATACACAATATTTCGACAATAGTTATCGAACCTTTTTCATGAATGTAACAAAATGACTAAATGGAATGCGAGTTTGTTATAGTAGAGAGTAAAGAATATACATAGTTAAATGTAAAAAGAACGTGGTAGTTTTTCTAATAGTGTTCTCTCTGATCATAACATGTTATTCTCGTTTTGAAATAAATTCCGATCGATTACTGTATTTGCATGTTACGTGGCTTGGATGGTAAGATGCTATTTTAAATATGATTAAGTTCCTCTCTTACATTTGTTTATATCTCATACGAATAATGCATATTCCGTTCAATCATTTGTTACGCTCAAGATTGTTTCAAGTAAAATCTTTCTCGAAAGGTTTATTACTTTTTCACTTACTTATTCATTTTTAAATCGTTAAATTCTAACATTCACCAGAGCCGCCGCACAACAATATGCAAATTGTGCATTGCATAAAAGCGTTCCATGTACACGAAGGGAGAAAAGATAGTTTTAAAGTTTAAAAAATATTATATGTGTTTCAAATAATATTTTATGGAATTTACTTTTCTTTCGACTAAATTCAAGATGCTTATTCAAATTTTCGCAAACAAATTTGATATCATATTATTTTATTTAATAACAGTTTCAGAGAAGCGTGTCTTAAACGTCAAATTCGGCATGTCAATCTAAAGTGTTTTTTTCTTTTCTTTTTTTTAGAATAAACACAAGAATAAAGTTGTTTTAAATTTCTTTTATCTTAAAATATTTTGGACATCTTTCTATATTTTAGTGTTACTTCACTAATTTATTCGTTGAACCTGAAAAAGGCAATTGTACTTGAAATTCTTTCTTTGAACATTAGAAAATATTGGATGAGCCAAATTGTATTTCCATGATTTCGATAAATGTCGATTTCTCATCCTCTAAAAAAATTTTTTCTTCGCTAAAATGTTAAATAAATTTTTTTATAAAGGCGTCTTAAATGTCAACGACGGCCCTACACACTCACTATGTAATCTTAATGTAATTATGCTAAGTAGGCCTTTTTGTTCGTCGATTAAAAGTTTAAATCGTCTGAATGTTGAATATTGCATGCGATCAACACCGCAATGCGATATTAAACATAAACAACTCAGACTTGGATAAATATTATAAAGAAACATCTACTATATAAGGATAACGAGATAAAGTAGCATTACGGTCGTGGTACAAACTTCACGTTGATTTCGAATGGCCCCAATCTGAAAATGCAGAAACAACGATATGGGCAATTGGCACTAGGATTTTACGGCGTGACGCGTCTTACCGATTGTAAAATTGCTTGATACGTTTCCAGATAGAATTCCAGAGAGTGCGAGACAATCAATTCTCGAAGATCAATGCTCCTCGAATTTTTTTTCTATGTGAAAGTGTGTGCAGCACTCACACATAGAGTCAAAGAGAAGAATGCATCTCGTCGAGTATTACATATCACGTATATCCGCGTCGAGCGTTTCATATCACGTACATCTATGTCGGCGGTGTGATCCATACCATACATTCTTTCGGAAATTCTTCTTGCAGATCAATTCGCAGGTCATTTCTACGAGCAATATTAATTCTGTTATCAACAAATATTTACAATATTAAAAGACATAATTTAAACATTGACACGATTATTTTTTTGGTCTACCATCTCAATAGACATTTTTAGAATTTTAATATTCTCTTTTCTTATCACATTTTTCAATATCAATCATTAAATCATACGTATTATAATAAATTATTAAATAATAACCGAAGAAGCATTTTAGTAACAATTCATTATAAATTGATATAAACACATATTTTGGCTATTTTATTTTTTAACAATAAATATGCTAATAAATATATAACATCGTTACCTTTTCTTCGACGACGCTACTCGTCGACGGCACTCTCTGCGAAGGATCTAACCTTCTCCGTCTTTCCTCGATAACTTCAGTGTCGGAGTTGCCTATCGTGGTTGCCTGCATCACCGGTTGTGTCAGGGATGCATTCACATGCCTTGTTTTAATCAAGGGCGGATTTCGGGATTGCGGTAACGCGAATGCTCGTCTAAGAGCACCTCGTGGCGGTGACGGCGGTGGGTAGGATATACCTGACAACAAATATAATTGGTATATAAATATCTGTTTAAAGCACATCTTTATAGACACATTCTTTATTTATAAATAAATATTTTTATAAAGAAGCAATCAAGATCAAATTATAAACAAAATAGGAAACCAAACAAAATTATGAAACATATTTCTCTGCTTTTCTCTAAGGATATTAAAATAAAAATTTTTATCAATATTTATTGGAGCTTTTAAATAAAAATTATATTTAGGGATGTTTAGAAAATAATATCAATAAATAAATCTATTAATCGATCCAACGCTTTATGTTTAATAAAATCTACATTAAATTATATATTACAACACTTTGATATTATATTACGTTTCTCTCGTGTTTGCATCCTGGATGACAATCCCGCTATTTCTAATAAGCAAATGGCATTAAGATATATGATTTCAAAATAGAAAAGCGTTTAGTGAGATGATACTCGTGATAGTAATTATATGTTACTATTATCTAATCGGCGTGCAGAATTAGAAAATATGCGAGACTACGTTGTTAATGGAAGACGGCCATTATTTTATAACTCAGTTCCGGAAAGTTGCTATAAATGTAGGTACAGAGATACGCGTCGGTAATTGCTACCTCGGTGTCCTGGTGAGAGCAGAGTATCCTTGCTCTTTGTCATCTGTGGCACGATGAGTAAAGAGTTCGGTGGTGTCGGCGACACAGTGGAAGTTTGTGGTGAGGTGGCCAGCGTCAAATTTGGTAGCGATTGACCCAGACCCGAATACGGTACGTGGACACTCAACGTGTTCGGTGTCGGGGATTTACCCAATAACGAACGTCTAATTCGGACAATGAGTTTTAATAAAGACATTATTAGTCCATTTTTTTTGTGATTCAATATGAAATCACAAACTCGAGATTTCAGCATTGCACTCACCTTATGTGCAATTTGTGATTATGCCCGGAACTAGATTCGCCACCCTCTTCCGATGACAACGAACTCGATGCTCGCGGTTGTTCGTTTGTCTCCACGCTGACGTTTCTGCTCGGATTATAACTGGGAAGAAAACTGCTGCTTCCCGGAGACACGCCTTCCATTTCCATACTACCGCTAGAAATGATGGAACGCATTTCCATAAAATTTTATATACAACTGCATCACGCAAAGACTTTAATTACGTGTCAAGATTTTTTTTCACTTTTTGACATATACCTATGGCTATGAGCGAGACTGCTAACATGCGAGGCTCTGCTACTGCCACGCGGAGTTCTTGGAAAGTTCCCCTCGCATTCTTCTACCTCGAAATCGCCATCACCCAATGTACTCGGTTGTCTGCTGACAGTTGCCAGATTCATTGCTGGCTCGGTACCGAGCGACGGTACTTTCATCAATGCGAATTGTTGTTGGGCGTGTCTTAAGGACTCCATCCACGACTGAAAGAGCACGTGATACTGTTAGTTCAAAACAACTTCCGCTTGTTAACTAGAAACTATTAGATAGAAGATTTATAGCCATCGGGATCACTAGTATCGATCAATATTTTGACTTTAAGTTTAATTAATAATATCTTCTCTTTTTTAGATAAAAAATTGCGTTGTGTATATATGAACTAGAAATAGAGATAAATTGAAACTATTACTGCTAGTTAAGCGGTAATTTGCTCAAGACCGTCGTTAATGAAGGTAAACTACGAACGCGGAATCTAAATCGAACGGGACAGTGAATCAACATTTCACGAACTTTGTCGTAATTCATGATGGTTGTTTGTCCAGTTACCTTGGCTAGTTTCGGGTCACCGGCGCTGAGGATTAAAGCGGCCGAAACTGTCCCGTACTCGTTAAGATAAACCAATCCCAGACTGGATGGTTCTTTGACCTCGTGTATTCGTATGCGTTCGACAACATACGGTTGCCTAATGATCTTGAACATTTTTTTCGTTGTAGGTTTACAAATCAACAGCATATCCGTCAATAATAGCACGTGCACTTCCATCTGTAAAGGATAATTGACAGATATTATATTCTTCATTTCTTATTTCAACGTAATGAGAATTAAATAATTGTTTGATATTTTTAAGATATAGAAATAGAGAGAAAATAAAAAAATTAGCTAAATTTATACAAACCTCATAAAATACATGAAATTACAATAGAATTATTTTATTCAATTATTTCGTTTATTATTGATAATCATAGATATTTTTTGATTATATATATTTCTGAATGCAGTATTAAAAGTAGTTCTGATTTGGCTAAATAATATTATCGATGTATATACCTTGCTGGTGGCATCTCTTAGTTTCAAATCTCCTTCTCGAAGAAGAGTTCTTAAGCTGTCCTTTGGGCATCCGGGCATCGGCACCGTGGTAATGTCGAGATTGCTGTACAGTTTTATTAGTTTTTCCACCTCCTCATCGAGCCCTTTAGATTCGACAACGTCGTAACTTTCTAGACGGGAGGCTGCGCTGTCCAGCTGAGCAGCCTCCTCGTTTCTCCTCAGGGCCGCATTCACGGACGCCACGAAACCGTCGACAGATTTAATCTACATGCGAAACAAATCTTTCAAACGGAATTATCGCTCTTGTGAATTTTTCTTCTAATGCTTTCTTTCGATGTGAACTAACTTTATAATTCATAGGACTCGCTTTTTATCTACGAAATGCATCATAAAATCTTGGCAAATTTTTGAATCCAATTGCATTTCTTTTTTATCCTTATCTGGTATATTAATGAGGGAAAAAATGAGTAAAATTTATTTTACCATATGGACTAATTCCGTACGTTGTTCCTCGTTTTCTGTATTTTTATAAACGGCTTTGAGCAGAAGCGAATATCTAGTCAACCTCTGCATCGGCATTACTAGTATGTCCATAAGTTTTAGTCGGTTGCAATCCTTTTGCGTTTCGCACCACTGTAGTGATTGAGATATTGTTAATATAATTCGCATTATTATTTTCATCTTTATAATTTATTTCCTACATATATATGGTTATTATTAAAAATAAAAGTTTTACGTTTATCTGCATATTAAACTGTGAAAATTAAATTAAAAGACTTGTCTGTTACGAATTTTTTTATATGTACAGAAAAAGAGACAGAGAAGATTTTAACTTCGTGACATATATATTATAAGAATAGGAAAAAAATTAACAACATTAGATTAACAGAGCATACACATACCACTAGATACGCCGTGAAAAGCTGATTATCATTCAGCCGATCCTTACAATATTGCTGACACTTGCTTTGCTCGGCGCAATATCTCGTGTAAGGCGCGAACGTCTGCTCGAAAGTTTCGAAGCCCAGCAGAAGATGACCGGGATCGAGCGGTTGTCCGCTCGATCTCGACGCATTCACCATCGTGAGCAGATACTCAGTCCAAAAGTAGCGATTAGCGGCGTAGATATCGGGTATATTGCTGAAGAGCTTTGACCTATCGACCTCGTTCAGGATATTCGAGGCCTGCAGGCTACAGAGGCACGCCATGAAGAGCTGCGATATCAGAGACGTCAGATCATCATCACTTTTTAGGAAGATTGAAAACTTTAATCTCAATCATCTCTGAACTCTAATTGTAGGGAGTTTTAATATTCAGATATTCATAGTGTATATCCATCACAATTTGATTAATTCGATCATATTTCGATACAATGAATTCGGTTTCGCGAAAACGTAGAAATACAAATTATTGATATTTTACTCACATCGGTTACGACCTTTAACGTTTTAATGTAAGCCACTTCGGTTTCGGCCAACTCCCAGAGAGCGGTTTGTTGCTGTGTTTGTTTCTCCGAGAGTAGGTGAGAATTCTCGACGATGTTGCGCCAGTCATCCTCTAAACTATAGAGTGCTGAAACAATACGAAGAGAATAAGGATGCTTATTACAATGGCATTTGATATTATAACAAATTGCGTGATTTACTCAGATTATTTTTTATAAATCATATAAAGATATAAGTTCTTTATAAAGATTATAAAGAGAAGATAAAAAGGAAATATTTCGCTTTAAGTCACGCCTCTCGTGTAAAATTATCGTCAATCGGACAATAAACTATTTTGTTTAAAATACACAGGAATGTTCCTTATTCATCGACTTTCGATTTTCGATACTGCAAGCGCTAATGAAAGCACGCTATTAGTAATTTAAATTACTACAACGTTGCCGACCGCACTTCGTATATCTCTATACGATACTTAAGAATTAATTTTGTCCAACTTAAACAACCGCGCATTTTTGCACTCAAACAAAAACATTGCTCCGAGAAGTGGAAGTAAAAAAATAACATGACTCTTCGACAAGTCATTAAAAGCAAGAGTTTTCAAACTTTATCAATTTCGTCTGCATGAAACGAATGGTACCTAGTGGTAGAAAAGTAGAATTTAAACACTCTTTCGAAATGAAAATATTTTTTCGAGAAGGAAAGAACGTTAAATGAAACGCTCAGATAAATGTTACTTCGAGATTTCGTCATTTTGAAAGAAATGCGCGAGGAAAGGAGGGCGGAATTCCTACCTTCTTCGTTGATCGTATGATCACATTGAAAATGAATATTCGCGGGTTTCGGCACGCCGTGTTTGTTGTACTCGTCCAATTGGGCAGTTAAGAGGTCCATCTTGATACCTTTGGTGTTGGTGAAGAACCCGCTCCAGCGTTGCTTACTGGTTTTAAGTCCCGCAGCCCCAGCGGAACTCCGACCAGAAGCAAGTGTCGCGCAGGCACCACCAACCTCGGAATCGACGTTCGTATCTTCGGTGGAAACGCTGAAGAAACGACCGCTTCGACTTCGATAATTCTGTCGTTCAAAAATTTATATCTAATTAGCGAATCTAAAAAGATTTGATGCAGCATCGAAAAAGAATAAAAATATATTTTCTTTTTATATTTATTAATGATCTCTTTATATATAATAGGGAATATATTTCGCTTCGATATTTTTGCAAATATTAATATTGCATTATTCATAAAAAGAGAGAAAGAAAAAGAGAGAGAGAGAGAAATTATTTGAACAAATAATTGTTTATCAAGCGAATTATTAGCATCTTCAAACTCGCTCACTTGTTAAACGATTATGCCGTGGTTGTGCATCAAGTTGAAAGCTTCTTGAGATGAAGATAACATTCTAGAAATTGCTCGTTCGGTTATTGTGCCTTGTAATTCGTTATCGAGTGTGTGATACGTTAGTAACGCCATGAATAATGTATCATTCAATTCGTGTCAAGAGAAGCTTTCCCAGCATTTTATTAACGTTATCCTTTCGCTATGCACCGCGACAAATCGCCTCGTTACGCTTCCATACATTACATCGCACTATATTTACGAAAATTCATACGTTCATAAAAATCAATATAATTATTCATCGATTTCACACTTGACGCAATTTTACTTACTTTTTTCTTTTTTTTTAATTTTAGAGAGAAATGTATTACAAAATAAAGTATTCTTATCCGATCTACAGATTAAAAATTTTCTAATGCAAATAAAGAGCAATATTCGATTAATTATTACATGTTACTTTTTTGTTTTTCAGTATTCGATAAATAATACGTACGTAATTTTGATTTTATATCAAAGATATTTTGTATCCGTTTTTAAGGTAATAATTTTAAACAAGCCAAATTTCTTGTTAGATTACGCAAAATCGCAATGTTTTATTTATTTCTATAAGAATTAAAATTTTCCCGACATTACAAGAAGACAAGCGAAATGTCATAGTAAATTTATTGCACGGCCATAAAAGTGTTTCTTGCCAGCCTAAATGTGTTTCAATATATATGCGTTAATGTAACGTAATCAACGCTCTGCCTACTCGTTTCACGTCGAACGCGAGTAGATTTCATCTATAAAGTGTACTGTAATAACAGCGGATAATAATAATAGCAAATCTTTATTGCAATCTATCGTGTTTTTTAATGCGCTATCCGTCACGCCGAAAATAAAATGCCAATCTGTAAAGCGCACCCTTCGCGTGAATTTTCCGCATTAACAATCAATGTGTCGATTGCGTAAGCTGTAAAAAAATCTAAAAAAAAATTTCTACACAAAAAAGAGATATTAAATAAAGTTAATAATAAGATATATATATAAGATGCTTTGAATTGATTTTTATATCTTTAGTGCATTAACAAAATTTTAATAATTAATTCACAAAATTTTATTGATTATTTTAAATTTTCCGCGTATTCTAATTTTAACAAAATTGCAATTATTACAAATATGAATTTAATTGCAATATGTCATAATGGAAAACGAAAGTCGGAAAATGAATCGTCGGAAGTGTGTCGGATCAAATATGCGCTTGTTCCACTGACGTTTGAAACCAGGTTTATTTTTGACACTTGCCAGGATTAAAATTTGTTGATTTTATATGCGTCTGCATTGAGCTATGCTGAATCGACGGAAACACGAGAGATTACATTGCTGATCAAGTGGATTCATCTAGTTGTATCCGGCACGGATGAGGCAGCTGCGTCGCGTGAATCAAGTTGGAATGCTGACGTAATTGTTGTTCGGACAATAGCGTAACATTCAGTACATGTACAAGGACAATAATTACCAAGACTAGAATTCGGTTGTTGTTGTATAATACTGGAATAATATCGAAAATAATATCACGAAAATTATTATATATAATATCAGAAAATTAGCACTGTTCATTTATTATCGATTGTAAAAATTTTATATCATGAACAGTAAGAGCAGAGAAA
The DNA here is from genome assembly GCF_021464435.1 of Cataglyphis hispanica. Lineage (NCBI taxonomy): Eukaryota > Metazoa > Arthropoda > Insecta > Hymenoptera > Formicidae > Cataglyphis > Cataglyphis hispanica. Next base: position 7,614,123 of record NC_065963.1, read on the forward strand.
AATTTTCAATTGTATATTTGCACTTTTCTTGTCTAAAAATAACGCGGAGATAATATAAATAATGAAAATTTATAAAAATTGCAGCTATTTATATTCAATTTTTTCAAATTATATTTAATAAACAATATTCTTGTATGCAAATTTTGTTCAGTCCTCTCTGAAAATTTGCCGCGAGAGAATCTCATTCCTGATATCGACGGTGTTAACCGATGATGCGCCGTCGCGCCTCGTTCAATGCGGCTTTGTTCGCGTCCGGCGAATCGTTTTGCGATTTGTCTTTGTCAGCCCGGTTGTATTGTTGCTCCCGTATCAGTGGGTCAAGGTTCGGAAAAGGGATACAGCATTATTGTTCGCAGATGCTAAAGCGCTTCTTCATCTTTATAAAGCGCGCCGCTAAAAGAAAATGTTTGCGAGACAAAGAGGTGTTCGCATTTGACGAATGATGATGTATCTCGATATACTTTCTGCAAACTATATCCCGAGACTGTCTTTCGCGTTAATGTGATGTAATCGTGTTATACGTAACATAGGCTTGCAAGAATTATATGTACATATATAAATTTCTCTGTAACCTTAAAAGGATTTCTTCGCGACAAGTCGAGTTAATTAAACTTTTATTTGTGAGAAAGTGAAGCTAGGAAATTTATCGCCTATACACATGTCGTCGTGAGAATCAATTTAAAGTATTACTTTAAAGGAAGTGAGCTACTTACTCCACTGGTTTTCCGCAATGGTACATTCTGGTTTCCTCTTTGACTCGACGTTCGAGAATTCGATCTTTCATCCTTAACTGAAATGAGAAAATAAGAGTTACTGTATTACGTATCGTATTTGATATTTTTCAATTAATCAATATTTTTCTTATAATTATATTCTCCAATAAATTCTACTTTAATAATAATAATTTCTCTTAGGATTATAGATTTAGATATTAAAATTTTCTAATGTAAATCGTAATGGACTTTGTAATATATTAACGAGAGATTAGATCCGCTTAAAAAACAAATCTTTATTTTAAACAAATGGCACATTCCGCGACATATTGCGTAATCCGCTCGCAAAATACACGAGAAGATCCAATTAGTCGCAATACTGTTTGTTGACGTTGCAAATGTCACTTTCAGCAAGCACGAAGTGAATTCGTTGCATATTTAAACGACTATAAAAAAGCATTGTGATTGAGAATCGCGAATTGAACGGCTTTGTTACTAATCGCGCAATATTTCTGTAATGCGTGAGAAAATCAAAAGGACCGTTTAAATCGTACGAATGCCTGGGGCACCCCAATTTTGAGAGCTTTTCTATAGCTGACATGCCGATAGTTCGCGACTCAACTTTACCTTTACCGGGCACAAAAGGATCAAAGGATCAGACGCATTATGAGGGTCGCTGTTAGCATTAACTTCACCATTATCCAGGGATAACTGGATCACTTATGCCCATCTATTGACCCTATTAAAACTTCATTATCGCTTTGCGAAAATAAAAATGTAAAATGGATCGAGTCCTACCTCTTTTTTATTTAAAAGTATAAGTATATTAAAAGATTTTTATATAGAGAGAAGAGAATCTAGTTTGAAAAGAAAAGTTCTAAATTTTGATTTATTTTTCACATTATCATCTTCCCATTTGTATCACTGTGATTATAAAATTTGTTTATTAGTAAATAAAGCATATCTACATTATAGTACGTGTATAAATTTTACGTTATAAATTTTGTTAAGTTATATAATATTTTGAATCATTTAAATATATACAAGATACATATCCTGTGTACTTATATTTTTGCAACTAATAAATGTATGCAAAAAAAGAAAATAAATATATATATATATATATATATATATATATATATATATATGTATCGTATAAAATTTGATGAAGCCAGAAATTTATTACAGAATACATTTATATAATTTTAGAATACATAGTTATAGATAATTTTGCGACATACACACATAAATATATGTTCAGTATAATATAGATGCGATGCTTTAATTACAATCTGTTACGTATAACATCGGAATCGCCTTGTTACGGATTTAGATAGTTTTGAATTTTAATCACTCGTAGTTGCATCGTCCTATATTGGTTCCAGCATGCTTGTCCGTATCGACATCTCGGTCCAGATAGTGACGGGTTATTCCTATCGCGGTTCCTTAAACGTGCAAGGGTCCTACAACTAATTCTAGTTTAATTTCGTTGCGGTGTGGCAGCTTTTCAATCGGCCTCAACAAAGTGGGCGATCGAAAGAAAATCGTTACCCATTTGCCGTCAAAGACACGTATTGCATTTCCGTTTCCGTTTACGTGAACGGAAGTCAATTTTTTACGTGCTGCTTCATTTTTTGATAAGGTAGGGTAATAAATTTTGATATTTCCAACCTGCACGTGGACAAGAATCGTCACGATTTTTCAGAAGTTAAGTAGATTTTTAAGATTGCCGGGCACGTCAAGAATATCAATAAATATTTTTATTTAGATCGTGTTTTGCGATATTGTTAATTATATTTCATCAAAGCATCATCGATGTGTTATTATTGTTGCTATTTTATCTTTTAAGTTCATAACAAGCAGCAAGTTATGATTCAGTAGTAATATCTGGCATTAGTCAAACCAATGTCTGACTAATGCCAGATATTACTACTAAAATATTACGGAAAGGATAAAATATATATTGTTTCAATAAGATACATTTTATTAGACGTATTATAAACATCAAGGAATCATTAAAATAATATAATATTATAATATTATATGAATATGAAAAATAATATATAATATTATATGAATTTATTGCAATTGGAATTTTTGGAAACAGATTCAGAAAGTAATATAATAGAGATCCGTCACATTATTTCTGTCGTAACGTTTTCGCGAAAAAAGCTGCTGTTATATACTTTTTTTCGGGAAAATATGTCTTTTTTATCGACTTATTAATTTTGTATCAAATGACGACGCGTATTTTTTTCGCTTTTGAATAATATCGCGTATCTTTTTCTTCTCCGTCTGACATATGATTACAAAAGAAATCCGGAGACTTTTAGCTCGGCTCTCTCAAAGAATATTATTGGCGATCTGTCGATCATGGGTGAACGTATCCTGATTACGTTTTGCTTGAGCTCGACGTTGAGGAAATTGAACATTTTTCCGACACGTTCGCTTCATATCATCGCGCTGAAATTACACTTGCTTGTATTGCTCGCACACGTATTTCGATTCGAGCTTATTCTTATCGCACGAATGTGATTCAATGTAGAGTCGCTTTGCGCGAGATTATCAAAATTATATCATTAAAATAAGCAATACACATAATTATTCTATCTAAAATGTATTATCATAATAATAAAAATTATATATGCAGAATTTTTTTACGTATTAGTTTTTTTTTTTTTAAATAACTTCTTAAAAATATAAGCTTAATCTTCAAATAAACGTACAGCAAAGCATTATTTAAGTATAAGTTGCATTGTACATGATATTTGTCTCCGTTTCATGTTGAGATTTTCATCGGGAACTCGCGCGCTCATCGCTCGAAATCGCTCGTCGAAATCTGCGACCTCTCTCAACGACGTATGTGCCTTTTAGGGTCAAATACACCGGGGAAATCACGATGGAAACGAAATAGCGGCATTAAGTAACTGAGAAAATTTTCCGTGAGAGCGTCGAGTCGCGCGTTTAGCCCTCTTACTGCTTTCTTCACTTTTTTGCCTCGATAGGATTACGTAGACATTGTCGCGAGATTATTTTGCTACTCTTTCTTTTTCTCTCTTTCGTTAAAAAATTCTGTTTCGCTCGAAAAAATTGCAACGGATGGATTTATAGCACTAATAAATTATCGGGATATATTGTGTACACATATTTTCGCTGCGCACGTGCTTCAAACATTCTAGACGGATGAAGTTGTAAGCTCTGGAGATTCGCGGTTTATCCACATGTATGTTCAAACAGATATAAATGCCCAGTTTAAACTCCCAAAGGAACACACGGGCGAGTCTTATCCTTTTTCTCTCTCTTTTTTTTTGTGAAGCAGCTGCATCTAACTTGCAATGAGATTGTACGAAGGTGTTTTGAAAAATAAATTAATGCGCTGTTACTAGACGCAATTAACAAAGATTGCAATGAAGATAAATTGCTTGCATAAGGTTATTTATAATAAGAATAATTGTAACAATCAAAATATTTAATAATTGTTTTTATATATTCGTATAATACTCTTGAATCACGCAATGACGTGATGCGTAGTTAAAAATTTATGTAAAATTTTGTTGTGATTATTTATAAACTTTGTTAATTAACAATTGGATTAAAGATTAAATTGCAAAATTACGCATAGCTTTTGTTAACTATTTTGTATAAAATAATTAAGAGAGAAAATATACGTATATGTGTGTGAGAAAGAAGAAAATCTTCTTGGTAAATACCTTTCAGGCTTTCACTATCCTCGTTTAACTAGAAACTGAAATGGGGCTGAGTTTAATTACTCGTTCGTTCTTCATTATCTATTAACGATTCTTTGAAACCTTCGCCTGTCATCGCAAGATACCTTTGTTGTCTCAAGTCGCCGGAAATCAATTAAATTAATCGAGAGAAGCGAGAAAATGGTCTGTGCGTGATCTGTGATCATTTAACAAATTTAGAAGTGCTGAATTATATAGAGCACTTAATCGATTAGTTTTGGGTTTAAACTGACTTGTATAGTTGCTAATTGTAAGTGAACATTGCAATATATTGCACTGTACTTTCCCGTATTTAAATATGCACAGCAAAATCTAGAAAGTTAATATTTTGCAAAAAAATTTTTATAAAATTCTTTTTCCGAAATGTCTCTAAAAAAGACTAAAAAAAAATGGAAAACTAAAAAGAATTATAAATAATAAAGAGAAATTCAATATATATACAAGGAGAGAAAGAGACTATTTCTTAAAATATTATCAGCAAAAAAAAATCTTCGAAGAAGTTAAGTTAAATATTTGCCTTTCAATATATATATATATATATATATATATATATATATATATATATATATATATATTATAAACTCTATTATATGATACGAATTTATTTATTTAGATGATTTATGACAATCGTTAAGATTGTAAATTGATTTTTGTTGAAAATATGGAAGAATAAAATACAGAAGGATTTTCGTCAATTCGCATGTAATCCCTTCGCGATTTATGTCACTCAACTTTGAATTGTGTTCGTGCGGCTAGATTAATCAACTTGGGAAATTAACCAATCTCATTGCGTGTAGAACAATTAATTATGTTCGATTTATCAACCGCAAATGAGTTAGAGCGTTCCGACGCTCTATTATTAATTATTAATTGATTATGATAGCCAAAGCTAGAGAGCCAAGTCTTCATTGCAAGCGATATCTTTCATAAGGACGTGTGCAAATTAATGACAAACAATTTCTGACACGACAATCATTATTTATATTTATAGTTTCGAGTATATCACTTATCGCGTTAATTACTTTCTGTAGCAAAATTCGATCATCGGGTCATTGTTCTTAGTATGTCTGTTTTGACGTCTATTGTGAAGCCTTACATTATCGCTAGATAATTAAATGTGCAAATTGCATTTATCATCCATTGAAGGTATCCATTGAATTCTTCCTTCTTCTCCGATATTTGATATTCATTACCATGTATAATTAATAACAGGATAAAAAAGAAATAAAGAAAAAAAGAAATCAAAGAATATATCCATGTGCATATAGCAAATTTTGAGCGCTAGCTTTTCAAGGAAGCATTTTTCGACTCATGTTTATCGAAAACTTTTTGTTCAGAATTAAATTTTTTATAAAATCTCAAAATCTGACCAGACTCGTTTGGATCCACCCTACACACACACACCCACTACGCAGTCTGATAATTAAGCTCGTAAGCAAATCTTATTTAAATTCAAATGTAACAGAATAATGCAAACTCACAAGTTACTCGTAGATGCTTTCCACCAAGTGTAGAAGCGTCCGTCGTCAGCAGAGATAACGGCGTCGATGAGCTGTCCAGAACTTCGACGCGCGATAAATCGATGCCGCGACGCTCACAGACTGGATTCAGTACATCCCTGCAATATATAACGAGGTAAACTATTAACGCTTACGTATTATAAATCGATGAATTAATTAGAAGCTTAAAATTATAAATATTTTTTAAAAAACTAGTTTGCCAGGAATAATATAAAACGACGGTGAGATAATTTGTAAACAATCGCGATATCACGAGAATCTTGTCCTACACCACGTAAAAAATAAATTTTATTTTTTACCGCAAACCATGTAAAAATTTTTGACCGACTTGGGATATTATTTAAGTCAAAATTTGCACGTTCATATTTTTTAATAGCATCCATATAATGTTTTTATATCGAGCAAAGTCACAATTTGCTGGCATAGTTTGCCCTTTCCATGATGAACTGCCAAACAAATTTCTTTTAATATTTATTTTACAAAATGCCAAATAAAACTAAAGCAGAAATACCGAGGACTTGAATTAACAAATCACAAAAACGACAAATCTTATGTTAATACAACATCCAAATCGCATCGTACATTAATGCTAATGTTTTGCACAGACCTAGGAAATGATCAAAGGAAATAATAAACCAAGCAGATGTTGTTGCTTAATCGCGAAATCAGAAACTATTACAGAAATATTATGCGCATCCTCGTCTTAAGGGATAAAATTTGACATTCCTAATTCCCTTTATGGAACTTTGCTAAATTATTGTGGAATTATTATGTATTCCTCATAATGATATAAATCACCGAAATTGTACTATTTTTATTTCGCTGAATATGTCCTAATCATATATAATTATTAAGTTGATTTATATGAATAGATAATTATGTCAGAAAGGTGATCTAAACAAATTAAATTCGATACCGTTTATGTAATTTGATTTATGTTTATAATTATTAATGATTCGCATGACAAATTAATTTGAAAACCGATGACAAATTGAAAATTAAAAGTTCAATTGTGTGTGTGTATGCGTGCGGAATTTATATGTGTATATATTTAAATTTATTATAACAATATAAATTATTTTGTTACAATTTATTGTATTATAATATTAATAAATATTAGTAATAATCGCGATTAATATGTATGATATTAATGCCGAATCATAAGTACTTTATGTCTATTAATTTATCGAGAAATAAGCTCATTTCTTACGACTTACGTTGATAAAATAATATATAGGAAAAATGCACAATCAATGTAATTTTATATTATCAGTTATAGTATAAAGTTTACCTCCTAGTTTCCCGCTTATTTTTCTAGTAGTCTATTTCGAAAGCAGAAAGAGGAGTGTCTAAATAAGGTTGAAATAGAAGGTTGAAACTTAAGGTATTTCCCCATAAAGTGTAACATTACATACAGTGACAGAGCAAAAATTCCGTCAACAAAATTCGGAGGAGAAATAAATAAATTGTTCTAATCCACACGCTCATTTTATTCTATTTCCAATTATTCTTCCTTTCTTGTTGTATCATTTTTAAACATTTTCTATTTGACATCAATTATAATTAGAACATGAACTTTTCATAAATACATATTTATATCTATTTAATTTATCGAGCACGAAGTTTTAATATTTGTTCGTTGGAGATCGCTTTCACAAGTTATAAATTTCACCAATATAGCAGGATATTAAATGAACCATATATCATCCATGCGCCTGCTGATTCAGGATTAAATAAAAAATTCGTGTTATAATTAAAACGTGTCGCCATCCGAATAGAGAAAAAAGTAAACCGATTCTTTTAATAACACAATGTCACGAAATCAAAAAAATCTACGCACGTGGCTCGTTCAAAGTATTTAAAATTTGAAAATCAAAATAACGAATAACGTTTAGCGGTCCAGTTTCATCCGGTATAATTCTTTTTATTTCACATTGTATAGGCTTTGCAGCTTTTGTTTCAGCTGGATAGAATGGCACCTGTATATATTCATGTGAATATTTTTTTTTTTACTTTAAAGCATTTCAACACTCGAGTACTTTTTTCAATGAATAAAATGTAATATGAATTTGGTATAAAATTTTATGACGTCAAGAAATTGATATTGCGAAACGTGCGAATATTTTTCTCGTCAAGTAGTCATTACAATAATAAATCATAGATTTTTTTTTATATCATACAAATCATTTCAGAGTGTTAATTTTAATACTAATTTTTCGAATAATTATTTATTGGAAAATAGATAATGAAGATTATTTAATTGACAGCAACTGTTATTGAGAATTGTTTCTATAATAAATGCATTCGTTCGTACTCTATTAGTAATATCCGTTAATTTTATTATTCTTCTATATATATAATGTATTTTCGCAATGATAAGAGCCATTCGATTTTCTCCTCCTTTATCAGCCGATGTTTTTTCCTTCTGCTGTTGCGACACACATTGCTCGAACAGGACTGTGTTCTCTCTTTGCGCCTGATCATGTTTATTGAACATATATCTGGCCGCATTAAATCGCTATAAATCACTGGCTAATGCGACAGCTTCCCAGATGAGTATTGCTATCCATGTGTATGTGTATATGCGCATGTTCTAAATTGCAGTGTGCCATTTCAAAGAGAATGACACAACGATATTCGCCGTTATACATTGTTTGAGGCTCGACTCAGAGATATTCCAAATATGAAAAAAAAGAAAATTTTTACGATTCACATTTCGCGAATATATTCGAATCCTTTTTCTTTAAATTACTAATGTGTATTTAATGCATCTAAATAAAATCCGCTTTCAAATTAAAGTATTTAAATTATAGCAAGATAAATTTAATAGAGTAAAAATTTAAAGTAGAAAATATAAGAATATTTCATAATTCTGAAATATCGTATATGCTGAGAGCAAGATTAAGTCTTTTGCAGCCGTGCAAATTAATTTTTTTCGTACAACAAACTCGTACAATTGCCGGTAATGCGTCTTAATTGTAATGCAAAATGTAGCTTTGTGAGATCATTACGAGTGCTGTAAAAACGATCCGAATAATTCAAGACAAGAAAGATCTCACGTTGATAAAGAACGATACTTTTCATGCAAACCGCATATCTTGCGATCGCTATTCCAGGGTTCGTAAAATGGAAATTTTTTGTCAGAAAACCGATGCGACAAAAGCAAAGTGCGCTTTGTCCAATTTTCGGTTCACCGCATAATAACGCTTGGCAATTAAGAATAGTCTCGTTGAAAATGTAAGGCGTACACTTGCACTGCAGCAATTTAGTAATAATATTGTCTCTCGTGATATATCATGTTAATTTTTTAATATTCTTTGTCATGTTAAATAACTGTGCGAATTAATTAAAGATATGGCTAGCGAAGTTTTTTTTAAGAAATAAAAATAATAATGTAGAATTATTTCAAGTATAGGACATCGTAGAGAAAAAAAAAATAAAAAACAAAAAAAAGATAGAATAAAAAAAGAATAAAATCATGATAAAAAACAAAATCTTTAAAAATTTCTCTCTCACACAGAAACAGGATAAAAAAATTATATACATGTAATAATTAGAGAATGACATTTTTCATATTTAATATAATTATTAATTATTAATATATTCAAAATATTTATTATTATATAAGAGTCGCTCTCTAATTATTATGTATAATTATTTTATAATTAATTTTTATATGTACAATTATTTCTCTAATTATTGCATATAATTATTATATATAATTTTTTTATTCTATTTCAATGCAAAAAAAAAGAATTTTTGATAATTTTTTATACTTGTCATAATTCTGCACTATCATTTTTTTTAGCATTTAACGTTTTCATATATTCAAATTTTAACAAGCAACTTTTTAAAAAAGAAAAAGAGTTTTGTACTTATTATCATTCTAAAATTCTCAAGTTTTTTTATAAATTTAATTCTCTTAATAATTCCTCAAATATGAAAGTCTTATTGTTAGTTTGATTAGTGAACGCTAAATGGTTGTATAAATGACACAGTTTTCTATGATAGAGATTTTTCCATCGGAAAATTTTACTCGTTAATTCATTACTTACGCCCGAAAAATTGCGAAAAAGTTCAATGTGCTTCCGAAACATTAACTATGGGTAGATTTATGTTATCGCGATATACACACATTGTAAAATGGCACACTCTTTTTTTATTAAAAAACTTTTTTAAGCGAATAGCTAATAAATAATCTAATAAAATGGGTTCGTATCAATAATAGTCTTCCTTTTTCTCTGAAAGCTCGTGAAAAAATTCATCGCGGATCAACGCATCGCGTTTAACACATCTTCACGATGATTAAAACAAATGTGACAAAGATATCTCTCTCTCTCTCTCTCTCTCTCTCTCTCGCTTTCTCTCAATTGAACGCACCAAGATAAATTAGATTCATTCTTGATTATGAGGCGAGAATTTTCCAGTACGCGACGCGCAATTTATTTCTTTTCCGTCATAATACAAGTTTATTATATTTATGTTACAACAAACGGCGACGATCTTTGTCTATTTATTCTCGCTCACAAATCTCGCATCGAAACGCGATATATCAATACACCCTGTAGAGCGCGGACAACCGCATCGTAGAAAAGGGCTGACCTCCCGGTGATCTCAAAAATAGAAGTGCTGCTTCCGCCTTTCCCCCCTTCTCCTTCCTCTAACCGTTTATTAAATGGATTGCTGAATCATCTCAAAGATTGATAAAAAAGGAAAAAAGATTGCCTCGCGAATAAATTTAAAGAAGATTAGATATATGTGTCAAAATACTTTCGTACTTGCTTTAATAGAATGTTCTCTAATGCTAAGCATTATATGGTATATTTGAAGATAATTTCTGATATTCAATTAAAAATATATTTTTTTTTTTTAAGAAAATAATACATATTAGAAAAATTGTATGTATGTGTTTGTGTGACGAGTGTGTGAAAATAAATTTTGAATTCACTGTGTAATTGAAGAATAATGCAATCAGTCCCGCACTGTTTGACAGAAATATAATAGAGTTTAAATTATATATTTTTGTATTTAATCGAAAAATAGTGAAAAAATAAAATAATTTTAATAATTATTATCAATAATTATTAAACAATTACAATTACAATTATGCAAAATAAAAACAAAATTATTTTGCTACAATATACATGTGGAAAATATCGATATCGGAATATTCTGAAACTTATTCATCTAAAAATCGACTGTTGAATGTAGGATAACGAATATAGGATAATAACGATGTTATAAATACGGAGATAGTATGCACTTTTTGTGTTTCGTTGCAAAACTTTAAAAAAAAAGTATTATAAAGTAAATATTATAAATATTATAAAAAATAAATCATATATCATGTAAAATAGCAATTATGCGCATAAAGTCAGTCTTTAAACGCAATATTATTTAGATGCACACATTTATAAATAGCGTGCGTCGCATTTTTATTCGATATAAAACGCGAGAAATTTAATGGCGGAACAGACTGGCTGAATATTAAATGTATTATATGATAATGCTTCACTCACACCAGGTAAGTTCCCCTCGTAGCTGGCAGAAATTCCTCGCGTTCGAAGGAAGCTGCGGCGATGTCGTCGCCTACCTCAAAACTGACACTGAAGTATTCGTTACTGGACACCTGCAATCAAAACAAAACTATGATTAGTTTCTCTCTAGATAAAAAAAAATATCTTAAATATTTTGTAATTAAAAATGTGATAAAAAACTGTCAGTTGACACATTAACTCGGTATCAAAATTTTATTTATCATTAATCTAATGAAATTTGATTAGAGTTCATGTTTCATTTATAATCTTTAGTACGCATCTCAAGAAGAGTTTGGAGAATTTACCAGCGTTTTTTTTTTTTTGCGAGAAAAAAAAACCACGATTACTCTGTAATTCTCGTATCTAAATTCAATATTGCTTCCACGTTCGCCCATTCGACTCGATTTTTTTTTTCCCTCATAAATAATGCAGGAACGGCGTTCTCATAAATTCGAGTCACCTGGTAGGCCTCGTGAATCGGCCCATGGAATTAAATATTAAAGCGCGGCATATGGAAGCAATCGCTGCTTTGTGCCTTTAGAAGCGCAAGTAGCAAAAAAAATCTTGCTTGTCATCATACCTCAAATTAATTCACTTTGTTGCTTAGCATAAATAAAACAAGAGAAACAAAAGAAATTTAATCGAGTAAAATCAACATATTATTAAGCAAGATTTGCAAAGATTATGTTACATCTTGTGTGTATATCTATATTTTAATAATTCCTCGTATAAATCTGGACAATTGTTTTACGAGAAAAAAAAAAGATTTTTCGCTTTTCTCAAATATATTGGTTTAATTTAACTGAAGGGAGGGATTTAAGGTACGTATCAAGCAATTATCCCTTCCTTGCAGCTGTAGCACTCAGTAGCACTGTCGTACCTGTATAAGGTACTTACATATTTTTTCAGTCCGACAAATAATTAAATGTTAGAAAACAATATTTGTGGACTCGGAAAAATGTGTGAGGTACAAGTGGCTGAATCGAACCCGAGTCTAATTATTGTTTAATTATACATAAGATTGTATACGTCGCATGTGGAGCCAAAGGGCAGTCTCGTTATCGATTTTTATTTTGCAATAGAATCCCTGAGAGATTCGCCGATGTAACTTTAATTGCACCAACCGCGAACTTTACAATATGGGATTCATAACGAGGTATAAGGCCATTAAGTGTTTCTTTGGCTATGTAATTTTGAGTATATAATCGTGTAAGCGACTGTACATATCACGCTCAAGAGCTTATACAGGATATGCTGTTCCTTCGTATACATACTTTGTTTATATTACAAACTTTCCTTTATCCATCACAAAGGCTTGGAAAGTATATGTACGGTTCACGCAACGTACTACACAATACCTACGCATTGAATCAAGATTGTTGTTAAACTTGGTAATTGTATCCATGTCGACACTTTGCAAAACAATATAATGCATAGATTTAAACAAATACAATAATTATCATAATAATTTTGCGACAACATGAAACAATCAAAGTGGGTTATATTGGATTATTACAATTGAGATTGTTAAATAAAGACTTGTCATATTTTTTTATATTATTAAAATGTATATTTTAATATTTATTACTTTAATTAATATCTTTTTACTTATAAAATAGTTCACAAATCTTTCTCATCCATACTTCAAAGGAATATTTGGGAGATCACTTTAAATAAAAAAGATTTCTTTTTTAAAAATTTGTTTATTAAAATAAAGATTAAGATTCGGTCATCAATTTCGAGCACATAAAATCATAAATAGATTTTTGTTCCAAATTTTGTAGTAAATTATTTTTAATATTAATAAGTTATTTGAGTATCAACGCGTCGCGTATTTCAACATAGATACAAAATTAAAGAAAGAAATAACAATCTCATTTGTTATGTTTACTACGAGTGTAATATTCCACGTTTGTATATCAATTGAAAATAGTCGACGGCAGTAGTTTTCCGAGACATATATATGTAATTCACCAACCTTCCCAAAGTAAGGATAAATACTTGGGAAGTTCGTGACAATGATATTAACGTGCGTGCGGACGCTTAATGAAAATTCCTCCGCTACTTCCTATAAGAGAAGAGACTGTATAATATTATAATATTATCATTCCTTTTGTAACAATTTATCTCATAGCGATTTTTCATCGCCTCCGAAACTTTGAATTGTTATTTCTGATTTAACTCGTAGAATTTTATTCTTAAATTATCTTATTATATTCAAAAGGAAGAGAATAAATTACAAATAAAATGAAATATATGTAAAAATTTTAATATCACATTTATAGTCATTACTTTTAGTTTGATTATATAAAATGTATTATTAAATTGTATTATTATTATGTAATATTTTATTAAAAAAAAACAATATAGTAAATTTTTGTCGTAAAAGGATAACAAATTGTGTGTTATGATGAATATTTGATTTTATGTATTTATATATATGCGATACATATAATTAAATTGAAAACAATTTTCTTCTCTCTTATCAATCAATTAAATAATTTACGTTGTTTTTTACATTTGTTACTGCAATATAATTAAATAATATATAATAATAATACATTTTAATAATACATTTTATATAATCAAACTAAATAAACAAATGGCTTGAAAGACAGCCTTTCCCAAGAACTTGTTTCCGACGAATTTTGCTTTTATTGCAATATCTAATAATCTGCACGTGAGAAAACTATCAATATGTTCTCGTCAAGAATAAAAGACGTTAAAGGAGGAAAGCTAAATTGTGTGAGAAGGGCACAGTTCGACAAACTCAATTTTCGTCATATATTATTACGTGACTCGAATGGAATTAGCAATATGTGTCTTGACTTTGACTAAAAATATGCAACGTTGTTAAACAAAGAAATGAAAAATTTGAATTATCTTACACGTATCTTTTTTCAAAAGAAATGAGTTTCATTTTGATAGAAAAGATATAAACTTTTCGGCCGTTTAAAATAATTATTGGTAGAAATTATATAAAAAATATTCTACTAGCACTCATCTATTATTATCTGTTAATGTAATTATAATAAATAATTAATATAAATAATTTTTCTGGAAATTAATTTAGAATATCGAAAATCAGCTATTAAATATTTTGTATTTAGGTTGCGATTACATATCTGATAATGGCTGATTAGATGCTCATTTTATCGTAGTAATCGCCAATTGCGTTTTTACGTCATAAATTGTATGCGTAGGCGCAACTGCAAGTAGTCCAAATCAACGCCTACGCGGCCTCTTACATTTTAGAAGAATACACATATATAAGGTATGAGCCTCTCATTATTTCTTCATTTTTTTTTATATTTGTGCAACAATGTGCAATTTTGAGTTTTTTTTTTTTTAGATAAGTAATAGATCTTTTGTTTACGTTGTAAAGAAAAGATTGTATAATCTTTATTTAAAACTTAGTGCCATGTTAAATCTGAAGAATAGATATTTAAAATTTATAGTTTATTTATAATAGAAAGAGCATGTATATGATAGAATTTAATTTAATAGAAAAATAAATTATATAAAAAGAAAGGACTTAAGAGACTATGAAACTTAATTTATTTGGCGTAAATTCTGACAACTCACCGATTTACAAGTTTCTGTAGAAAAATTTTAATTTTTCATTGACGAAAATTTTCTTGTCTAATTGATATTTCATATTGCAAATAAAGTCGTAAGAACGTAAGTACGTGAAGGTAATGTAAATGAATAATTTTTATGCGGAGGCCTTTCAATTCTTCCGAGAGCTTTATGAGTATGTTGAAAACACCTGGGGTTTACCGATAAAACTCAGAGTGTACTTTGCAAATTACCACTCGTTCGTGTCGTTAAAAACTCGCGCTTGGTCGTTGCCGCAATCTAATCTATTAACTAAATTTTATTTTGTCGAAACCGACAATGATACAGGAGAACCGTCGACTTCATTCGATAGAACTTTAAAAAAGCCCTCTGGCAAGCTATTATGTTTTTGCCTCTCCGCCGACCACTTGTAGAGGAAAATTGCAGTAATTTCGCACTCTCTTGCAATTCGCTGAAATTTTTATGCCCATTAAAATGTGACCTTGACAGTATGAGTGCGATAAATCCGGATAATTTTGCAACGCAAAGGGCTTGCGTCCAGCTTTAAGGTTTTCGTGTAAATTAACGGTTTACTGCTTTATACTATAATTTACGACACGTAACTCTCTTTTACAAATTATTTATATTAGAATTAGATTGACAGGGTAATATGATAGATAAATGTGAAATGATTTCCATATAATTTCAACAAGTAATTGCCTTATAAATCCAAGTTATGACACGTCAGTTAAAAATAAAACAATGTAAGATATACATAAAAGATTCTATTATATATTTTGTTCGTGCACGATTATTAATCCATATATATATATAACAAAAAAAAAAAAAGATTATAAAGATTCGCTTCCTGTATGTAATTACCATTAACATATTATTATCGTAATATTTTCATTAAATCTAATATATTCCGTTTTATATTATATATAATTATGCGATACATCTCTATTTCTGCATATACTCGAAATTGTAATTTCATTATCTAAACAGGATCAAAAATATAGTGGATAATTATCGATTGTGTTCCACATTCTCCGCGATAATTATTAACAACCACGTAAATATCAATGGACCAATATAGCAGTATTCACAAACCGTTATTAATATTCGATTTATTATTATTATACTAGATCTAAATTCCACAAAAGTTTTTATGCATTTTTAGTCGACTTTAATTATCGTCGTTTTATATGTATATTACTTGCTTACTACTTACGTATAATTTCGATATCAAGCTTCGTTCATGTGCCAGTTTGATGTTAAATATTTATATAATTAACATACAGAGACGCGCTCGCATCTGAGAGAGAAAAAGAGGAAAAAAGTATAATCTCTTTAAAAGTTTAATTTCATTGGAATATATACGTGGATTTGTAATATTAGATGATGGCTTAAGAATAGATTAATGTTTGCCGAGCGTTTAAATTTTTACATATTATACGCTATAATATTTCTACTATAACAATGAGCTTTAAAATGCTATTACGTACTACATAATATATGTAATTGTGCACATTTATTATTAATAGACAAGTGTTTATACGACCAAACTGGCAATTTATTGTTTGATTGTTCTATCACAACGTTTCGACCATATGTTTTGGTTCTTATCAAGTGAAACTAAAATAACAATACTATAAATAATGATAGTCACGTTACAAATGAAATAAATAGAATTATGTACCTACGTTATAATTAAAAAGTAGAAAGAGAAAAATCGAAATGTCAAACTGACATTGTGTCAACCACTATGTTTGGAATACTGAGAACGACTAAACGACCTTTATTAAGTTATCGTATATGTTGTTCAAATTCTTTGTATCTTTTTGGGAGTTAAGTGTTGTCAAAGTTTTTAATAAAAAACATTTCTCTCTTTCTTACATGTTTTTCGTTACGCAGAATATCAGGCGCTGACCAATCAAAGTCATGATCAAATTCTAATTTATGTTTGCTAATTACGGATAGATTGCTTGCGTGCATTTTTATATTATTAAAATGTTCCTTGACTTATTATTAACTTATATTCATTTTATTTCATTGTACGCAATAATAGACTAAAATTATTCCGAATTGTGACATTATGATTTCGTCTAGTATTTCACAGTATCACATATTCTCCATCAAACCGTGTAAAACCAAACTCGATATTAGAATTCCTGCAGTTTTATGAAATCGGGTCCGACTAATAGCAATTCCATGTTTCGTCCTATTTTCTCGCTGCTTTGCCGGATATCTCTAGGTTTCGTATCCCGGCTACTCGTTTGCGTCGACGGGATTACACAAAGGAATTCGTCCCCTCCATGTGAAGGATAACCCAGTGAATATCGGGTGTTCGATAGCGATTGATCGCTTAGCGATTCAATGTTCGTTATTCGCAAGCTCGTTATTCGCGTCCCACGGGCGCGAGATAAATCAAACAATGAAATGCATATATACATACAAATATCATCCGGGACGAACAATTATCGAATGATGTAGTAGACAAAATATTTTGTACGTGGAAATGATATGCGAAATAATAAGTCAAAATGCGCGCGTTAAAAAAAGAAGAAAACAGATTTTTATTGTTATTAATCAGAAATATTTATATAAAATATTTATATTAATTATTTGCTCCATTAAGAAATATTTTTCATTAAAAAGAAGAAAAGAATGAATAAATAAAATTAAACATAACAATTAACTCTCTTCCTAAAATATATTTTATTTTTTCTTATCTTCTTCCTCAATATCTGACATTCTTATGTAATCTTACAATTAGAGTGAGAAGGATAAGGTAAAGTAAAAAATAATTCTGGAAGTCATTCTGAAATTAAAAAGAATCGATAAAACTTATCTTGGGAAGGGAGAAAAAGAGAAAGAGAGTTTAAAATATTACCAGCGCAAATTAATTAACGCTTCAACGAGATAAAGCGTTTCTTGCATCGTTCAAGAAGACTGTATTTCTTGCAGAGGAGAGAAGAGATAAGACGAACACACGGAAAGGTGAAATAAAATGGCAGCTAAAATTTCATGATGACGCGAGCGAGATTATATAGCGCGGCATTAAATAGAAGCTTTGTTCTTTTGTTTTGAATATAATTTCATTGCCTTTGCGTGATTGTCGCGCGCATAGGATTATGCTAATTGACAAATTAATTTTACAGAATTACTTGGTGACATTTATGTCGCGTATACATAGTGTAGAGCATGCCACAAGAAAATGACAACAGGCCAGCTGATATAATGAAATGTCAGAAACCAACAATATTCCGCGACACGGAACAATTCCCAATTGCAATTAAAATTAGTCTGATTATCTCGTCTTGTTAACGAGTACTATAGTATCTTGTAATTCGATTTGCAACCACCACACAGAAAAGCGTAAAGTAAAAATATATTTATTATTCTTGGAATATCTTCTCTCTCTCTCTCTCTCTCTCTCTCTCTCTCTCTCTAATTTTAATCAAATATAAACTTTATTCGAAAAGAGTAATGTTTATAAAATCATTATTTTATTAAATGCAAATAATTTTATTTATACATATAGATATATATGGCAATTGGTTTTTATAAAAAAATATTTTAAGAGATATCAAATATTTACATCTCATAACAAAATATAACATAAATATTATATTTCATAGTATATTTATAGTACGTTATTTACTCTATTTTTTATCTCCCTTGAAGAAATTATCTTTTGCATATTAAATCCTCAATTATTTATCATACGTATATAATTATAATAAAGCGTACAATATTAAAAAAAAATAATAATAAAAAATTATTTAAAGAATTTCTTAAATATCTCAAATATGTTAATGCTCTTATTTGCATTGTCTACTTATTTACCGAGATCGACTTGCTAATAGACGAAAAAAATATGTTAATCACTATAATAATAGCTTCTCTCGAGAGAAATAAATTTATGCCACTGATCCGCAACATAGATACGGCCTTTATAAATCCCTAGAAATTACGGTAAACGTTTTCTACATCTTTCTTTTATCGTCGAGCTAAAAAAGAAATTAGTTTCACCGACGCGGGGCGCAAAATAATTGCGCGTATTTTACACTGGCTCTTTCCTTAGCTCTTCTCAATCCTTTAATCTAATTTATCTTTATTATTATTAGCTTATTTATATTATTTTTTGAATATGTTTTATGTTTTTATATTTATGTCTTTAAATGCATAAATATTGATGGTTCATTCAAAAGATCATTAATAGAAGATTATTATATTGCGTCATGCCATTCAATCCGACTTCATTACGAATTCAAGGAGTGACATAGAATTTCCATTTGGGATACAGAATCACAGTTCGGATAATGTCCGGACCACTTCGTAGAGATCGCAAAATTCCCAGCAACCGAAAGTATTTCAATAGCACAAAGGGTCGGACTTTCCTGTTGTATCGATGCCATTTCGCCGGTAGGAGGGCTCCCCTTTTTAGCTTCTCGAATCTTACTTGGATTTCGGAGTTACTCGATTATCTCGGCAATTTTTGCAAAATGGCAATTGTAAGAAATAGCAAAGAAATGAAAAAGTAACATAATATAATTCTCTAATTATTAATTTGTTTACGTTGTAGCACATTTTGTATAAATGTCCATTTGTAGCTATCGTGTTACGATTATCACGCTCGAAATTGACCGGCACTGGAAATGGAATCGCCGGGTATATACATATTATCGGGATAAAAATATTCTTCCGCGAGTCTGATATTCCTGGCCGCTCATCTCGCATTTCTTACGGTTTGACACTCGTACTCGAGCAGTGAAATATATATCTCTCTGTGGTCGGTCCCGTTGGAGGCATATGAAAGACATTTATATTTCTCTTAGAGATTGTGTTAGCTCGAATGAAAGGCGACACAAAGATGTGAGAGTTTCACGCGCGTTTTATTTTATTCTCGCCCGCTCCTCGCCCGCACTGGGATAAACCGAAATCCCGCGAATAAAGAGGGAATTTCCTCACTCGTTATATCGAACTTTTCGTACACGCGATCTCTTTGTTTCCATGCTGAATGTATCATCAGCCCTCCCTCTCTTTCTTTCTTTCTCGAACAAATATTGCGCGAATATTTCGTACTGCACGCAAAGTAAATTTTGAAACGTTATTATTTTTATCCTTTTGTAATAGAGATTGATAATTTTAACTATGAAAGATTAAAAAATAAGATAAATTAAACATTTCAAGAATGTAAAAGATAAGAGAAATTTTAATTTTCTAGATGACTTGAAACAAACTTTGACAAACTTAACACATATTTCAGAAACAAAGTTAATTAAGAGAGAGAGAGAGAGAGACTGAAAAAGATGTTTAATAATATTATTTCAAACATTCCTGTGAAATTATATAATGTGTACATTTATATAAATTTCAATGGAGAATCTCATTTCATTTTTCACTCGACGCGAAAAATAAAATTAAAGCTGTTTCCTTTCAATAAAATATACTAGTAATAAATAATATGCATCAAGAGATATAAATACGAGAGAAATAATAATGAGGGATATATTTCACGTTACGAATTATTAAAACTTCCACAATATTCATCAAAATTTTAAATCAGTTTTAAAAGAAGAGAGTAAGAATGCGGGAAAAAAGAGCTTCTAGTATCTCGCTGGAAAATTAGCACAGTGAAATTGCATCGACTATAATCGCACGACTTTAACTACGCCGAGAAAGCGCTTGTATCAAATTGTAATAGCGTGAAAACTTTTACCTTACCTGAGATCGCGAAAGTTTGTGCCTGGTACGATTGGGGTGTACAATCTCGACGGGTGCTGCGCCCGGTGCGAGAAATCGATTGCACTCGATACTGAGGGGATGGTGTTGCAGCTGATGGGGTTGCTGATGCTGGTGCAGATGATGGGGTTGCTGTTGCGAGGAATCACTTTCCAGATGATGCTCCCCCGTGTCCAACATACTGCTGCTGAGAGCATCCAGCTGGGTCAGCGATCTTGAACGCACCTGTAACAACAAAAAAGTTGTTTGCTTCATCAGAACAAAGTATATTAAGAATGAACTCTCTTTCTCTAATTAAATAAAAAATGTGTCCTATGATTTTATATTTAATTCTAAAGCACTAATATTATTTAAAGCTCTTTTTACATTTCTTCAAAAAGCACGAATGTTTTTCTTGTGATATGCTTGTCTAATCAGCGAAACGGGAAATCCCGCTAATATGAGCAAAGGGTATGTTGAAATTTAGCTAAAAAAGAAAAGAGAGGAAGACAAACATTTTTCTCTCTTCAAAATTATATCATTTGACGTAACCATAAAAATTTTCTTCTTGTTGACTGAACCGTAAATTAATTTGTGCAAATCTTTTTCCTATCATTGCACAAAAATACAAGCAGTCTCACATATTAATATCATATTTCTCTCTCCATTTATTTTCTCAATTATTCGCTTAGGAATCGAACGTTTCGGGATGGCAAGTGCAAACAATACGCGATACGTGTAGGCCGTTTGCGCGCTCTCGCAAATCGTCTACGATAAAATAGATTTGTGGCCGCAATCAAATGCATCGGTATACATGAGACGCGCGCATAACTGTCTGAGAGGACCTCTCTCTAGGGTGACACATCGGTAGGATGGCTGGTCCGGTATTAACAAACCCGTGACGCGACGGCGCGAAAACACACAAGGCCGACTTCCTGCGAGATAAATCTCGGGTAAGACCTTGACGAAGCGGGTCACCGGACAATCGATTTATGCGCGGAATCGATCCCTTCTAGTGTGTCGACGAGGCCGTTCGTTATCGCGATTTACTTGTTGTGCTCCCTTTTTTCCCTTCGAGATAACTTACTCCCGCTGAAGGCATTCTGCTCACTTGTTATTTCTCTCTGTTTCTTTTTCGAAAATATGAAATGACGAAATACGTGAGATATAATTAGATGACTACAAGGAAGTTTATGCCAGTTAGCATACAACGATGTAACTTTGGTACGATGCTAGAGAGAGAAAGCGCATGTTAATTTTGTAATGAGAAACTAAGCGTCATTACCTAATTTAATGTTAGAGAAAGGTAATTACAGGAGCAGTTAAAATAAATTAAAAATTATGTTAATTATGGACAAATTATATAAATTATACAAAGGTATTTTCTAATGTATGGTGTAATTATTTTCTCTAATTTTCAGATGATCGATTTTCAAGATGATCGGAATTCTTCAATATATACAGTAATTTTAATGACATCATATGTGTGTTAAAAAAGTAATATTTTTTAATATTTAACTTCTCCAACAAAAAATAAATATTATAGAATCGCCGTTATTTTTAATGTTATATTAATTATTCTTATAATAAGAGAGAGTATAATTTTTAATAAGTGATATATGAAGACTTCCTCATTTTAAATAGTTTCAAGTTTTTTTCTCTACATAAAAATTTTCTCTATATAAAAGAGAACGTATTCACTCGCCCCACTTCATAAAAGAATAATGCGAAATGCTTTCAGTCATACAAATGGTTCTTCAGAGAACTCTTAGAACTTTTACGGTCTTTCCTAAAATAGTGCGAAAATAGTGCTACGCGAGTCTCATATGAGAATATCTTTATAAATAATTCGTACGACAATCGATTATTTACGAGGCATATAGATATCCTAAGATGGTACACGCGCACGCATAAACAATAACAGACATAGGTTCTTTAATAATCAATTATTTAGCGATAAACTTCCAAAGATAACTCGTGTCATCTTGGCAAATTCTTTCGTAGAAAAATCATCAAAATAATCTAAAATAAATATCTTTAAATAATATCTTTTATTAATAAAATATTAGGATTATGCATATTCAAAAAAACTTTTTTTTTTTCAAATTTCTAAATTTGTTGGAAATAGTTGCGTGAGATTTTGAAAGAACTAAATTGTATCAACGGGCGCAATATATTTTTGAAAAAAATAATCATCTAATTATATTAACCAGAACTATTCGAAACTTCTTATAAGCCTTAATTTCTAAGGTAAGCACAATTTCCATTATATCGTGATACAACAATTTCTTTCGATAGTCGAGCTACACGTTTTTCAAGCTTTCAGAATGAAACTAGGATATTTATACCAACTCAATCGTCGTGGCTGTTGCGTCAAATCCTCAGTCACCAAAGAAGCTTTCACGAGGTATGATTATCCTAATTGATGGGTGGTATTCAAAGCAATTCGCGCGAAAGGAAAGGTAAGCTGCTCGATGATGGCTCGATGACTGTCGAGAATATCGTTGGATTTATGTGGAAAAAACTTTTATTTATCTCCTCTTTATCCCCTCATCCTTTGAGGCTAAATCTAACGTTCGATCACTTTTATTTCTTGATTATATGTAGACCATATTTTCTCGACACTATATAATTCCTTCTTTTCTCTATTTCTTTTCTATATTTCTTGATTTCCTGACAATGTTCCAAAAATAGGCAAGAACGACGGTATATTCGTCGTTCGAAAAGAAAAAGAGAAAAAGGGAAAAAGGAAGGAAAAGAGCCGGATCGTAGAATCTGAGAGAAAACTCAATTACGCCCTCGGCCAACAGTATTGAGGACGACGATACTTTCTCGTCGCCCTATATATATATATATATACAATACTTTGATGTACATACTAACATACTTCCATCGCGTTGTTTACCCATCGATAGATTCGTGCCGGTAACCGATCCCTGTGTGTCTTTGACCGTTCGATCTTATTCCACCCTCGCTTCGTAAAGATAATTCGTAAGATCATCATCGTGACATCGCGATGGCGGATGGAAAATGAAGTTGTGCGAGTGAAGATCGTCTCTCTGCTAAAGAGGGCTCGAGTAATGCACCGCTTCGGTCATACTGGAAAATATTGAAACTGTTTCTTTAGCGAAGCTTCTATATGACTTTCCTGCCCAGCTTCTTATACTTCCTCCCCCCCCTCCACCCCTTTCCTTTCGAGGATATCGCATTTGCAAGATATGTTGTATCTCGAAAACATGTTCATGCATACAAATAAGATGTTTCGATTGCCTTTTACCACTGCGTGGCTTAAGAACTTTTTCTTTATATAAAAAAGAAAATTAAAATTAAGTAAAAAAAATGTTGTAAACCATATGAATAGAGAAGAGCAGCAAGAGATAAATATAAAATATAATTATCTTTAATAAATTTTGATAATATCAAATTTAATCATCTATATTATTTTTTTAATTCTTAAGTAAAAAAAGTACGAAGAATTGATGTAAAAATCTTTGAAAAAAATCGCTAAAACCTATAATTAATAGATTGATTTTTATTATTCTTACATCTTGAATAAACCATTGATCATGAGCAAAAGTAACATAAAAAAATCAACGACTTTTCTCAGACGTTTCGATGCTATGTGTTCGATTTAAATAAATTTATTACATTTTCTCCGCTTTATTTCATGCATTATTTTTTGTTTTATTGAGACACTTTGATCAATTTTTCGTGAGTTTCTGGAAATAGTACAATTCCCATCGTCGTGGTCACGCGATTTTATGCGTTCTCTGACATTTTATAAATTTATCGTGACGATTCGAAACATCGCAGACGAACGCGCGATTTCGGATTTTATAGTATCTTACGGAATTTTTTCACACGAGAAAATCGAATAATATATTGTTTTGCGAAAGAGTATTATATGTGTGTGTGCAGAACGTATATTAAATCACTCTTCGTATATAATGTATTTCTCACCGATATCATCTCCTTCCATTTATATTTCGCCTCACATCGAGAGTCTTGCCAGAATTTCCTGACGTAAATCTGCGACACGCGTCGATCTTTATTTCGTCCTACCTTACGATGATGTATTTCTGTACATTTTGAAATGTATTTGAGACGTATGTGAATATATTATTCGCAAAAATCTGATATTGTTTCGCGATTTGACTCCTGAGGCAACTTGAGGAATTGAACACCAGATCAAAAAATTCCTCTGCGTGAAATAACGGCATCTTTGATATCTTTGGATTTATTTTTCATCACAACAACATTTCGTATTGGTTTTTTTCTCCTTTTCTTGTACTTTTCAGAATTTTGAAAAACAAACTATATTCTTACTTAACAAAATTCCCCGTTTTAAATTATTCACAATATTTTTTGCTCGAGAAATATATTTCGCCTCATCACAAAATAGCCATACTCATTTTTATTCGTCTTATCAATTTGTTAAGTTCTTGAATTTTCATGTCAATTACGAGAACATGATTCTACGGTGAGAATAGCTTGCCACAGATCGAAGCTCGTATTGTTCCATTGGTCGGCACGATTGAAATTCTCATCAATTAGCCTTCCCGTTAATCAATCTACGTCAAGTTTTGGTGGCCATACATAAACAATAATATCGTGCAAGATCGCAGCTGTGCCGCGTATTAAAGCCGAAATCGCTGATTCATTGCTATTCGATGGGCAATTAGTTATACGGAAACTCGAATGCGAGTCTCTATCGATTAGTTTAGCGAGAAGAGATGCAGTGCGTCTTAGATCGTAAAACACTTTGAGTTTCAAACTTTAAGGGGTATGAGTAAGCAAAGCTTTCTGTGCGAGTATCGATACTGAAAGAAGGATATTGATCTTTCGCAGTAACGATTATTTGTACAAATGGTCTTTTAATACACGTGCTTCAGATTCAGATTTCTTCGGAATATAGGAAGTACTTGCGCGAAATAAGAATGGATATGAGAAAAAATAATGTACCTGCAACACTTTATGCCGCTATGCATGCAACTTTCGGAGAATATAAATTTTACGCGATAGGCACATCTAATTTCTTTTTACGGGACATTTAAAACAAAAAATCCTCATGCCCAAAGTATCATTTATAATACCGAAATATTTATTTCAGATTATAGTGGAGCGATACCAACGTCGTGTAGTACACTTTTTTTTTTTTCACGAATCCTCTGCCCCACGCGCCTGTTAAAATGCAAATGTGACGCAAGTTTCGTTCGCGAAGGCGGTTCATAAAGTTTGCTCTTAATATCTGAAATATCGCCAATAATGATCTTCGATATTAGTCGTAAAGTGAGTGTATAACTCGAACGTTAACCTAGAAAGTAGCGCATTTAATGGAGTGGTGAGAATGCCCTGCGGTTAAATGTCACGTGTAAGTTTAATATTGCGACTGTAGGACGCGCATCTTGCTCTATACTCGGCACACCTTGAAGAGTCGGCGATAAGGTCGCCTGTTGTTGCTGTAATATTTTTTTTTTTTTTTCCTTACGCTATGAGATTTTGCGTCGCACTCATTTCTCGACACATCTTCCTTCCGGCCACTGTATTCTAAAGATTACGAGGATTTTCAGGGGATTGTCACGGTGACGAACAGGCAGCGCAATTTTCTTCGATCCCCTGTCCATAAACATGACAGACATTAAATCGAATCTCCAGTTTGATACGCGGAAAAGTCTGCAAAATCGAGATTGTTTCGCCGCTTTGATGAGTTGCCTTTGAGAGATGAAAAATAATTTGAGATATTTAATGTGATAAAGACGCAAGAGCGCGTTACATTAAATTAAATATTAATAATATTCTCTTCAAATATTATATTATCGAAACATTTTTATAATTAAATATTTTATATCATCATTCTTTTGTAGAGCAATTATATGAGTTCTGTGTCTGAGTAATGGAAATTTAAATAAGATTATCAAAAATAGAAAAAAAAGAAAAATTTTTTTGTTAGCTTCGAATTGTAATAGAATCAAGCACTTCTCTTGATAGCTTTAAATATAAAAGAATATAAAATTATTCAGAGATAAAAAAAGGCAACTCTTTTAAATATCGGAAAAATAAAAAAAAGTTAATAAATTGTTGTCAAAGCCTATCATTTATCCACTAGATTGAAAAACTAATTTTATGTTTTAAAATTGCCGCTATCAGTCTTTGCCACCGATTATTTCAATTTCTTTTTTATTACTTGAATTTTCTAATTTAAGGAAGAGCGAGGAAGATGGACATGTCATTCGGTTATAAAAAAGTCGAGAGTAAATTCAAGAGTCGCGCTAGTTGAAAGATCAGAAGAAGTTTTGGCTACTACAAATTTGTCGACCGTGATGTTCCACCAGTGTAGAGTCGTCAGATTTGGAACGAAGGCCGTGATTAAAGTAGAGCAAATGAGACCGGCGGCGACGACTAATTGGATCGGGTGAGACGAGAACGACGAGATTTCGCGCTTGCGTAAATTCAGTTAGAGTGACATCTGCGATCTTAGAGATTTATAGATCGACGAGCTTGGATTCATCGATAATCATCGATTGTTTGTGTAACTTGTAGCATGTTTTGTATAGATTTTGTGAAACGTTGGCTCAGATTAAAATTTTGTCCGGGGCAAATATTCCATAATTATTATGGAAGAGGTAATTCAGATTTACATCTAGAATGTCCAATGGAGTCAGAATGCCATTAAGAATGTCGATGTAACTTTTTTGAACTTTAAGATGAGATATCTTAACACAACTGCGTCTTAAATTAAAATTCTTTTCAAGAGTAACGTCTGATTCGAAATAAAAGTTTCGTTATTTATTTGCTCCCATGAACTATGATTTATGAAAAAAGCGTTCTCCACATCTTCGAGGTAACTCTTGTAATATAACTTATTTTTTAAGCAACAGCCTATTCCAAAATGATATCAATTTTTTTTTTTTTTTTTTTTTAAATACGTACATTAAATCTGTCATTCTTTGTTGTATGACTTCCGTTTTCTCTTTCTCTCATTCCAGCGTTATATCGTTTTCTCTCGCTTCTCGTTGCTTCCATTTTTTCGCTCCCAGTTTTTATGATTCTTGTATGGTACAAGATCGTTATGTACATAAGGCACTTAAGCACCCTCGTAGATGGAATTATGCTCCTGCTCAGGAATAGAAATTAATCGAATGAAATTGAGCGTTCATAGCTCATTTATTCGAACTATTATAATCGCATAGCATGCGCGTAGAGATATTGCACAATATTATTGCTGAAAAATGAAAATTAAAACTAATAAAATAAAATGTTTTGAGTGTAAATATTATATTATATATAGCAAGTTGTTGTGAATAAAATGGCGAATCTCAGTATTGAATGCGAAGGAGCATTATTATCACGATTAACTGACACTTGGAGGCGAAAATTATGTAAATGTAACGGATAACATAAGAGATTCAGTTTGACGAATTATCGGGTGTATACGTACGCCCGATAATTGAAATGATAGTAGAAATCGACTTAAACATTTCAGGAATTATCAGTCGATATGATAATATATCGAATCGAGGTAATAACGGCGCGCGATGGTCAGACGAATCGATTCTGATCGGCTCGAACGACTTTTACCGCGCTATAAACACCGATAGACATTACAAGAACTTTTGGTTTCCTAAAGAGAGAAACATTTCGTTACTAGCTGGGACAAACTAATTGCGTAGCTTTCAATTTCTCGCAAGTTTTATCGCCGCTTAAATGCTCCGTAAGTGCGGCCGTTTGTTCAGCGGCGAACGTGGAAAAAGCCTGATTTCTATTAACTCGTCAGCTTTTTATTTAACGAAAAGCGTCGCGCTAACAAAAGTCGCTTGTGATTTGTTGTATAATTGCGTAGAGAGCTGAGAAATATTTTAAATCCTTTTTATTACTTCGAGGAAAGACCAATCATCTGGCAACATTCCTCTGGTATTTAATACATAATTGCATCGGAGTTTTCAATTATATCCTTACTAATATCTAAATAATAATGTAAAACTGATCAATTGTCATAAGAGAGTCTCTTGTTATGTTAATTCTCTTCATCAATTTTCATTATTTAATTTCCAATTAGGCAGATAATAAACACAAAATCACAATTACTCTTTAATTAATGATGAAAATTTTGCATTATTTTCGTGCCAATATTATTCTTCTCATATTACATATTGCCATTTAATTACTATCTTGAAATCATATCGATGAAATGAAATAATATAATTCTTGTTAATTAACAATAGCATCTTGTAATTAAAGACATTTGAAACCGTTTGAGCAATATTCTCTCGAGATCTTCTGTAAAAACGAACTGATAGAAGTTATATACATATAAATGCATTTCGCTTCGAATTTATAGAATGAATAGTATGTCTCCTTTGTTTTTTTTCTCTCAGAAACTTAATTTTGCTGATAAATTAAACTTTTTTAAAAATCTGAAATAAAATCTACTTTCTACATTATTTTAAAATTATCTTATTTAATATACGCCATAAAGTTGATGAAATTTTCTTTCTGATCTAAACTCGAATAAAAAAAGTTCAGCGTTATCTGCGACTATAGCAAACTCGATGAGATTTGTTCGACAAACTATCATTTGCGGTGAGTTCGAGGACAGTCAGCATGTTTGCAAGAGACGACAGAAAATAAATTGCGTCGCAATATTCTCCTCGCTCCTCCTGGAAAACTTGATGTGCTTTATCAAGCTCCTGAACTTTATTAAAATTTCGTTGTTTAATTTCAAATGCGCGTATTGATGCAGTTCGATCGAGAATACTTATTGAAAGATCCAATGAGCTCCATCAAAAGTTCAACACGTACGATCACTGTGTAACGAGCAGAAGTAAAAGAGTAAAGCATCTGAATAGAGATTATTGAACGAAAAATGTTCAATTCAAATTCAAGAAACTTTAGCTTGAAAATTATTACCGAGTAATTTTTTCATAAGATTTTGATTATTTGTAAAATGTTTTTTTACTAATATTTACATAAAATTTGCAAGAAAATGATCAGACATATTCTTATTTTTTTTATTAATAGTTTATATTCTTAATAAATCTTTATCTTAAGCTTCTTAAAATGAGATCAAACGATAAGATTTCTATTAAGTGATCGAATAATTTAATAAATCACAGTTAAAAGCTAATATTAATTTAACAGTCATTTATTAAAATATGAATTTTCACTTAAAAATAATAATAAACAATTTTTGAAAATTTAGGAAAATATTTCATTTAAAAATGTATCAAAATAAATGATCAAAAATGCAAAATTGCCTTTCGTGTAACGAAGAGAAAATGCGATACAAGAATGCTTTAGTACAACGAATAGTTTAGTAGTTGTTAAAACGCGGAAATTACATTGTGCCCTGTTTTAGTAGCAAAAACTGGAACAGCGATCATGTAGCGATATGTTGAATGAAACTAAAATTATGCTGCTTTATGCAGCTGCAGATGTGATAAATGATTACTATACCTACGATCAACAGATCTGCATCTAAGAACAACTGCATGTTAGTTGAATAGCAATTGAATCTGTGATTGATGGATACCGTAACTCCGATTTGCGAGAAACAATTGCTAAATAATTGATCAGCTGCTATTGCACATATAAATGCAGAATCTAATTAATCATATACATATAATGAAATAAAGCAATTAGAGGAACTTATTTCAAAAGATAAAATAAAACTTTTGCGTTCTTTTAGATTTAATGAATATTTACATTTTCATATTCGTATTTTGAAAAGAATAAAAATTATTAAATTCATATTTCTTTCTTAAAGAAAGAAAAATTTCTGTTTATAATGTTTCTTCATATAGCTGCTAGATAATAGCCAATAAATATTATCGTAATGTTCATTGCTATGTTGGTGATTAGGGTATGCTCCCTGGCGATTATATATATAATTGTTAATTTATCATACTTAAAGGATACATTACCCAAAGTTTGTTGGTTATTCCTCGTAAAGTTTCCCGCAAATAAGCTTATAGTGTTATATCAACTTAACCATATCAAAATTCAACATAAACTATATTACTTATCAAAAAAAGTTTTGGGATTCACAACTAGCTTCTCTCTTATTTTCAAACATAATATTCATGTGTTTTTTTTACAATTTTTAAAATTAAATAAATTTAATTTAATACTAATATATAAAATCTAGGAAATTTGTCGAATTATTTATCTAAAAAGTGTTTATATTAATCTAATATTCAGATATGTTAGGCATGACTTGATCAACAAAATATAATTATAATTTAAACAGCAAATAATAAAAAAAAGAAAAATAAATAATTTATTTCAACGTAATAGTATAATCATTACGTGTTTTCTAGTTTCTTCATCTAAATCCGGCTATTCTGTTTGTCCAGAATATAAAGGGATGGTTAAAAGTTGAAAGATTTTCACGAAAATTCTGCTTTCTGCGTCGTAGAACTTGACAATTCACTTAACAAAGTTCTTTAAACGTTTATCTTCGCGCAGTTGTTACAAAGATGCACAGAAGGCAGAAAAAGCAACGGAACCGCTGCATCCGCACGTCATGATTTTATTCCAACTGTTTAACAAGCTTGCCAAATCACGTCGGCTGAAATGCATTCATATAATAGCAAACTGAATGACTATAAAACTTTAGTTTGATCGCGGATACGGATATTCGATCTTTTCTCTTGTTCTGGCTTATCCGCTTGAATTCGCCGGTATTCGTATAATGAAGCAAGCGGAGAAACGTGCGGTTTGCAATTGCGAGAAATCCCGTGAGATGAATATAATTTCACCTTTATCACTATATGCACTGACGATATTACTGTAAGAGCGGTGTTATGTCAAAAAAAAAAATCAAAATTATTACAAAATTAAGTAGCATTTTTTCATAATATAAATTATAAAGTATCGTAATAATATACGTTCAAAATATAAGTTTGAAATTGCTGTGAGTGAAACAAATATTTTTGCTTATTATTGTATGTGTGTATATATAAACATTGAATAAATTATAATTTATTGCTTATATGCATGTTTTTGCTACACTTATTATTAGAGATTGTAATTTATTTAATAAAAACAAATAAATATATTTTTATTAGAGAAATGATAGGAGAAAAGTGTAAGAGATTCTGGTAGTGTGCTTGTATTGAAAAAGCCTCTGTATAAAAAAACTAATTCTCTTTAATGAAACAAACTTTAATGAAACTTAATTTAATGAATTAGTTATTTAATAGGATTTATGTAGGATCTATGAGAGACAGATATACAAAGTTATACAACTTTGTAATTCCAATGATATCATACATGTGCATAAATCACAAGTTACCGTTTTCGGAATTAGATTGCATGTGATTGAATATAAATTCAACAAGTCAACTAAAATCGCGTCTTATAAATTGATCCAGGTCTCTAATTTTGTTAGATATAATACTGTTCGCGGTAAATGTATATGCAAACGTATCTACTTCAGCGGTGCTCCGCGACGCAAGCACTTTGGTTTCGAAATTAATGCTTTCCTGCTCCGACATGCGCTCTTTAAATCCATGAATTTTATTCATTCGATTTGTATGCCTGTTTTATCTCGCTCGTTTTATAAATATTTTAATAATTCAAGCAAAACAATTCTTTCGAACAAACAATTCACATGTAAATGACTACTTTTTCATCGATATAAAATTTGTATATATAACTTTTGATTGCGCGAATAAAAATATATATGTATATGCGTGGGACGCTAATAAATTTAAAAATATAATAAACTCGTATATTATACAAGTTTATAGACATTTTATATCTCTTCTTGTACGTCGTTATTAATATGTTCCCCAGACAGAGCTATTGTTCGATAATAATGGACTACGATTAGAACATTAACCATCCCGAACCGTCCACCTATAAACTAGTTCATATCATCGAAGACTATAAACGTCCGATGCTTCAATAAACCGCAATAGGCAAGCCTATTCACGTGCTAAATTTTCAAGCTAAAGCTATTCAAATATTTGCTAAAAATTTAACAACTTTTTAGAATATCGATAGATTTTATATACGGCTCACAAAAATAATCGTCCTGTTATTTAGTTTGTAATTACACTCTTTGTACATATTTCCTACACTCCTTATATTTTCATTAACAAATAACACGAATCAAAGCGCAATCAAATATATGATTATTTAATTCGTTTTGAAGTAGTAAAAGAAATAAAAAATTTTTATTAAATCGATTAAAATATTATCAAGTTATTATTCTGTGAAATTTTATTTGGCATTTTAGTATGATTTGCACTTGACATTGTAAACATCTTGATTCATATCAGAAATCAGCCCCTACAGTATTTTCATATGTCATATGTCGGTGTTTCTATCTGTTTCTCCAGTATTAGATGAGAACGTTAAGCTGGCGGTATAATAATATCGAGCTTCATCTAGCGTAGTCTTCACGAGCGGCAATGTAATTTCAAGGTTCTCCTCTGCGCCAGCTGTGCTAAATCTAGAGAAATTGGGCACACTGCAAACGCCCCGACCGCAGTGGCTTATGTTTTGCGATCGTGCAGAATTAAAATACGAGCAATTTAGGATAAAATTAGTTTGTCCTGTGCTTGCTGATAAATTTTATGATAAAGACAAGACGGAATTCTTTTCGTTGATGGAACTGAAAAACAATCGTAAAATACACATATATTAAAGAAAACTTAATAAAATTGTCTTTTTCTTAATTAAGACAATGCAGCGTTTAATAGTAAGGATTAAATATCTGGATAAATGATGTTTTTTTGAAAAAAAAATTGAGAAACAAAGATAATTGTCTTATTTTAATTAATGAGAGACAAAAAAAAGCTTAAACTTAAACTTTACTAAATTTTAACTTACTAATATCTTGGAATTATCTTTTCTTTATTTTTGCTTTTATTTTTTACAATATTATTTCTATTTTGTACAATATCTCAAATCATCCCATATATTGGAAAGTACTTTATCATATTCTATAAAATATTTATAAGTAATATTTGTAAGTATAACGAAATACGCGCAGCTTATGTGTATGTTTTATTGAACTTGGACCGATGCGATGCAGCAGGAAAGCAACGTATTGCATAAGTGGAGATATGGCTCGGGGCTTTATTTCGTCAACGTCTTATCAAGAACACAAATACGTCGCCAAGGAGATGGTATGCAACTACGAAACTTGTCAACTCCGTTAAATAGGGCCCGATTTATAATCTCATAATCGGAAAATTCTATATCAAAACGCAAACTAGCTTCATTAAATTGCCCGCCGTATCTTCAAGCGTGATCGTAATTGCTCTGAGAAAGTAATTAGCGCACGTCGTCTCCACGCGATTTGTCATCATTTATTACCTCGAAACGAAAAATACTATAATTATTCTAAACGTTGTACAATAGGAAATTCAAATAACGAAACGTTCTAGGGTGCGCAGTTGCGGGGTATCATCATGTATAAGTAAGCTAAGTAATCTAGCTTTGTAGAAACTTCATTATATTAATCATTATAATTATTACGACTTTATAAAACGGATGGAGAAGCATTTCGAGAGATATAAATCTTTTTTTTTTTTCTTTCAATCTCGATCTATTTCTACGCATGTATGTACATATGTAGGTTCACAAAAAAAAAAGAAAAGATATGTACTTCTGCACGCGATAGATAACATGTGATCGATGATAATAATTTCAATTCTCCAAGGAGAAAAAGAAATTGAGTTCAAATAGCTCGGAAATGGGCGAGTCTGGCGTTTAAGCCGATATATTTCTCGAAATTGAGAAGCACTGTTAAAGTCGATAAGATTTGATGGAGAGGCAAGGTCTCGGCACGGAAAAGTAGAAAACCTGCGGGGTTTAAGCCTAGCTAGGCTAGCTGGCATCATGCCAAAGATTATCCCTTGCCATCGTTCGCTTTCGAGACTTCATAACCGAGGTGAGTGAAATCGTAGATCGTGTATACCGACGTGTCATCAACTCCCGCCGAACCCTTCCGATCCGTATCTCTCTCTCTCTCTCTCTCTCTCTCTCTCTCTCTCTCTCTCTCTCTCTCTCTCTCTCTCTTTCTTACTTATACCCGCCCATATATTTCCGGCCACCCATCAATCTCTCGCAAAACACCATCTCTTCCCTTCCGTTAGACGAGATGGCCACTTGATGGTCGATATACTCTCCCTTCTAGATCCCTTCCTCCTTTCTACTTTTCTTGCAGTTTCATATTACCACTGTGCCAACGGAATTTTCATTATCGTTTCATAATCTTTGATGGACAATCAAGTTATAATATTTTTTATTAAAATACAATGTTTTATTTTATAGCTTCGCTTACGCGATTACGCTAGCGATTGCTTCGATTTTCGAATGATATTATACGTGGCTATTTATTTTTAGAAATTATACCTTGCGTGACACGCTCTGTGATGAATTCAAAAACTACCACTAATAAAATTATAAAAGAATCGTCAAGAATAAGAAATGGTTTTGCCTACGCTTTGTATCCACGTGTTTAAATAAGTAACGCATTATTCATGATTTTGACGTATGCGAATGGTCGAAAGAAATGATTTATCCTTTTCTCCCCTATTTTTCTTTCACATTATTCTGTAGGAAATGAGACGAGCACTCGATATCACAGATATATCATCACTTTCGATGACATTCTGAGATCTTTTTGCAAAATGTGTTATGCGGAGGAAAGACAACATTTTTATATCGTAAGATATTCATTCAACTACTTTAGTAAACTAAAACGTGCGTATTAATATCAACGATATATAAATAATTTTTATATCATTCGAATAATGTTAATAACAGTCTAACGTGACTTTACATCGCATGGCATTTCATATTGAATAAATTAAAGCGATTAGTAATAATACTTTTTGACAATCTAAAATATTTTTAGTAAATACTGTTAAATTTATCGCTATTCTACTCCTTAAAATTGTATTTCTGGAATTGTACGTTAGAATTGTTTTGATTAAATACATAAAATGCAATTAATTCAACTTATGAAGGATAAAGTTCAGTCGTGGGGATCTATTTTTCTCTTACGTGACAGCACACAAAAAGCAAATCGAAACGCATTAAATGCTTGTCACATGCATGTGTATTTTGTTTCATCTATGTTATCACGTGACATTTGTTCGATCTAATGCTTTCAAATCTGGGTCAGGGTAAACAGATATCTTTGACCCGTAATGTCACTATTGTTCAAAAAAGCGTTTGTAATAACACGTTATAAAGCAAAGAAAAGAAAAAATAAATGTACTTTGAAAGAAAATTTACTCGGAATTTAATGATTGGAGTTATATGTTTATTATCTGTCTAAATTTGCAGATTTTCGAAAAACTTTACTTATGATAATCAAATTGAATCCGCGACAACAATAATAATAGAATTGCATTATCAAAATTTTACCGTAGCAGTTGTGTAAATTAAAGTATGTGCGAACATCTCTTTTCACACTTGCTCTGAATTGTCTACTTGTCTGAAAAAATAACGACTACCAACGACTTTTTTTTTGTTCACAAAGACGGCGCAATACAATGTTTGATTTTGACAAGAGGTTCTTATTAAAGTAGGTAAAGTAGTGACGTAATAAGCGCAGGGATTATGTACAGAAATTTTTTTTACGGATACATTTTAGTTACGAAGCAGCCTTTTATCTCCCGGTGCATCGCAATCAATTATACAAATCGTTCGTTGCATAAACAATGATACGCATGTTGTTTATGCTTTGAAAAAAAATTTCCGTCATTTTATTTTATATTTTATCTCTAAAGAATGTCGCACTATAAATTCAAATAATGTACTAGATAATATGCTGTAGCGCTCGGCATATATCATTTTTCCTTCATATACGATAACATTTCGAATTTAGTATAAAAACATATGACGAAAATTGCCAAAATGTCAAACTTAACTCTTTTCGTTGAAAAGAGCATCGTAATGATACATTCTAATGAATAATCGGTATCTTTAATGTTACAAATGTTAACAAATGTTCCTCATCTGGATAAGAATTATCATTAATTATCTTTAATCGACCTCTACTTACGCGATAATACGATCGCGTGCAAATATTCTAGCGGTTGTAGTCGAAGAGCGGGTCATCGAATACAGCTGTTACATCAGACAAAAGGTCGCGGTGCAAACAGCGCGATAATCGATTAGTCGGCGAGTTATATCACGCGTATCGCGACTGAATCCACCCATACCTGATAAGAAAAGAAATAAAAAAAAAAAGGAATAGCCAAAGCGAAACGTAGATTAGAAATCACGATGGTGTTGTTTAATCGGAATGATCAATTCGAGCGTATTCAGGCATAGCTTGATTGATATATTCAGACGAACGCAAGTGTGCGAAGCAGCGAACGAGATAACTCATCGCGTTATCGGCGGTGTATTATATGGTGAAATTTCTGTAATCTGGGTCGACAACTTGCACCTTGGAAAAGTAGTAAGACATCTGCCTAAGATATCTACTAGCGTGTAAGTGGTCTGATAATTAATTTAATATTTTCTGACAGTAAAGTATTAAATGTTTTTTGTGCGTAAATTTTTGATTACCGCGTTTCCTCCAAATCACTATCTTCCGAATATGATCTTCAATCAAAAATGTGAAAAGTGTGGCAATCGGAAAATTGTTCAATATTCCGTCTGCATGGATATTTTATAAAGAGACAATTTGTTTCGCGTTTCATCATCGGAACAGGATGTTCTCGTTTCGAGCGGCTCGTTGACGAATAATGTACTTCTCGGTCGACGTAATTGCGAAAACAACTATAATGGATATCCGATCCGGGCGATAGCACTCGTTGCGGAGTGTTAAAGGATTAATTATTGTGATTTACCAGACACACACACACACACACACACACACACTTTGTGGTAATTTTTAAATTATATACCGAATTAATGGCGCATCATGATTGTAATAAAACCTCATAGATGTACGATTAATGAGAGAAACGAACAATTTAATGAATTTAAACAAATTAAAAAAAGATATTCATCTCTTATTCATTTATATAATAATTTAGTATAAATAAATATATATTTTAATGAATATTAATGAAATAAATAATAATAACAATGTTATATGATTAACACAGATAAAACTGGAATCTATGAAGAATTGTTTCGCGATCCTTGAGAAGATTAAAATAATAACACATTTCTTGTTACACTTTAAGTAGAATGATAAAAGAGATATATATCTCTCTCCTGTCTCGTGTTTTATCATATAAATCCGGATTGTCCTTTGGGAGAAGGAATAGAATCTAGGTCTTAGATCCGCAAGGCAATTATCAGTTTCTTTTATCAAGTCAAAGCGTCCGATTGGTTTCGAGTTTTACGTGGAAACTTTAAAGCATCTTTTTACCTTGGTGACATCAAATGTTTCTTTTTCGTCAAATGTTTTATTCGGTTAAATCGGCTTAAAAAGAAGTAGTACGCCAATATAGATTGCAGCGATTGCAATTTACGACAAGGGAAAAAAGTTCATCTATATATATATATATATACTATTAATTCTTATATCGGCCACTTGCGAACCACAAGCTATAAACTTGAAAAAATTGAATAGAAAAAGTTCCGGTCTATTGGTACAATCGAATTTACCTGAACACGTCCCATCGGCGGCGACACCACCAGGAAGATCCTCATGGCGGCCTTAAGGAAGTCATCCTGATTACGATTAGTCGTTTCCTGCAGAGCGGCCTCAGATATGCTGGAACTATTCTGAGCGGTCTTGCGGCGCACCTTGCGCCTTATGCTGCCGACTAGCTTCCGCCAATCTTGCCCAGTACCACCGGACGACGACGACGCGGTACCGGCACCACCTCCGCCCCCGTGGCTGGCCACCGCATCCTGCTGGCCGGTCGCCGACTTCTTCGAGGGGCTTAGATCGCGACTGGGCCGTCGGCTCGGGGTACCGCGGCCAGGGGGGGTCCCTGCGGATGCGGACACCGTGGTGCTATCGGTTCTCACCACCAATTGCTCCCCGGTTACGAGGGCGCAATCGCCGCTGGGACTCGTCTTGTCGCCGCTACCGCCGGGCCTGACGGGCCCGCACTCCCTTCTCAGACCCCCGTTTCTCTCGTCGCACGAGGCGATCACGGGGTGACGCGATCGACTACCGCCACTGCTCAATCGGCGTACGAGGCCGCATACAAGGCCGCTCTTGCGCGCCGTCGAGCCCTCCTCTGGCACTTCCACTCTCTGGCTTAATCGGGCACTGATTCGGAGAGAGATTCCACGACGCTGTCTCTGACAGCTGTGACCCACTACCGTTTTCTTTTACTATCAATCTTCTCTTTCTTTTCTTTTTTCTTTTTTTTTTTTTTTGTTACTTCCTTATTGCAGTCCTTTTTATCGAGAGACGCGAAGATGCACAAGTACCGCGTGATAATTTCTGCTCTCTTTCCAATGCGCTGTATTCTTTCGTGCTTCGCACTGTACAATTTTTACGGGCGCACGTTTCCTCTCGAGGCGATTTCCAGCCGCAGTATTTCTTCGTCGTAAATTTTACAACCTATCCCCGTAGTTCTTCCGCGCAGAAAACATAGGAACTGATGTAACATATATATATCGCCGCGCATCAAGCCACTCGAGCTATTCGTGTACTTTCCTCCGCGCTTCGCGTTGCATCGATTAAGTTTCCTGCTCCAGTTTCAGCCAAGTTTCCACTGCGTAGTTTTTCAACACCTTTATCTTTTATTATTTTTTCAACACACTCCGAAATATTTGTCATAAAGAATGCTTCAAAGCGTAAAAATGAAATGAATGGCGTCGGTGTTTGCGGCAGCCTATAATAATTAAGCTGATTGCATTAACAATGACGCATTGTTTCCAGGCAAGTTCAATTTTAAATTTCTTGTCACGATTCCGAATAAACACATCTCGTTGGCTTCAAAGATACGATGTTTCCGCTGGTGCAGATAACGGAAACGCGGTATGTTTCTTAACCAACATCATTAATCTGCTTTTTTTTTTAACGTCTCATTTCTAAGATTCAATTTATATTCGCAACAAGTTTATACAGTTGCTACAATAACGAATCGTGGAAATTTCTCCTTGCTTCCTTTGTGATGAAATATTCATTCAGACGTGGTAATTAACAACATAAGTGTTTCAAATGTGAGTCTCGAGTTTATTTTTCCTCAAATCTCACGCAGAATCTTCAAATTTCTAATGGTTAATAATGTTTTAAAAATTAATAATGCTTTAAACGTCATAGTTCGGTATCTAAAAAAAAAAGATAGATGTTTCTATTCCCAGACTTTTCAGGCGATGAGATTATAATAACGTAGCTTCTCCGTAGCAGAAGACACAAGTTGGAGATTTTTAAAATGCCTTTTCGTTGAGCAAGTATTCCACGAAAAAGCTTTTCATCTTTCACGTCAAAGTTCACGTTTCGAAGATTATGGCCAGCTAACTCGAGAGAGAGCACGTATTCCTCTCATGCTCGTTTCTATGAGATGTCACGTTCACTGCCTCGCACAAATGGAAGGTTACATTAAATATACGTGAGGGAGCAGGTATCGTGATTACGACTGATGGATCGATTTTCGGGGTTATCGACACGGCTGTCAACGAGCATGCTTCTTAGGCTTCTTTACGCGTTTTCACTTGTGGCGAACTTTCAGCACGCCTCATCTGTCACGTCTTACTACGATCTCTAGTAGCAGTTTATTTTCATGCGATTTCTCCGCTATGAAAAATTTTCCGCAATGTACTTTGTAATCTAATAATGTTTATTCGCATTTATTCAAATAATTATAGAATACTCAAATTGATCAGGTATATCTCATTATGCAGTTGTTTCAATTTCATCTTGGAGAATTTCATCCATGGATTTATTATAATCTTGTTAATCTTATGAATTTAAAAAAATTATCCTTACTGATAAGATATGACAAATTATTACAACGTTGCGTCCTATTCGTCGTAAATGTACTTTTTTGGTTCGGTATTTGAGAGATCCAGGAGGATCCAGAAATGACAGATGCTTAAGCTCTATCTTCGTTATGAGCTTCATGGGTTTGCTTCACATTAATCTCAGTTAAATCATCGCCGAGAGAACTCCGCGCGCCGCTCATATTACTTTGCTCAGGTATATTAGATTACGAGGTACATGACGTTACTGAATGTTCGAGAGTGAAATGCGGATTAAACGGCGATATTCTTGATTTCGCTCGCGGATCACGTGATCTTGTACCGGGTATGGGCCGGTACGGCAAGTCGAACGATTACAACTTTAATTGGAATTTCCTTGCCAAGTAAGCTGCGGACTGTTCGGAGAATCGGATTAGTCAGTGAAAATCTGCGGAAGAGATTTGTACTGGTTGGGTGCGGTTGAGAATCGCACGGAGACAAAGCGCGATTGCCCCAGCTTGGTAATCTAAACGCCTATTGCGTAAACATTCAATTCGCAGTGAATATGCAGAGAAAAGCTCGTTGCTTTTTCGAGTTTGTTAATGGCGCGATTCGGGCCAAGGGCGTTCACGTATCTCGAAGGGTTTGCGAGGTAGGTTGCTATCCTTCGAATGATCGATCGGCGTTTCAAGGCTCGCCGCTGATGAAATAACTTGCCGCGATCCCTTGGACTTTCCCGCCGAGAAGTCGATCGAACCTTTTTTAGTCGGCAATTATTATCCGCTTTTCAATAGCGTGATATTTCTTGATTATACGCTCCTTTTTCCTTCGTAATCGCTTCTCTTTTTCTTTTCAACTCTCTTCGTGTTTTCTTCAAAGTATTAGAGCACGTTCTTTAATTTGCGATGACAGCCTGATGTAATGCCTGGCATCTGCATAACGAATCGATTCTGTCTATTAAGAAGTTTATTGCTAAATTACAAAATGGGAGACACGCCTGATACATGAGATATAATTGCAATAAAACGGCGGAAAATCGAGTCTCGGGAAGAAAAATTAATTTTTTTCAACTTTTTGCATATGCTACTTAATGACTTTATGTTATTATAACACCTTGATAATGACACTTTGTATATTTCTATATACTTAAAAATTTTCCTTTTACATAGTGTAGTTTACACGCACACATATATATATATATATATATATATTCTGTATTATTTCTTATCTTGAAATTTACAAACAAATTGAAGAGATTTTTCCAGATTAAAAACTTTTATTTTAGTGTTATTTTTATTTGCAAAAATGGACTTATACTAGCGAATAGAAATTAGCCTTCAATCTCATTATTCCTTCATTTTCGTGAGACAATGTGAAGAATCCACAATATTGGATATCACAAAGGACATTTTGACCTACCCTGAAGGCATTGATAAGATCAATTGCAAGATATTCGGTTAAATGATTTTGGCACGGATTAGTGGCAAACTCCGGTCATATCTTGAGGTTACAGCGATGGACAAAGACGCGCCATAATGCCAAATAATATCGGTTACAATACGCTTTATTCATAAGATGTCTCTTTAAAACCTAATCATTTCATTCGCAGATTCTGTAATTAATTTAAGATCGATTTCTCCTTGTAGTAAAAGTTTAAAGCGATCTCTTTTCATTAGCTAACAATAAAATTGGAGAAAATTAAATATTCAAATATTCAATAATTATCAATGTATAAATTTAGATTGACAGCATTAAATATCATCTAGCTAAAGTAAAATAACAATGAGTAATGAAAAGTAGAAGATTTTCGAATTGTAATAGCATTAAAACACAACCGCGGTATTTATGGCTTCTATTGTATGCGATTATAAACAAAATTCTGTGAAGCCATGCCACGGATATTATGAATATTTCCATCTCATTATATTAATATAATAACGTTTATACCTGATTATATTGCCTAGCATGTTACCGCCAAATGCATTATGTAAGCCCCGTAATAAATCCCTTTGCTATTTTATTAAAATATTCGAAATAAACGTATAATTAATTTAATGAAATTACAGAGAACGAAAAATTTTTACTTTAAAAAAGGTATTCATGAAATAATTTTATATCGCGTGAAAATTTTATTAAGTCCTTCCTTTTTTTTTGGTTTTACACATTTTCATAAATAAATAAAATGTAAATAGAAAAAGTTGAAGATTCGAACAAATGTAGTACAATTATTAGAAAAACAGGATAAAACAACGAAAATAGTAACAATATGTTTTTCGAGTGCAATGCAATTTGAAAATCAAACTAGGAATATGATTTTGCTACTCGGGTCTCAAATACCTTTGTGAGAGAGAAGGGTGCCACTCATGGAGACTAATTAATCGAGCGTGTGAGCGTTGAATTCAGGTCACCGAGCAAGATTCGGCGGTTGAAGTTGCATCGGCACAATCTCTGTGAGATTTAATTGAGATGTGAGATTTAAGATATCACGTTGAAAATATTCACGTTTTTGAAGGTCATGTTCTTTCGCTTCATTTTATAGAATGAATGGGAAATATGGGACGACGATTTTCAGAGAAATGTGCTGAAATGTTTCATCGAAAATTTCACACGCAATCTCTCTTGATTTTAATGAGATGCAAAAGATTTTACATCAAATTATTTGTTATTTAAAACATAATTAACAAATGTTTTGTAAAAAAAAAAAAAAAAATTTTGCAATCTTAATGCTTAAAAATAAAACTTGGTACATTTTCAAGTGTGTATTTTGATTTTGATTACAATAAATCACTGTCTTCAAAGCA
Organism: Cataglyphis hispanica; assembly: GCF_021464435.1. Classification (NCBI taxonomy): domain Eukaryota; kingdom Metazoa; phylum Arthropoda; class Insecta; order Hymenoptera; family Formicidae; genus Cataglyphis; species Cataglyphis hispanica. Next base: position 7,657,576 of record NC_065963.1, read on the forward strand.
TTTCACACATGTGACTGTGCTGCGTTAATCCTTTAACACGAAATAACTGAGATACTGTTAGAGAATGCAAGTTACAATCTTGACAAGCAAGTATTCTCATCTACAAGAGACAATTAAAATTACTTTAGGACACTTTAAGGTACGCGTGTCTTGGCTCGATAAAATCACTGAATATAGCCTGAGACTCGATTAATTTCTCACCTGATATAAGCGTAATGGCATGATTTATGTAAAAAATGATCATGTGCACGCATTAACGAAATTCCGAGCGTACCTGATGAGTGTTGCAAAGAAGTCGACATGCATCCGGAATTTCAGTTTCGCGAGACATCGGGACGAATGCTTACTCGCATCGAAAATTCTCGGCTAAATGTCAGGAATTCGCGATCTGACTTTCCCAAATGGTGAAATTCCTATCATATTACCTGTTATGAATCCTCCATTACCAATTTAACTGTTTCTCTCGACGTTTTCGCGAAACTGAAATGGATCAGTGTAATAGAGAGATCACGAATCAAAATTTGTGTACGTAAAATAAGTTTTTTTTTTTTTTTAACTAAATCGGTTTCTATAATATTTTTCTCTTTTTTGATTTTTCTAATATTATCAAAATATAATTATCGCTTTTATATTATTCGAAATAAAATCACATCGATTTCAAGAATTTAAAAGGTCCTCGGCAAGTCGTGATCTTTTTAATGACTCGATGCAATCCATTTATGTCAGTTTGCAGTGACGTTTCGCTTTTTCCTGCCATTAGCTAGTCAGGTGTAGAAACGATTAAAGATGGAAGAAGAAAATTTAAAAAACTGTTTTTTGCGCAAAGCGAGGACGGTTGCTTTGACTCATCCCCCTCACTGGAAATCTGTGAGTCATCGTTTGTAATGAAAGAGCTTCTTCGACGCTTCATTTTTTATAAATATACGTTTCTCCCCTCGCACCCTTCTCTTTCCGGAAAAAATTTTAAAATCGCATTGTAATAAATCATAGATTTTTTGCAACCATTCGTGTCAAAACTTATACAAATATCTTCAATTCAGAAAAATCTGAGACCAACAAAAAGTTACCGCTAACAATATGTGATGAAATTTTTCTTTAAAATATATTTTTGAAAAGCGGTAACAGATCATAAAAAAAAAAAAAAATTCACTACACTGTCATTTTTAAAGAATAAAAAAAAAGTGCAACTTTCAAAGTACATACTTTTGAACGAAAAATCGCTCGTGTCTAAATGAACGTCCACTGGGCATGTTGTTAATGGAACGAATGTCAATCTCAATATCATTGAAGAGCCTTCTATTGAAAGTCGATCATTAAAACCGCGTCCCAGGTGGTACGACGTGAGCGTTTCCCCATTGTCGCGAAATGTCACATAAAATGCCGCACGCGCTCCTAAATATTCACTTGACGAGAATTAATTACATTTTCTCGCGCAAATCCCGGTTTTCAGTGCAAATTTTCGTCCAGTACCTTTATGCGCGAAAAGACTGAATTTCCCAACACGAAAAAAAATTACTCGAGTATTGTATTCTTTCATTTGTTAGCTCGCATTTCAATCGAGATATTTTATATCTATGTAAATAACACAAAAGCAAAATTTATAACGGACAATAAAATACATCTGATTTCATATGATTTATATGCATCTTGAATTATTAACTCTGATCCCTTTTTTGAATATTGCGATTCGCTGCACAATATAGATCACATTTAAAATGTCGGTATTTCATGTAAATTTAAAATTTCTAAAAGTGAAAATTATAAATTAGATTAATATTATTTCTTAATTAATATGTGCATATGTTTCTATCTCCCTTTTTTAATTAAATGCAGAAATTATATGAGTATATCTCTTGTTAGCATTAAAAAAATATATTTCTCAAAATAGTCTCTCGCACGCATCTATTTATTCCCCATTTCGTGTCCCCAATCTCTATCAAAGCGGAATCATCAAAATTCCTCAAAATATACAAGAATTTGATTCAGAGCGAGCTGATTACGTTTTGCGTGATCCAAAAAGAGAGTGTCTTCGTTGAGACGACTCGTTTACGAAAGAAAAGTGTATGTACGTGATTTTCTTTCAATGAAAACGAATTGCTCAGGCTAGATTTGTCGGCGTACTTCGGCAGCCAATAAGAATCGATACCGGGACATTGATCGATTACGCGATTCGCGACACGAAAAGAAAAAAATTGATGACTCTCACTGATGCACTCTCTCCCCAATTCTATTTTTTCTATATCGACATTTCTAGCGTAAAGGAAATTTGTAGGACGATTCATCCATTCAAGATGAGACAGAATCTCTGACACAATGATGAAGAATGAATATATCGATCATGTCATCAGGTGATATCTTCATCAGACCTACCCTAATTAGCTTTTCTTCGTTTAATCTACTCTCTGTGGACTTTAACGTTCGATATAATCTAATATAGAACTATTTATATAGAAACGTAATAGTCATTCTATCGAATTCAAACAAGACTATCACTAATAATGGCACGCAAAATATTCCGACGCGAGACTTTTAACTTATTTCTCGCACCAACAAACAAGGCGCAATAAATTGCGCAATATTGCTCAAGAAGTTAGAAAAAAAAAGGAATACGTAGTAAAACCATCAAAACTTTGCAATAATCGCATACTTTGCATTCATTTTGAATTTCACTCTTTTCAATTCGGCTTTCACCGATTTTCTCGAAAAACATTCTCTCTTCCCACTCGAAACGAGTTAATCTCTCTTCGTCATTGCCGTCCAAATCTATTTCCAGCTTGCATAGAAAATTTTTTCGCGAGAGCGGGTGTACTGATTTTGCGATTGATTCTTTATAGTTGGTAAAAATTTATTTTACCAACTGCGATTGGTTCTCTATAGTTGAAAAATTTTTTAAAAATTTTATTTTACATTTAAAAATTTTCTGCGACTCTTTTTCAATCGACAAGTTTTCAATCGACTGCATAAAATACTGCCGCATCGCTTTTAAGTATTTTATTAACGTCAAATCGAAATAACCGCAAAAGTATTAATTTTAATCGTGATATAATAGAATTACTTTAAAAATTCTATCACTAGTGTTTAGTCTCAATTTTTAAGGAATTAAATTTTATGTAAGGTATCAAATTTTTGTGGTCTCGTTATCGAAATGCCAATAATATAAAAAAATTAAGCTTTTTATATATATGTGATGCAAATAAATAACAAATTTGACTTAATTCCTCAAGCTGCAAATAAATAAGTTCATTATCTAAATTATTAATATTTGTAAAATTATGTTTATTATTGATCGAGATTCAGTTTTTAGCTTTTACAGTAAATTTTATTTATATATATATGAAAATTATTCTATAAAACGAGTGTTTTATAGAAATCCATTACTCGGACCTTGTTTGTATGATCTGAAAGTCAAACGATAACATCGGGTGTGTGTATGTGACGTCAATAATGAGAAACCATGTACAATATTTATCTGTTGAACTACTATTTTGATTGCCTAGCCTTGCCGTCATTTGTAATGCCATTGTAGATTAAAATCTTGAAACAATTTATGTGAGTTAAGAAGTTTATATAAAATGAATATGCAATTTAAAAATAAACAATAAAAGACCTTCGATAAACTTGTTTCCTCAGAAAATTCGTGCGCCAACTTTCGAGACTTTTGAGCGATCAATTTTGTTTCGGCGAAACGATTGGCTATTTTCCCATTTCGCTTCGATTAGCGATTAATCTAGCGTATATTAAAGTTCGAGGCTTCTCTCTAGAATCTACGTTATACATTTTTCGCACACCTTCTTCGAAACTTGGTAAAATAAGCTTGCGTCTATCAATTTATCTTCAAATATAACTAAATTTGAAAACTTATAATTTTGTATTTTATGAAGACGTTGACGAGATAATACACATTCTAGTGGAGAAGCGTAATAATCAAATTTTTTAACATTATTGTAAAAAAAAGCTACTAATTTTGTTGTTTTTTTTTTAAATAATATTGTAATTTAAAAAATAAAAGTTTATTCGCATGCGAATAAAATTTTAATATTGTATATCTTTTTCAAAGTAAACACGTTTTAAAATAAAAAAATATCCGTTTCATAATATCATATGTCTGAGAGATTTTTGTTCAAAATGTATAATCATTTAAGATGTATATTTCAATATATATTAAATTACACACACGTAAACACATATTCTATAAAATTGGATATTTTCTACGCTAGTAGAAATATTCTTTCGAATCGATACGCAGCTAAATGTAAGATTGCATGATCCATCGCACACGGACACGGACACGCCTTGACGCGTTGAGTGAGTCATTACGCGCGGGAATTGCGCGGGCATATGGTGGCGTCGTTTCGCATAAGAGACGCTAATTCCGTTAACGTGCAAATAATATCCCTTATATTAAAATATTCGTGTTCGCCATATATGCGCGAGATTGAACGTAAATGATATTCGTCAGCTTTATTGTAAGTGATATTCGCGATTCTTTTGCAGAAACGCGAAATTGAATCTTTGGCTTCGAGTAACGCGGAATGCGTGGAAAATATCCATTAGACATAATTTCAGCTTTGCTCGATTGTCAAATCGTGGATATTATTTAATTGTCAATATATTTGTTTCACTAGCCACGAATCCGTTCAAATCGAGAATTGTGTTGAAAGAAAGATATTAAAGATATGAAAAGAATATTGCTATTAAAATATTAATAATATTAGGATTATTATATAATAATATGAAATCATTGCAAAAGATATTAATAATATAAACATTTGATGGAATTTTAGCTAAAAGTCAAAATGTTAGAGCAATTTTATATGCGCTGATACATATTCGAAATGTAAGATTCATCGCGTTTGGGGCAATTGTAATTTCACGAATGTCGCAACACGAAGGTTTCTTCCGAAAATAGCAATCTAGCACTGATGCATCGCTACTCCATACGTAGGTCGCGCGACACACGACAAGTGAAACACATGTCATAGAGCGACAGAGAGAATCGAAATTGCGGTCTACGCAAAATGACCACATTGAATGCGGCACGGATGGGTAATAGAGAGACAATGTGGGACAGGATTGAGTGCCGGAACTCAGGGCGGCATAAATCAGTTTTCAATAAAGCAAAACATTCAATATCGGCCGCCGCGCAAGAATGCAGCGCGCCGAGATCTCTCGCGAATATATGCGAACGTCAGTGCATCAACAGACGCATCGCTCTGAAAATTTTCGCGTACGCACGCATTGTGATGAGTCCACGCATTTAATATTCCCATGACATTTTTATCTTGCATTTGCATTATATTTTTCTCATTCGAATATGTAGTTTGAAAAAAAATTCTCTAGCTCAAGTGTAGATGCAAGTTTTGTTAAACAGACATTAGTGACAGAAGTTGCATTACAAAGATTTAATATTAACTGAAGAAAGTAAAGTTAGCAAAGTATCGTATGAAGAGGATAACTGTAAGCTTTCGCGATGCAATAAAATTCCAAGTGTTCGCAAGGAGAAATCTTCGGATTACTCAAAAGTGTAAAATAAATGATACACTTTCCTACAATAATGTACATTGAAATCGGATATACAGTAAAGTCAAATAATGAAACAGTTATAATGTTTAAAATACAACAATTTGATATATTTAGGAAAGCCTTCAAATCGCATTATTTCAATACATTATTAGAACTCCTCGCACATCGACAGACATTTGTCACGCAACCTTGTTACGATAATATTGGACTCCTTAATGACAATAACTGCAGAATTGTTTCTTTTCCAGCGCGATTGTTCCTATCCATATACAAAAGGCGTACTATCTCCAAGTTTTCCAAGCCAAAAAAATCATGGAAAATGCCGATAGTTTGCAATGAGATGGAAACTTCGAATCACGAGGCGATTTTTCGTTTTCCGCGAGAGAGAGAGGGAAATGTAAATCGCTCGGCGATTGTATCTCATAATTATCGATTGTGTCGTCAGCTGTGCGGGCTGGTGAAGCATCGCCATCGCAAAGTACAACTCCGCATGCCGCGCAAATCGCCGCGAAATTGATAGTCAAGCTACGGACGCGAACAGCATGTGCCAGTTTGCCAAGCGGTACCAAGCATATTCGAGATACATACGAACACAATCCGCGTGTTTAACGGCTCACGACTCTAGCGGAGTCAAACGACGAATCGATAGCGAATTCGATCGAAACGAAGAACGGTGCGCGTTTTGCTGCCACAGAAACTCTTAATTTATGCAGTAGTCTTGCCCTACGCAATCTTTTCCTCCTTGTCGACAGGTTTGTCTGTCGTAAGCGTTAGGTATGTATAGCCACCGTGTATAGACATATATAATATTTTTTTTTTATATATCAACATATATATATATATATAATTAATAGATTTAATTAATATGCATGTTAATTAATAATATTTCAAAGTGTAACATTTTTAGAAAGATAAATAAATTATAGTAGGGAAAATTATCTCACTCTGTAAAAAGATAATCCGATAATATAATGCTCACGTCAGAATTATTCCAACATTTATATTATTCACCTGTATATATAGCTCTGCGCAATGTTTTTCCGAAAAATACAGTAAACTACGATCATTCAGAGAGAGGAAGTTTGAAACGGCTTCATTTACAACATAACTTTATAACAGACGGGATATAATTTAGTACAATAGAATTCGAGATTTGATTGTTCGAATATATCATATTGAAATGTTGCATGGCAATTAAAAGCAGTGAAAAAAAATGGCCATCGGCAAAACATAATCCAACGATCGAGACTTACCACGCGTATTCACGTGCTGTAACTGATAATCCGTGATTGAAAAAGGCGCTATATAAATACAGATAAACAACATAAAAGGGATATTTCAGGATTAAAAAATTGACATGCTGCTCCACGGGTTAAATTTATATTGACGTTGCATTTCTCTCTCTCTCTCTTGTTCTAGTCCAAGTTATCTCCAATTGTGCTTTAAATTTGCAACATTAGCAAAATTTCCGCTTGCAATCCACGCAAACGATTTAGTTATTGTTGCTATAAGCTATATCGATTTAAACTTTTTAGCGCGCAAATCGGAAATAAAACATTTGCAATCATGCATGTGGATGCCGTGTTGAACGTTATGTTCTGGAAATATTTTCTCTACGGCTATTACGGGATAAAAAGTAGACTATATATATCATGCACGGCAAAATACTAACCGCCATGGAAAATAATACATGTTTTCTTACTTTTTTCCTCCGTTTTTCTGCCCGATATATTAAAAGCATAGATTAAACTTTTGCTTCCGTAAATTCAGTAGATTTAGTATTTATATGCATAGAAAATATATATTTTGTTATATAATCCCTCCTTTATATTCTTGTTAATACTTTGAATAAATTCTCTCTCTCTCTCTCTCAGTATACAGACAATAAATAGTCGTATCGTAAATGTATGTGTAATTTTGTAAGAAATATGTTTCTCTTTCTCTCTATCAGATTTTCGTTAAATAATCGCTATTATTACTAATGAAATTTTATATTAAACTTTTGCCCATTATTTTTAACAAACTAATATAAATAACATTGGTATTCAATATTTAAAAAACATTGGTATTAAATATTTAACATAATAGTAGCTTATAATTTTTATTGGTTCAGTAAACATGTTGATAAACTTTTTGTTATTCGGTGATTACAAAAGGCTCATAATCATAATAAATATTTGCTATAAATGAGAATGGCAAATATTTATCGTCAAATGCAAATCATTCATTAAACATATTGAATGTAAAAATTTATAAAAGCTCTGGCTTAATAAAAATGTAAAGCATATGTAGGCAAATATTTATATGAGTATTTAAATACTAATATTTTTTACTCGTGGATGAGTTACCGCAGAGTTTCTGCCACAATTGTAAAAGCAATATATCTTTTGTAAAATTAAAACTAGATATATATATATATATATATATATATATATATATATAAACTTTTTTCTTCTCTAAAATTTGTTTTATCAATTAAAAACTTTTACAATATTTTTCTCGATACATATGATAAATAATCGAACATTCTTTTCATCGTTGCTCGATCACTTTCCAAAAAAACTTATTAATCACTAATGTTACTCAATTTTCTCTGCTAAAAATAACAGACTCGATTTTCGATATTGTGAATCAGGCGCGCTCGCATAAACATAGACGAGATATTACCTTTAATTTTCGTCGACGATGACATTCTGGCAGTGGCACGTTTGTTTTGTCCAGTAGGTTCTTTTCTCGCGATTAGACTCTTTTTTTTCAAAGCTTGTTTCTGATAATATATTTACATTCTTTTTTTCAAACTATTCAACTCTCATTCTTACAATCGCTTCGTGTATTTTCATATTTCGTAAAATGATACTCTCCGCGTATAATTTACTCTTTTTATTATTTTCTGTTGTTGCCTTCTTTCTACGCGATCAATTCGATTCTCACAATCATCATGTATTCAGTGCATTCTGTACTTGATAAAATTATTCTGTCATATTGTATAAATCCAGAGCCACTAGATGGACTGCTCGACTATTCTCAACTACGGAAATATTATCTGCATCAATTTTCTCTTTTGCTTGAACCTTTCTTCTCTTTGCCGATCTCTCTCTCTCTCTATCTCTTTTCTAAATCGGCCCTTTGAAAGAAATGCCCTTCGCTCGAGTTTGATCTTTTCTCGATTTTCAAAGTCGACTCGCTCGACGACCATCCAGTTAGTGTCCCGCGACGATCTTCGATCCCTCCGATTGCTTTCTCCCAATCTCGCGATTGCTCTGCGGGTCTTGTTTAGCTTCACACGGGGGCGAGGGCGGCGTCGGTCCTGCCGGCGTTAGGTCGCGCGTCGCACTGAAGGGAGAATCCGAGGAGAGAGCGCGGCTCTCCTCGGCCGATATTTCGAACGCAGCCACCTACCCCGCCGGCCGGTCGCTTTCGCGACGAGGGGATGCGCGAGCGCCGCTGAAAAACCACCCCTTCCTCATTTGAGTGAGTGTAAGCTGCCCGCCAAGGGCAACGTGTCGCATCGCGCCGTCCGTCCTCTATTCTTCACTTTTAGGATCTAGAGATTGTAAATCGAAACGAGCCTCTTTACCCAGTTTGGTTTAATGCGTGAGCGAAATGTTTCGATATTTCGCATTGATATCTTTTTATTCGAATTTTTACCTCTTGTAATATTTTTTTATTGTCGCTTGATAATATTTCGTAAAATAGTGTGCTTAGTTTGTCAATTAAATTCGTAGACAAAGCTTATTAAAATTTTAAAATTTGTTCTTTAAATTTATACTAAATCACATTGAAAAATTTATTTCGCATTAAAATGCCTGTCAATTTTTATTGCAGTTTATATCGTAACGTCGTTCCAACAATCTTTTTACGATATTTTGAAATAAAGTATTTTTCAGTTTCGTATTATTTTTTATTGCAACCCAGTTGTGCGTGTCATTCGCATATTTACGATATGAAAAAATTATTTATCGCACATAGCGCGAAGTTTCTCGAAGAGAATATTTCATTGCTTTAACGTTTATGATCAAATACAATCGAATCTCACTATCGAAATAGCACGTTTGATTCATCTGTCGTTTGAGAGAATATCTGTGTATGTGCGTTATGTGTGTGTGTGTGTATAATGTGGCTTAAAGAAATTAATATCCGTCAAAGACCCTTTCATACAAAAAATATCATAAATCACCCCATTGCACTGCTTTCCGCATTACATGAAATAAAAACCGTTTGTAGAGGAATTGGAGGAAAACGTGGACGTTTTGTAGAAATGTAATATCACACCCCCATCATTCAATTCGCTATTTCTCTCACTATCTCAATTTTACATCAAAGCATCGTCAGTGGCTTTGGTTAACATCGACCAGGATTGCTTATCCGTATAATCCATTCTCGTTACCATGCTCGCAACGCTTCGAACATATATGCGTTGGAGGACGTTGTAATCCTTTGTCTGTGCTTGACAAGTACGATAATACAGCAGCGATAGGATTTTAACGACAGTTTTTGCGAAATAGATCGAGGAAATAAGCTCAATCGCAATAATTATCGGAATAATCTCGATATTGAAACAAACGTAATACCGCGATATTTCAATGTTACAATACGCAGTTTTTAATGCTTGATTCCTCTTATTTTATTACGATATAAATTTTACGATATTTTATTCCGAACACAAAGCTTTCAAGTTTCATTAAAATTCTATGAATAAATTGATGAAAATGTAAATTGATTTCTTCTCATATATAATAGACAGGCAATATTAAACAATACTAAAATACACATAATTTATATTAATATTGAGTAATCTTATGTAGATTCATGTAACAATTCTTCTTTTTCGCAACGTGTAAAACATGAAAGTGTAAAACTCACACGTGTGTGTATGTGTGGAAGATAAAATAAAATCAAAGTACATACATGTATAGTATAACGAGTAAAGAAAACGAGAGAAAACAATAGTGTATCGATATTTTAAAGATATGAACAAATATAGTGCAACACATTTTGAAATTTTTATTCTTTTGCATCTCGATAAATCACGTTTGATTCATCTGCTCAACCGTAACAATTTCACGGAAAATATGTATCTATCTTTATTGCGAGCATTGGCAGGTACATGTTGATGGTAAGACGCAATTATGTTCAATCTTTCTTGAACAGCTGTTTGATTCGAGAGACCAACAAGAGCTATTGCGGGTTGAATTTTTTCGTATATAAAAAGGTGGTTTTCTCTTCTCTTCATAAATAAAAATACCGGAAAGTTTTGCAAAAGTTTTAATCGACTACAGCAATTATTCCGACTAAATTAATGCTTATGAAATTGTGCATTCGAGGGTTGATTTAATTATTTTATAATCAGGTTAACCCTTAAAATAAAATCCTGATTTACATATCCTTCTCATCGATCTTGCATATTTTCTATATCCTTGTGTTTTTCCTATATTAAAAAGAAGGCTGGAATCACAGATTCCACACTCGTAAATTCTTATGCTTTACTCATTTTTATTCATCTTTCATCACTCTCGCATGAATAATATTGTTTCATTAAATCTGTTAGATTTTCGTAAACAAAACAGAAAATTTCTATTGTATATTATTATAAATTTCTTTTATGCAATAAGAGTTTAATTAAAATAATTAAGTTTAATTATAATAATTAAAATGTGAGATAATAAGCTGCGATAATTCCATGCTTTTGTCTTTTGAAAAAAAAGAATCTTCTGAATCCCAAAGAGCCAACTCAAAACTCAAATATAACAAATGCAATATTTCTTTGTGAGCGCATGAAAAGACAGAGTTGCTCGAAATAAGTTCGCAAATGTGCCGATAATCAGAAACTTTATGCCGCTTCCCTCAAATCAGTGATCTGAATTCATTCTAACGCGCTAAAATTATTTCAAGTCTTGTAGTCTTTTACTGGAATGTTTCATATTATAGAGATTTTTCAAAGTAATATTTTCATCGAAACAATTTTTCAAAATTTTCGTCGATATATTTTTAAACTATTTTATTTTCATCTTTCTGCTCCAATCGCGAGTCTTTCTAAAGTTTCATTATCGAGAAAAGCATTTAAAATTGCATGAGAGACATTCTCGCGTGGGCTCGCCTACGATTTGATTTTAGCGCAGCACGAGCATCTTTGGATGATTGCGACCACGTAAAGAACGACAAAGCTCGCAATGACAGCAAATCGGACATCTGTCATCACTCGTCACTCGTCGAGATAATTGTGAAAGCTGCGAGCATTTGTGCAATGTGCACAACTGTCAGAAAGATAAAACGGCAAATAATTTTCTTCAGCTATACTGGTAGATATGTACCTTGTATGATTAAGCCATAAATTAAAAATATATTAAATCATTTCTTTAAAATAAATGCAAAAATATAAATGATATTTTTACCGAGTCTCTAAAACATAATTTACTATGACAATTTAATATATAAATTTTTTCTAGCTATTGTACATTTACTACAATTACTCCAAATATCTTATTATTTCTCAATAATTATAATTATCATTTTTTTTTTAAATATCAAAATTTTCGTTGAAATTAAAGAGCAATTCATTTGAGAACGTTTGCTGAGTTTGCTCTATTCATATAGAAATACAAATGCAATATTGAATAAACATATTCCTTGACATATTATATCTCGTTACTGAATAACACTGCCTTTCCCTGACAAGTAGAAACTTCTATGAAATAAGCAGATCTGATTTCGCTATTCCTCTCTTATAATATAAATGGATTCTAGCAAGAAAGCACATATTACAAATGTTCTCTGTGAAGGTCTATTTCTGCTGCCGCCTTCACTTTTCAGCTTAAACAGCGAGTGCTCGCGAAATGGAGCAATAATTGCTTTAGTCTGAGGAAAATCAAGAAACTAGCAATGTAACATCATTTACTATAACAGTATAAGAACAGTATGGTTACGACTCGACGTTGCTATGCACGATTCAGCAAACGTTTATACGCGTGTGTTAAGACTGGTAAAAGGGATACATATGTATGCGAATTGCATCCTTTCACTGCATTCGTGCCACATTCTAGCGCGTTCTTAACGTCTTCCGCGATAACTATAACGCAATGATATCAGCAATCGCGAGTTTACGTGTGTTTCCTTAACGTGATCGTACAATAAGAGATATATCGTTACTAAAAATCATTCGCGAAAAAGTAACGAAAAAAAAAAAATATTAGCAGAGAACGAGACGTTAAGACGTTCTTCCGCTCGAGTTTATGAGACTACTATTAGACGCGATTAGAAGATACGATAAAAGTCACGATCAACGATAAATCGTTCTTTCCTTCCTGCGCCGCCCACAGTGATTTGATTTAATCTACCGACCGGGAAACCGATCGCGGCCATGGGTTTGGTCGATCGGTTCAATAGTAGCGTCATCATATTTGAATCGGACGAGCTAGTAGTTGTGGTCGACGAAACAACTATTATCGACACGCAGTAGTTACGGTCGATGCATAATCCGCCGCGAGAAATTCACGCAACAGCTGGAATGACCTTCTTCACCGTTTCATTTACATGCTATTTTTCTCTGATCGTCACTTTTCTCTCTCTCTCAATCGTTTCATATACTTTTCTTTTATTTTATTCTATGTCTTCGCAAAAAAATCTATTTAAGAATTTTATTAAAGATTAAGTAAAGACTTTGTTTTTAAAGTGGATCAAAGTACAAAACATTATATTCGAGAATCATTGATTCGAAAAATAATATTTTTCTCTCAATTTTTTTCAAATATATTAGATTTAGATAAAAAATATTTACGGCAAATCATTTCCTTATAATGTCGTATCATATTAAAATTTTGTTTTAAGAGCTAAAATAGCAAATTCTATCAAAGTACAATAATCTATGCAAGGCGTATGTGCAGTGTTAATACAAGAAAAGAAGGAAACTATGATAAATAGCGAAGTTACTGGGTCAATAGAAATCACAGAAAGAGAAGTGCCCGATTGTAGTGCTCTGGAAGCAGATAGAAAACATTTTCGGATGACACTTCTATTATGGGAACGTAAAGAATCCATCCCTACGGACAGTCTAAGAGCAGCGCGAAAAGAAGGCAAAAAACAAACCAAAGAAGAAACGAAAGGTGACTTCGAAGGAGATACAGTGGCGGATTTAGGGCATCAGAAACCCTAAGCAGAACTACAGTTAGAATCTTTAAACTTACGTATTACTCGAAGAAAGATATCAGATTTATGGAATACATTTTCCCGATAAAACGATAACACAAATACAACAAGTTATAATTAATAATACAAATAAATATATAGCCTGAATATAATATAAAGAATTTAAGTTTATAAAAATAAATTTGTAAAACAACTTGGGTAACCGTTTACGTCACTTGTAAATCCGCCACTGTAGAATTGCGCAACTTTTTATTCTTATTTCCTTTTCGCCGCAGCTCTTTCTCACCCTTCTTCTCACCAGTTGGTAGTAAATCTCCCGGTACTCGTCTATTGCTCCGAGTCCAAAATACTGAAATCTTTGCTTTATCTCTCGGATACCAACTTGACCGTGTGTTTCTAGATATCTCGTCCGATTCGCGAACAAAATCGGATTTCGTATAAATACGAGGGAGACGAAATTACGAATTAGTTGACCTTTAGTTATCGGTTTGTAGATTGACTTTTGTAATTATTTTAGTAGATTGCCCGTTCCAATATTCGGACTGCGAATGTGATGATGATTTAATTAAGATTAATATTATTTTCAATTAAGACCGTATTATACAGTATTCTCATGTTAAGTAAAGTAGTGTGTCTTATAATTAAATAATTTAATATAAAAGCTTACACACAACTCTTCGAATGTTTTTTAAATAATAATCAACGTTATTTATCGTTTTCAAAACTAATTTTTTTTAATAAAAATGTCGCGATAATTATTTTGTATGAAAAATATGCAAATAAATAAGTTTTTTGATATTATTTAAAGATAATATACGCGTATGCAAGTACGCTAAATATAAATACCATATGTGTACTTAAATTTAATTTACATTTCGCAAAAAAAAAAAAACGATCGTTTATATTATTCGATATTTACATATTGCATGGTGCGTATATTAATTCAATATTTACATTTTGGAAATTATATCTGTTTGGTGGATTTAATGATAACCATTTAATAAATGCATCTTGGTCTTTCTATAACGAGCACAGCTGACTAATGATTTTTTTTTTGTTAAGATTCTTCCGGCACCCGGCGGTACTAGCAGCAATATTGATTCAATTATATTACACCTGGGACTATTATACGGATCATCTTCTCAGAATAAAAAAGATGGCATATCCGTAGGAAGAATAATTAATTTGAAGAAAATAAAAAAGAGGACTCACCAAATGTTGCTTGATGAAATTTCCCAGCGGAGACAACTTTCGAACGCTGGATCTCAAGTTTCCCTGTTCGTTCCTGACCTGTTGCTCTCTTTCATGAAATCAGAAATGTGATGAATTAATTAAATAAATTTTCCAAAAAACCAAATGACAAAGAAATAAGAACATTTCTTACGACAAACTTTTTCGATATTACTCGATATATTTTTGATGTCTTTCTCTCTCTAAGTGAAACAAAGTTACATTTAATTTTTTTATGTTTTATTTTATTTTTAAGAATTTGTTCAAACTTCTTAATACTTTTCACGATGCAAACAATGGCATCTTTATGTCTAAATTTTCAACGAAATCAGAGAAACGTAAAAATTTTCACAAAATATATCATTTCAGTTATATTTAATAGTTATATTAAATAGATGAAAATATACGACTTGAAATGGTCGTTGTCGTACGAAAATAAGTTGAAATCTTTGTTGGAGTCTATCATCTTATTTAATTCCTTTGTTGCAAAATCACTGTCCTTTAAAGATATTTTCAATGCTGTAATATTACGTGGAAGCATGCAATATCTAGGTTTTTTCAGATTTTTATATTTTCCAGAAAAACCGAGTAACTGTGCCACAACGCAATATTCTTGTCGGCAATATCGCGATTTAATTTCGATCCTTGTAAACATTTTTTAGTTCGCAGAAACTGATGCGATCGATTTTTTTTTTTTTTCACAAAACAAGACATTGCGTATAGGAATCGTAATAACAACGAGCTTGAATTAAAAAGATGAACGTGCGAGGAAATGTTTCATTCGCGAAAACTTTGCGACGGAATCTCTCACTTTTACATTTCCTCTTCCTACCACGGTTGCTTTCATTTCTTTGCGGAAAGGCGTTAAGCCCGGAGTCCGGAGAGAACTAAGAGGGAGGAGATTTGCGAAGAATGGAATAGAAATGTCAGCCATGATGTTTCACGTTTTCAGTATGCTCGTCAATGCGTAAGACACTGGTAAGAAAAAGCAAACCATACTGACACAGCCATTCAGCATGTGTCTTTACACTCAAAAATTAAACTTTTTAAAGTGCGATGTTTATTATACAACAATTTCTTTCTTCCCTATGCTTTATGGTTAAGTAAAAAATTGTCACGCAGACAATGAGATAATTTCGTAATAAAACAAATTGCATAAAAATATTGAATAACTAATTTTAATAAAAGATCAGCGATATAATTTCTGATAAAAGAAAATGGTTTTATTTAATATGAGTTTTTTTTTTTTAATAGTTTTTTAATAATTTTTAATACAATTGAATTATCGCTATATTTGTAGAATTAATCCCATGATAACAAGAAACTAAAGTTTGTCTGCTATGATTGATCAAGTTGATCGATGAGTATTGATTTTCTACATCGCTATTGTCATAGGATGTATTTTTCCAAATTTTATTGGCAATAAATGTCAGAAAAAGGCACAAAATACGAGTATAGCGGAGCACTGATGTGGAATATCAAAGAATAATGACTGAGAATCGAGGTGATGCATTGACTGGAAAATTGGGGAAGAATACCGATGAGCTTCGACTCCGCCCTACAAGATTGTTCCGTTTTCCCTTACTTGTTCCCAAAATCGGGAAACAAAATAGTGGCGAAAATCCAATAATATGACAAAAAAATTCACACTGAGACAATCTCGTGAATCTTCATGACTTTAATAAATATTACAAGATGTTTATTTTACTATAGTGACATTTATTTTACAATCACAAATATATATATTGAATAAATTTGTCAATATTTTCAAAAGTGATAGTAAAATAGTTAAATGTGAAAAATAAAATATAACTATAGAAATACTTAATAGAAATTTGCATAAATTTATTATTTATTGTAAGATAAACATATCATGTATTATTTAAATTTAAATTTTTTATTTTCTATTCGCGAATTATTTTTTATTCCCACTTTCAGACACAGGATTTAAAACGATAGAATCTCGAAGAATAGCACTCTTCTCGTAACAAGCGTATACAACAATATTTCGTACAATTTAGGCTTTTATTTTACGAAAGCAAAATACATAAATATTGCTGCAGCGAGAGAGCTTGATTTATCGTGACAATCTTGTAACTTTTGTTTCGGTACACGTGCAGTTGCTTCTCCAGAGAAGCTATTCATTTTGCTTGGGCAAGGTATTTTTTTAAAGAAAAAAACGACAATTTAAAGAAAAAGTATGATAATTTGAGAAATAATCTAAAAATATAAATTTTAAAATACGCAATACGATTTGAATATCTTGAGCATTACGACGAGAATAAAGCAAAGGGAATTTTTTGATCTTTTTCTCGTTTTCGCTATTACTTCCGAGTCCATCGCAATTCTTTAACCAGTGCAGTGATTTATCGCAGGTGGCGGTTTATTGACCTCTTTCCGTCTTCTTGTCTCCCATTCTTTTCAATTGTAATTTATTATCCTGCCAATGAACCCAGTATCGTCACACGAATATTCGTACGAATGGACAACATTTTACGATCGTTTTCCGTTTACAAAAAGATTCACCACGAATCTTTAAAAATCACTAAAGGCACGAGCAATCATTTCCTTGTTTTTATCTTTCTTTCACTTTTCTAATTATCCAAATTTATATTATAAAGCAATTATAGAAAATAAAAGAAAAACAAATGATGATTGATATACTGATAGTTGAGACTTTTAAGATTTTCAACGGAGATGAGATAATTTTATAATGTGTTTTAGATAGTCAGACGAGGAATAATAAATTTCCAGACTTATGAAACAAAATGCGAAATCTCTCATTAATAATCTATGGACTCATTAATAATCTTTATAAATTTTGTAGCTTTCAAATGTTCAACTGAAAGATTATTCAAATATAGGAAGGTATTTAACATTAATAATTAAATTATTATAGACATCACAAGACTAAAGTATAAAAATAATTGATAATACAAATAAGTAAATGAATTAAATCACTTAAACTTACAACAACAGTCTCGTTTCGTTGTCATCTACGTCAACGACGGCGCGACTCAGAGCCGGAAGACTACTCGCTTCGTATGGTGGATTAGTTAGATCTGAAACGCGACAAAAAAGCTTTCTCAAAAGGGCATGTTGATGTGAGCAGTAGCAACTCGCTTATATGAATTTCGCGTAGAATAAAGCTTAATCTTGTCCGAGAGGAGAGAAGGGTATAATCCAGGGATACAGAAAAATTAAGTTAGCCAGGCCGACTTGACTCTTATATCCTCATAAAAAAGAAAAAGTTAGATGAAATTTTGTCACGCCCGTTCTTTGTCGCATGGCAAACTTTATGACAATAAATCACTTTATGAGAATTAAACGGATAATTAATTCCAAATTCAAAAAAATGACAAAAGTGAAGGGTTAAAACTATGTCATAACAGAAAAGTAAAAAAAAGCATAATTTATATATTATGTTGAAAGACTAAAAAGTTGAATGAAGAAAAAAGAAAATATCGAGTTGTAATATTTTGTCCACTTAATCTTGTTTATATTAATTGTTTCGTATTTTATGCAAATAATGTAGCCGTCGTCGTGTAACTAATAATAAACGATTGTACATTCACCTATACTAGAGTGATAATAATCGCTGTATCGTCCATAAGGAGGTGCCGCCGGATTCGAGAGAGTGTTCACTCTTCTTCTAAGATTCGTTGCCTGCGAAACAAAAACAAAGATATTTTATAAATCCCATTTAAGAATTCGTGTTTGTATACATTCGGGGAAAGTCACGTAAACTCTCTGACTATTGATAAACGATTTCTCACCAACAAAAAGAGAAAAAAACAATCGCAGAAAAGGAGCAAGTTACGAAGAGTCATCACGTGCGAGCTCCTCCTGATTTCGATAGAGGATTCACACGATACTCGGAGCTTTTCCGTCCTGTCCTTTTGTCCGGGATTGAGGTTCTATTAAAAAGAAGGGGATCTAGTACGGTCGAGAATTTTTTGCTTTTTGTTCAGAGTCTATCTCTACCGAGAGATCGATCAGGTTTTTGTATATTAAACTTTTACAGTACAGACACAAATTGTCTTCTTTAACATTTCTGATGCAAATGTAAAAAATAAATAACCAAAGATAAACGAAAAGAGATAAATATATTATTCTCTTTGTATTTTTGCGCGATATATTTATTTGTTTATAATCACTTTTCTTTTGTAAAAATTCAATGACATTAAAATATTGTAACCGCAAAATCTATATAATCTTTTTTTTTTTTCTAAAGTCTTCTTTTTCTAAAGAATGATTTATAAAATAGTCTTTTTTCTTTTTCTAAAAGTTTTTAATTTTGCAGTTATAATAGAAAGAAAGAGTAATTATGAATGGAAATATTTTCGTATATTTTTCTATAGCAACTATAAATTTAAAAAAATTTATTTCAAGAGCTATTACAAGAGAGAGAGAGAGAGAGAGAGAGAGAGAGAGAGAGAGAGAGAGAGAGAGAGAGAGAGAATCATCATTATAATTTAAAGCAATGTGTGCCTATATACTTTGCATGAATAAAAAGCATTTGGTACATAGATAATAAAAATAATAAATGTGCATGCAGCAAGACGGACATAAAGCCGAAATAGTATCTAAGAGAATATAAGTTGCGAAAAACTTTCTAAAACTTTGGCACCATTCAACAGCTATCCTCACCATTAATTTTCAACGTGCAAACAGGATGAGTTTTCCGCCAAGTTTTCCGAGAGCACGAAGCACTTACACGGGAGGCACGGAAGAGAGGCAGAAGTCTCATTACGTTCGCAAATTTTTCATTACCCAGCTACGTAAATAGCACGAGACATTTAAAGAGACTGCAAAGGTCTTCAACTACGTTGTCAAGTACATGAGATTATTGCCTTTTCGCGATGAGTCGCGAGAAATTAAAATTTATCTTGCCCCGAGATATATTCGAGTCTCATCTCGCTTATAAATATCTATTTTTGTTATTTACCGCTAATAGGCAATTATAACATCTAATGTACTACTTATGGTTGTTCATTCATTTTTTGCAATTGCATAAATATAAATAAATTAATCAAATATTTGTAAAAAGAAAAAATGGCTCACGTAATGATCATGTGAAAAAATTAATGACTCAAGAATTAAGGCAATTATGAAAGTGTTTTTTAAATAGAGAGAGAGTTCTTCGAATAAATTAAATTACGAATGACACTGTTAAATCAGCGTTAATGACATTTTTGAGATATGTTCTCGTCGATTGCAAATTCGGTGAGTTTATCTCGTCAACGAATAATTGCTAGATTTTCGGCGATTATCCAGCAGTTAGATAATTCGCAAGTCCAATTGTCAAGCCCAATAAGACAGCAGAAATGAATCGATGAACTATATGCACAGATTGCGATTGTATCGTGATAATTATAGATGCTGGTAGATGCTGGATGTTCGCAAATGGGTTAAATGGTTAATTTAACCAGTTTCGCGTGCAAGATTCAAATCTACACATAAACCGCGATTCAGGTGTTTGGATTCCTATAGAATGTATAGAACAATAGCTCCGCTTAGAATTCAGAAATCTCGGATGCGCTTTCTCGCAAAATCCTCGTTTACGTTATGATTTTCAGTCTCGAATAACTAAATTTAGAATTGCAAAAGCATCAGTGTTAGTCTCTACTGCAGACGTTTCACAATACTGCGTCAATCACTATTGTAAATCCGAAATTATCATTATCATCTCGATTAATTAAATTATTACAAATATTACGATGTAAAGAAAATCAAAAATTATTGAAATAATTAATAAACACATATTTATATTTTACTTTTTGAAATATGTACGCTTATTTGATTATACAATTACATTTTGACTGATATCAATTTAATTGATAATTTTCGCACGTAAATATCGAAAATCCTTCATCGGTTAAATTGCCATTGACATTATAAATATGATGTAAACCGATAATTTCGATTCGCTCATATATCACATCAAAATCTCATTGAAAGTTTCAGTTTCCTTTTCTTTTTTCTACAAGATGGAAGCTTGTGAATAAAAAATTGAGAGTGACAATGGCAGAATGCTTCCTCTGAGGCTCGCTAAAAGTGGAAAATCTGATTCAATGATTAAGCGAAAATTTCACCGAGTTTTCCCATGCCACACAAGTTTCAAAGATACAAGAATCTGTGGTCCAATAAAAAATTGTAAATTGAGTAAAGCTTCTGGCGAGCATGGAAAGGAAGAAACTCGCGGCGCGAGTAATGGCATGTTGATAAAGGCGCGAATAGAATCTCATTAATTAATTATTAATTATGCTCTGATTCGGCATAAGTATATATTAAACGATGTCAAAATTCTCATCCAATCTTTAATATCGTGTCTTAAATTGGATCGATTTAATCATTATTAATTGACAGTTAAAGAAAAAGAAAATAAATATATATTAAAGAGAAAAATTATACGATAAGGATAAGACTTTTGCTTAATATTTGAAAACTACGTGATATTCTTAAATTACTTGATCAATAACCTATGTTAATTGAAAAAAAAAATTTTCCAAATTTTCAAATGAAAAACATTCTCAAGATTTGTTCGTATAACAAATAATTTTCCATGTTTAATTTATATTCTACCAATCTATCATTCTTGACGACCCTTCCCCCTCCCTCCCCTCAGCTCATTTCATTTTCCTTAAAATATCTCTTCTAAAATAAGAAAAAATTATGAACGTGTCTTTAGAGAGCAACTTCAAATTGTCAATTCCAGCACTACTTGTGCCATTTTTTCACAAAGCTAATTATTATTCTTTACTTCTTAAAAAACGAGAAATCCTTACAGGATGCTTTTCCACCAAACTGCGCGTCCTGGTAACTGGCACCCTGCCGTCGAAGACATCTTCGGAGACGGCCGCGTTCTTATAATTAGCATTGACCACATCAACGCGCTCGTCCTCCGCCAGCGAGCTGAGACTGTTGTACCACTGTACACTGCTGGTCCTGTAGGGCTTCGAGGACTCATGGCTGCGATGAAGATCTTTGCTGAAGCTCAAGCTGCGTCTAATCGGCTGCAGACCGCGATTTATCACCGCCGGTAAATCAGCGCCCCCTTTTAACAGCGCGCCGAATTTCCGACGGAACGATGCGCGCCGCTCGAGCTTCCCGCTCGAGCTGTCAACGTCCTTCGACGAACTTTCCTTCAACGCCGGTCTTTTAACGCCGGAAGATTTTTGACACTCTATTTCGACGGATAATGCGATAATATTAATATTAAAAAAGCCTCATTCTCTTCTTGATACATATACACGCGAAACTATACGTTTATTCTCTTCAATTGCGTTATATGTTGAAAATATATGTTGCAAATAATTTAATACGTTTTATTCTTTTACGTCGTAAATATCGTTATAATTATTTTAAGCCGCTAACGATAAACATATTCGTAGTTCATTTATCCTAACGAAATTTTAACTGTTTTTTCTTATCAGAATAAAATAATTTATTAACTTTACTCTCTACGTCTTTTAATATTATTTAAAGTTAAGGAAGTTGTAAGAATTCATTATTATTGTTGATTTCAAAATTTATGATTACTTCCTTAAAAAACAATATTTAAAGTTGTTATTCGAGTAAGTTATTTTTAATATTTTTTATAAAAAAAAAAATGACATCTTTTTAGCGATGTTATATCGATTCAGATAAAAACAAAGCAAGTTATAACTTTCTTAGTTTCGACGTTTGACAGAAATCAGCAATATCTCTAGAGACTTTGCTGACACTTCTCATGTATCAAGAATTTTGCAAAGAACGATTAATAATTTAGTACTCTGCACACCTGCTTCCTGTTTGCATTCCTTCGCAAGATTGTCCTGCTGCAGCACATTTGCACTCTCGTCAATGCAATTCGTCACTTTGTGGTTCAATTTAGCCAGTTTCTTCGACGCTCTTTTCGTATCCTTCTTCAACGTCATTTTTTTTCGAGCTTATCTCGCACTACAATCAATTGCACTTAAATAATCACATCCAACAACGCAAACTATGGCACATTTAACTTTAATCAATGATCGAATCGCATTGACTTTCCATTTCGTTTTTCACAATCGTGCGTCTTTAGTCGCGCAATTTACGCACACCGAGTAAGTTCTGTCATAAATAGTATCACTTCGATAACGACGCGTTATCGTTGCGTATATCAATTATATCGGTAATATCGCGTCCACTCATGTCCCTTTTTGCTTTCCGTGTATTTAACGAAGCCTGAAAGTTGAGATAAAATCGATCGCGCCATCAGAAGTTAAAAACTTCTTTCTTAACCGCCTTTAAGCCTGTTGATCCGATTTACAACCTCATATCTGCCACTGTTTTTTTTTTAAATGTTTTCCTACCGTATTTTTAGCCGACACGAATCGAGAGACAATGCGGAACGTGCGTTTTTTTTAATGAAATAGAAAGCGCTTCCATTTGGAGTGTCACAATTTTGTAAAAGCTTTTCGAAATCTTTCAATGTTTATTTTTTTTAAATGTCCTAAACGCCTTAACATTGCGTGAAAAAAATGTTTTGAAATTTACAATTATTGTAGACATAGAAATCAAACGAGCAAATTTTCCGTTTACCAAGAGAAGCCTGTGTCCTTTACTATGTTGCCCATGTTATCTCACCATTATGTTCACATAATTTATCTCTTTGTTCCAATCGAACGATCAATTACCGAAACAAGACTTACTACTCAAATAGAAGACGTTGCTTATCATACTGAAGAAAAATTAACGTCTGTTTCATTATCAAATCGAAAATAATTCAAACATTATCAAGAATGTTGAATGTGCAATTCTTACATAAAAAAAAAAAAAAAAAATATAATTTTAATTAATATTTATAATACTTATACCAAAATTTATTATACAAAATAATGTAGAAAGAAATATCTATTTAATTGTAAAAAGAAATATTTATCAATAATATTAAAATTTACGTATTATATTCTAATTGTCAAAGCAACTAACATTTATTTGTTTTGAGAAATAATATAATTATCAATGTAACTTTTTACTCAAGCTAAAGTGATTCGCATATCTTCTATTTCATTAATTATTCAATCAATTGCATCGAAGATAGAGAGTATGATGCAAAGTTTGAATTTTTATTGCATTTGATTGATGTACTCTATTACATTTTTTATCCGGCTCTTATCTGCTAGCTTATTAATGGAATATTCCTGGCTCGGAAATTATGCAAAATAACATCGTTTCGTTTCGTCGCATTAGAGAAGTTGTTTGAAACAATCCACACGTTCCGTAATTATAGATTATACGCTTTGTTCCAAAGTCGAATATATATGTTAGCGATGAGCGTGAGAGTCCACAGATGCATTATTATTTTCCTTCGCAGGACTGTTTAAAGTGAATGAATAGAACAAATTATTATTATAGAAATATAATAATGTAAAACAGACTGATCGTAAACAGAAAGATTATTTATAACAATGGATCTTTACAGCAGTAAATAAATTTTCTTTTAAATCTATTTTTTTTTTTTTTTTTTAATTTTTTTCTTTGTCAGCCAATTTGATTAAAATATAATTTCGATAAGTTTGTTTCTTATTAAATCGATGCAGTAAACACGAAAATTCTTACGTGCTGATAAAAAAAATTAAAGGTCGCTCTCGTCGAATAATTCGCGAATATTTTGTGCTGAATTCTCTAATAACAAGAATTATAATAAAACGGCACCCAGCTATGCCTCGCAAAATTAACAAACTGTTTGTTATAATTCTTATCACTCGTTTTGTTGCCTTGAACAACAACTTCGAATGCGTTTCCGTATAAAATTATCATTTCATACATTTCAATATATTGCATAGGTGCATATAATATATCGTTTATTCTCTTGCACACTCAATTAAACAAAATTTACTTTAGCCATATTTTTAAAAATAATTTTAAAAGTTAAGTTTGCTTGTCTGTTACATTTTACAGCTACATTTTAATGATATATTTCGCAAGATATTTATTACTTGCGATTTCGTGCTTATCTTTTCTTAGTTTAACGTTAATAAATTCTTGTCAAGTTTCTCAGACACTTTAGTTCGCCTTAGACTCCCTGCTTATAATGAATAAGACTGGTTAATCTATGCTGATTATCAGGCGCTTAATTATACCACACACTGTAGCTTTACGTCCTTTCCGACTCTGCAAAAATAGTAGTGTTGAGTCTAACAAAATTAGCATGATTGCGGCAAAATTGCTCAGTCGAATCCCATATCTGGAGCGCGTAATTTGCGCGTCTTGCACACCCGCAATATACAATATCGCGAAATTATCGGCGAGAAAACGGATTATAAGTCTGGTTAATCCTGGCCACGATAAGCCCACAACGGACTGAATTTTGTTATCAGGCGGTCGCACGGCGAGTTCACGGGTTGCACACGATAATAACGTGACGACGCAATGGCAATTATTGTCGCCGGAATAAAGTGCGTTCTCAGACGTCACTGCTTAATGCATTCGAGAATCAGCCAACCGTGTCTTCGACAAATATTTGCCGACATTGCCTCGCGCTTAATCGCGACAATCAATCGCACCGGCTTTATTGGAATAAATTTCGCGCAATCAATATATTAAATTTTCTCAAAATTCTGAATGACTCGACATTCGTACGCGGACAAAAAACGCATTTTTAGGATAATTCGTAGATTTAATTTAATATTAAGCAACAAAGATAAATATTTTTTTGTAATTTTTGATAAAGATATGGCTCTCTCTCTCTCTCACCTATCTTTTATTTCCGGATTAAAGGTTAAAAAAGATTAGCTATTTTATTTAAATAAGTGTAAATTGATAAATAATAAAATAGTTAAGCATATTTATTCATTTGTTGCACGTGTTTGTTTACACAGTTACAAACTGCATTTTAAGAAAAAATAATCATAGGAATGTACATTTTCCAAGAAGTGAAGAAGATAATGCGTTATCATGCGATTGTAGCGTGTATAGAGAAATTACATGTTACGTGTTATATAATGATTTGTCGTGCTATGCATCAAATCTATGAAATTGAAAGATACGGCGAAATAATGAAAATGCAATTTCGATATTGAATAATGAGTATTGCGAGCAGTATTTGCGAGCTTGACTTGCAAGTTAAAATAAACGTGCAAAATGTGATTTTAATTGATACAAAAATCAAATGTAATTCAATCTTTTTCTTGTGGATAATTCTTATGAAATTAAAAAAATGCAAATGTAACAAAAATTTGCCGAGTTTTATTCCAAGAAATGAATTAGAGATGAGTCGCTGTAACGGATTGCAATTTGATATGTATATCAATGTAAAAATAATGTAAAATTGAATTCACCAATTCAATAGTTATCTATGAATCTATACAAGTTATAGTATGCGATAAAAAAGATTCAATTTAAAAATTCGTTTATTCCAAAAAGCCATTCCGTCAACGTAATGTGCAATATATTTCGTCCCTTATTATAAATATTACTTTTTATCTAAGTTATGAATTTTATTTTGTATCAAAATCTTTTGAAATGAATTTATGCCTGTCACATACACACACCATTCACATATAAGTCGCTTGGAATAGGAACTACTTTACAACTGCGATATATGTAGATTATTATCTAGAGAAAAAAAAATTTATCAATCATGGAAAAAAATGCAATCTCTGGAGGAAAACTAAAATCAATTTTAAAAATTTCTCTCGATATAATTTTTTTAATTAAATAATCACATTCTTAAATCACATCTTTAATATCATGAATAATTTTAATATTACTTTTGCGATACTCCAACATTAAACGATCTTGATCATTCGACAATTACCGACATTAACTGTGTACAATAAAGCGTTTTACACAAATAGCTCACTGCAAGTTTGATTCGCCGATTTCACTCGTATAATTCCGTTGAATTAAGTTTCTCTTTCGTCACGCTAATAATGTACAGAGCCAATAAAGTCGGTTAAGGTTACAACTTATCAATAATCGTACGACACCCGCGATCAATCAGTTGATTCATAATAGTGATGTGAGTCTTTTTTCTCTCGTTGCATTGAACGTATTAATTCAGCCGACAGTATTTACCTGCGCCAAAAAATATAGATATTATGCGATTTAGATATAGATATTATTTGAGGCTCCATTTTCACGCTCTGTCGCGAAATGAAATGCCAGGGAACTTTTAGGAGAGAAATCCGTGTCAAAGTCGCGCAAACTCACAAAAGTTTCCCATTTCCATCCACGTTAATCGTTCGCTTTATCGGTAAACTACTGGAAATGTAGGTAGTACAAATCAGTTTGAATGCTACTTTTATCTAGTCATGCAGCTCGCTCAAACGTTTAAAATATTTTAGATAATTTACACATATGATTACGCGATATTTCATTATGTCGTTCGAGTTTTCACTTATTTCAGTGTCCTTTCCGGATCATAAAATCCTATCGATCTTAACCGCTCCATAACCGCATATCGTTTTGCATATTTTCTTATCAGAACACACTATAGTATAATTATACCGAAATATTCCACTGACACTTTTTCAGTTTACGTTACGTGTATATTACGCTCGATAGCGAAGAAAAGTCGTTCGCGGTAGTCTCCGATTTTCTCTTTTCTTTATCAGTGTTTTCTTCTCGACTCTATTTTTCTCGGGTAACCAGTAGAGCAGAATAAATGTGACACGCAAAGATAAAATCGCGCTTTGGCGACTGACGAAGGTGCTGCTTCATTATTAGCTCGGCATTACTATGGCTGATAATAAGCCACGTAGCTGATAAACGAAACGATCGAAAGAAACAGAGAAGAAGCTAGTCACACATGATAATTTGCAGATAAAATGCAATTGTTCAAAAGATGAAAGAATTCCGCAAAGATGTGCCGCGGATTTTATATATTAGCATATTACTTTAATTATTTCATTCATTTTTAATTACGATATTTAAGAAGAAGTTTGCTTTAATGCCTCGAAAACTCTGAATGTAATGAAACGCACAGAAAATTTGTCATACATTTTGTATAATATATTCATCCTTAATATATTAATTACGGATCAAATACGATAAAAATGCTAGTATCAATATAATAAAATTCTTTTGTGCTAGTTTTGTGAAGCTAAAATCGTATTTTTAATCTTCGAAAATAAGATCTGAAATGGACAATAAAAAGATTGTTTTTAAACAATCATCACAAAAATAAATTAAACGAAAAGGAACGCTCCTATTCCCTTTCTATTTTTTTCCTCAATCGCACTTTACTCATTTCTTTCACGCGCCGTACCATGATTCTTATCGATATTATCTCACTTTTCGACTCAGATCTAATCAGAACATTTCGATCTATTATCTTTTTACTACTTCCAATATAGATTAATTAATATAAATTCTTTACTTAAAAATCAACATCAAAGTTAATTCAAAGAGATCAAAAATTTTATATCAATTTCGCGACGTTCGATTACATCACTGAAATGATTTCATTTCTGCACTAACGTCACTTATTTCCTATTATTTTCCACGTTATTTCAATTTTTGGGTTCGTCTGATCTTCCTTAATCCAAATTGCACTTTTCATAATATTCGTCGAAATTTTGGGTTGCTGATCGCGCGAAAAATAAAGTAACGAGTAAACAGATCGCAGATTTATCAGCTAACATTCGCGATTACACACTTGGTCGTTATACACGACAACAGATTTTTCTTCGATCATATATCTTTTACTTGCACTTCCGGTCGCGCGCGAGCGATCGCTTCGCCGTGTGAGCGCAAAAATTGCGGCAACGGACTAAGCAAGAAATTAAGGAGACAGGTGAGGCGAGGTTCGATAAGCTAAGTTTGCTGGCTGCGGGAAGAGAGAGTAAGAGAGAGAGAGAGAAAGAAGGAGAAGGAAGGGAAATACACGTGGGAGAGAAAAACACGAATGCGAGCCACCGACAAGGAGAGATACATTTGTACGTAGAGAAGGGGATAACCGCAGTGGCGCTCAATTATAGTCGCAATATGGTTACATGGAATTGGCTAAATGATTACGACTATGACTCAGTATTATCTGAGTCGGTATATCGCCAACACGAATATCGACCGACTGAACTCTACAAAAATATTTTTCAGAAATAAGAAACAGATATAAAAAATCTATAATATATATATATATATATATATATATATATATATATATATATAAATATAATATTATATAAATATAATATTTAATATATAATATATAATTATAATATTATATAAATATAATATATAATATATAATATATAAATATAATATTATATAAATATATATAATATAATATTTAAAAAACACATATTCTATTTATTCTTCGTAATCTTTTTCTATACGTGAATAAAAAATATTAATCATTTTTAAATATATCATATAAAGTTTAGATAACTTTAGAATATGAAACGTGGTACTAATCTTTTTTGCAATTACATTTTCGCTACTTGTATGTTTAATTTATATTTTCTATAAAACACAAAATAGCTTATTATAAAATCAGATTGTAACACCGAGTTAAACTTGAAAGTTAAATTCCCAGCTATAATTTGTGATTTTACGCCAACTGTTGATCCAGCCATGCTACGTTAATTGCTCGGAAAACTGTCCTGTTTGTGTTGTGAGATATCAAGATCCTTATCCTTACATACAGTTGTCCAAATTGAAACCCAATTTACGTTAACTTACAACTAACGCAATCAAAGTGTATCGCAAATTGCATTTATATTTACATATGCGTCGCGTTTCTTGATTTTTGTTAAAACGAAAGTTTGCATTTTACCTTCAATTAGAAGCATTTGATTTTACGGGCTACAGAGTTGAGAAGTAAATAGGGGCAAAGCTCAAAACCCACGGAAACCATAAATTTTCCAAACGCTTGTAAAGTCTACTTAAAACCCACTGCATCTACCAGTGAAGCAAAATTCGTCGAAAAACTTTATCGTCTTTCTCGCGACTTTTCAAAGGACTCTCACTCAAAGTTTTTAGTATAAAAGCGCTTTGTCACATTAAATCTCAATGACGTCTATCATTGTGGTATTATTGAAATCAATAAAAGTTTTCTCGAAGAGCGTTTTCCAATGATTAATGCACGTAAATTAATAATGGCGTATTTAATTTAAAAGAAAAAATTCTTTCTCATCAACATTATATACCTTCAATCGTAATGAAAATATATATTCCTAAGATATTAAACTAATATCAAAGAAAAATATCGGGCAATCCATATAATAAAATATAATTTTGTATTAGATATAAATTAAGATAATAGAATAATCGATAAATCATAATATGTATCATATAATCCCCCTAAATATATATATGTATATATAAATACTTTGAATTATATACGCATATGTCAACTGACAATGAGGGAAAATTGAGGAGCAGAAATAAATTTGCTGGCGCGACGTTGTGTCCCAGCGATAGCACAGGTGTCGAGGTTTAGAATGACATGTCAAGGAAAAGTTATTGAAACCGTTGCGAATATTCTTGAAACTGACAAAGTTTTGAGAAAAAATATTAAAGATTTAATTATATTCGTTATATATTATTATTTCGAACGCTTTTGAATATCTATTGCAATGTATCAAATTAAATTTTCTTCAATTACATAAATTGAAAAAATGTCTAACTATATATATTAGAAAAAAATTTTTTATTATTCCAAAAGTTATGAATTTGATTTTTATAAGCATTCTCCTATAAATACACATCCTAGATTTTAAACGCTCGCTTTTTATACCTGATTCCTCGGATATAACATGCGTAATTTTTTAATTAATCTTTAGTTTAAATCTTTCTTCCTAAAACGCTAATCAAATGTTTTCGATCCTATCAAATTAAATAAATAATAGTAGCTTATATGAATTATAATTCCTAGCTAAATAGTTGTTTAACTTTTCCATTTCATTTCGGATTGTCCTCAAAAAACGATATATGGCTCTTGACGACCTTGTCTCTAATTTAATCACTCGCGTTAAAGTGCAATAAATAGCGAATGTGGGTTATCGCTGCTATAAGTTCGGTCATATAGCCTATGACACAATACGTGTCGTTGAATTTTACGAGTGATGCCTTGGTAGGCATCACGCTGATGATGCTTTAACGATTTATTGCCAACAGCAAGGGATCTTCGATTTATTCGCGCGAGCGATTTTTCGCTCGCAATTAGAGTACCAAATCCCTCCCGTGAAAATAAATTACTCGTTTACACTTCGTTAACTCGGCTTCCATGCTTCTCTGAGACAGGTGATCGCTATCACGAGCGAGATTTCTGGTAATTTGTACTATATCCCCATCATTAGAACGGCGATTAAGTGCATAAAGGAATTGTAAAATTGTAACGCACGCCTACTCGACTTTTACGGAATCTGAATGTATCTTTAATTATCTTATATATCTTACGGGCTTTATAGAGAGGTCTTACGTTTCTCTAGAGATTCCTTTACGTTTCTTTGATTTCTTATTAACTTGTAACTCGGTCGAAAAAAGACCGTATCCATTATGCAAGACATTTCTTTGCATTATATTAACCTATTTGTAATCGTAATACTATTATTGAGATTAATTATTATTTGTAATTACAAGCTAATAAAAAAGAGAGCCATTTGAATGACTTTTATACGCTACGATTGAAAAAGATGTTTTTGTAAAAAATGTTATGTTAAGAGAAAAAAAAAAAATGTAATGGTATCTCGTTGATTTAAAATAATTTGCAGTTTAATATAAATTTTAATTAATGAATAAGAAAAAGAGAGAAGCGAAGAAAAAAAATTAATAAAAATTGAAAAATTACATTTGTTGTCAAGTTTTCTTTAAAAAAAAAAAAAAAGTATAAACGTATTAATAAAAAACATTTATTCAAAATATCCCGTACATTTGAATTAAACTTAAAAGATTTTATATAGAAAAAAGCTCATTTCATATCATTACTTTTATTTATGTTCAATAATAGAAACTCTGTTACGACATTCATTTATCCGCTCGAGTCCCTTGGTAAAAAGAATTTTTATCCTTCTGCGTTAGCTACATCTGACACAAGGAATGAAAGATTATATTCGCATCTCGTAACCGAACTGCGTCTCGGGACTTTTGTCTCGCAAGAAAGTTGAGAGCTACCGGCGCTCTTTTTTCGCGGTGAAGCCGCGTAAGATAAACGATGGAGAACAGGTACGAGACGGTACGACCTAAGCGGATTACACCCGCGCCGGACGAAACGCGCTCGTGCCCGTCGCGCAAAGAGCAAGTTGGCAAAATATCCTTTCCACGTGCTGTTCGCGATGCATTTGCATGGGAAATGCACGCGTCGCGCTCCCACATTCGTAATTCGTACAATAAATGGCGTAATGAGCCCTTGCAAGTTCCCACGAATGTCGCCGTTTCCGAGCTCAAGAGTGCTCGTCAATCAAGCACGATGTCGAAAATAAACGAAATCTTCTCAATCAAATGAGCAAGAATGTCACTGTAAGCTCTCATTTTATGTTAATTTATATTACGAATTACTAAATACGTTCTTTTTTTTTTTTTACTTAATAGAGCGATAAAAATTAATCTTTTGTTGCAAGAAATTATTGTCGCAAATTGTTTTAAAAAACATTAAAAAAATTTTTATTTTATTAAATCATATTGTATACACTTCTCTTTTCACTTTCTTTTAACGCCTTATTATTAATTGTTGTAAATGTGCAAGAAAAAAAACGATGAAAAGAGACTAGTAATTACGAATTAATGTCCAAAGATTCGTGAAAAAATCTTAAAGATGAATTAATTTCACTTTTTGACGGTCATTAAGTGTGAAAGAGTTAAGCGTTCGTTTCAGGGACGTCTTGAGAGATTGTCTAGATGAAGGCTATTTCTCAGCACTTTTTTAAATTCTTCTAATAATAATAGTCTGATCATCAAAGAACAAATGTGGCGCGAATTATTAAGATGATTCTATGTCAACTGAGCAAATGATTGTCGTTATCCTGTTTTGACGAAGTCTGGCAAGCATCTACTTTTTTGTCTCTCGCTGAAGGCATTAGCTTTACGAATACATTTAACAATCCCAGACAAAATATGCATTTCTTTTCCTCCTCCGACTCCTATCTTTGGACTAACGAAACACAAAGCCATTCAAGAAAAATGTATACATTCATAAATATTTATAATTATGTATAATAATTATATTAAACAAATAAATTTTGTTACGCAAGTTTCTTTTGTATTTTATTAAATAACAGCAAACGTATCTTTAACAAAACAAATATAATTAATTTTTCAGATTTATTTTAAACAATTTTTATATTATTAGATTGAGAAAAGAACACGAGAAAAAAAAAATATTTATAACATAAAAAATTCATTAGAGACAGATTTTTGTCGTTCAAACGGGATAAAATTGCATTATATGCTGAACTCGCATGTAAATGCAATTTTATCCCGTTTGAACGACAAAAATCTGTCTCTAATGAATTTTTTATGTTACAAATATTTTTTTCTCGTGTCAATTCAGGCAGAGAGTCATAATAGCGATTTTACTAAATAGGCATACATAGTCCTTGACATCTTTAACTGAAATCTTCTTAAGGTACGCAAGAGTGACAGCATGAATTATAGCAACGCACTTGTTGCGAGATCTTTAACCCAAATATGTTTTATCTTATTTTAAATACAAATAGATCTTTTACAAAAAGATGTATGCAGGATATATTTAAAAAATCTCCCGTAATTTTTACTATTAACCAATATACATAAAAAAATTGAGACTTGCTTATGTTAGTAAAAGTTTAATTGTTCAATTGTCATCACGTTTCTCACATTTCACAAATTAATCAACAATTTTATACTGTAATTATTTCTTCGCGCACGCCACAGCACACCATATAGTATAACAATACAAAAAAAACCTTCTATACGAATGTGTCGTAACGACGCCTGCCGATTCAATGGAACTTCCTACGACATGCGGACGTACCTACTCTATTAATATTATACGCGATAGTATCATTCGTACTACCAGATATAGTCGAGTACATTAATAATGTACTCCCGTACGTTTACATTCAAAAATCACATCACACAAAACTCGTCGATTCTTTTCCTTCTTTGTTAATATTAAACAATTGAATCATGCGATTAAATATGTAAACAAATAAACAAGTTTCTTAAACATTACAAATAATTAGAAATAGAAAAAAATCTTTATAAAAAGTTTTAAAGTTAATTAATTTTAATTTTAATTTAACCTTGTTTTAATTAATTAATTTTAATCTTGTACTAATTTTAATTTATGATGAAAAAATTCAGAGCGTATACATAGAATTGCATTTTCGCACGTACATGTACATGCAGCATCCAGCATTATCAACGTCCTTATAAGGTAGATGACTTCGAGAAAGGTGGCTCATTCCCACCTTAGGCCCACAGAGAGACACATGTGCATGACACATCGACTGGGCGCGGGTATGACACATCGACCAACATTTGTGCGAATATGTGTATATATATATATATATATGCCTAATTGTGTATACGTGCATCTATAAAACCCCGAGATTGAAACGCTTACTCTTTTTACTCTTACTCTCGCGAATCATTTTGTGGACCACCGAGATTCTTTTCATCGAGATCAAGTTACAGAATGACTTTGAATTATGGCTAAACATAAAGTATTCTATTATTCTTTGTGTCTGCGATTTTTAATTGTGGAAATAAAAGTATGATCTAAAAATATGATTTAAAAAAGTAAAGGGGAATTTTTTTTGCATTGTTGAATTCATAGAAATACTCTTTGACTTTCACATCATGATTTATATTGTACTATATTTAATATTTAATTATATATTTTCTGCAACATTGATTTTGTATCATTAAAATTAAAATCTTCTGAGAGAGATACCGCATTATATTTATTAAAATGAATCGAAAAGAAAAAAAAATGTCTCTGCATATACAAGCAAATTCAGATAAGTATAAACCAACATGTGAAACTAAAAGCGCTAAATATATGATTTCGCGTTCTTTGTTCAATGACTCTTATTTACTTCAAATTTTCTTTATTAAAATAAATAAATTTGTATATGAAATTATGCATTATCTTATTTAATTTTGTATTTTTATATTAACATAATATTAAATTCATTTTTTAAAATCTTTATGAATTTTTATACGTAGTTTTATGAGAAATGAGACATTTGGTACTTAATCAACCCACATCTATTGTTCCACTTTCTTGTTTTCCTTCCGCCCTCGTGGACTCAAAGAAGACTGGATAGAAGGAATAAATGATGAAAGATTCTTGCAAAGACAGTCGAAACATACATGACATTTACTGATGTTATTTACTTCCTGTTACTTGGACGTATTGTAAAAATTGATAAATCATAGAAAAATTGCGTCTGATAAAATTTTGCTTCAGAAAAAGCTTATCCTACGATAATTTGTCAAAAAGTGTAAAATTTGGACGCGTCTTGTGTGTGTGTATAAAAGTACTTCTTACATTAATTTTTCCAAGGGAGGAATTATAAAATTCAAAATTTGAAAGTTATATTTATTTAAAAATTGCTATTTCCAGCAACCCATGAGAATAAACTGAAAAAAATTGATACACAACGGTCTGTTTCTAAATTAGACAAAATATTCGCGCTTTAAGCGGGACTTGCGCGATTCCCGCCCGAGTTTGCAAAGTAGGTCGTCGTTTCAGCATCATTACGATACGAACTTTGCTTTCTGGCGAGTTTCGACGATCCGTAGGTGGTGACCTTATCCGCGCAGCCTCGGTCCCAGCCTTGGTCCTACCAGTAAAGTTTTCGTCCGACAGAGCATACAGAATTTCCGGTCACTATTATTCGCGATGAAGATCTTGGCATCTGGATTATTAAAGGAATTTCGTAATTCCTTCGGGATTAAAAAATAATATAAAAAATTCATTTTCACATTCGTACAACATTCGCGCGCTCAATTTCTATATCATTCTTTATACTAATTATTACGCGCATTTGCGTCGATTTTATTTATAAAAGTAGTAATAATCAGATAAGTGTTATTTAAAAAAGATTATCATCAATTGTTTTGGAACAATTTGTCAAATACATAAATAGCGGCAACCATGGATCAAGATAAAGATTTCGAAATCAATAGACACTGTCAACATCGATGAACTTTGTTTCATTTGATTATGCTACAAAAGAGAAAATGCACTAGTTATGATATCATGAGGTTTCCTTAAAGGTCAGATATTCTCGCGAGATCTTTAACCCGGATTATCTAGAATTACATGCGCAAAATGAGAATCGCACATCTGTCATAAACATGTGATCAACTTATATAATATGACATTCATGTATGTAATTTATTATACAGGATATGCGTATATAATTTATTATAAGAAATTTTGCAAACCTAAGAAAGAAAAAGAAAACAAAAAATTTAAGATAAAGTGTGTGTGTGTGTATCATATATATATATATATATATATATATATATATATATATATATCACATTACATTCTTACGTTCGATATGTCATTATTGCAATGCTTGAAAACTTTAAAGGCTTTAAAAATCTAATGTTTTATTCTCCAACATTATGTATTCTCACAATTTGAAATTTAATCGGTCAAAAAGCTTTTTCTTCTATTGCACACAAGAGCTGTTACAATATATAATTTATATTTATATATAATTATTTACTAATCATGTTTCGTAGCTATTTAATTTAAGATGTATTCTAATTTACATAAAATTTAGTTGAGATTATATATCTCTCTCTTATTTCTCGATATTACTCTGTAAAATAAATACCAATATTTCCATAAAGACGTATCGACAATTGATTCCGCGCGTGCCACTATCCATAACAATAAAACTTCTCAATTGTATCTGTCTCGTCAAAGATTGCCGTATTGGAACTCTATCAGCGGAATTATTCCAATATCACGATAAAACAGCATTATTAAATATCGTTGAGGCAAATATTGTTTAATTAAAGCTCTTATCTAACTACATCGATATATACTCATGTCTGTCCATCTTCTCGACTGATTCGCATCCTTTTCATCTCTAGTAATAATCAATTAATTAAAACATTTTCATATGTATATATGATATCTAACAATATATATTCGTTGTTCGACAAGCTTTTGCAAAATTTAAATCGAATGCTTTCTTATAATAATCTTAGCAGATTCGCCGAAAGGCAGAGACCGGCAGACTGACGAATCCACGCTAAATGTGTGTATGAAATTCTAATTAAGGTCATGCAGCACAAAATTCTGCACAATTCTCGGCAACTAATCACTAATCGATAGTCATTCATCGACGCGCGCGGCACCGAGACATTATTCGATTGATAGCCATTCAGAAACGAGAGAGTCAGTCAGCCATCAGATTCAACGAGCGCGCGCGGCTATCGAATATTAATTAGCGATTATACGCAAAAAATTTCGCATAATAAAGCTTCTCGAAACAACGGTGGAGAGTCCGAATGGAAGATCCGTTGTCTTTTTCTTTAATATTCAGCTTCGAGACACTTCAAAATTGCTACACGATTGCTTTCGAGACCGTCTGTCTCTCGTAAAAATGCATTTCCATCTCTTAATTTCTTTGTAAGTGACATTTCGCGTCAAGTGTTTCGTTTCTGCAAAATGACTTGCAGAGTAAATGCCAATGACGCGAGTAGCGGTAGCTTCTCTATTTTCAGCATTTATCCGAGACATTGTCTAGAAATTCTCTCTCTCTCTCTCTTTCTTTCCTGTCATTTTGCACAATTGTATCTCAGAAACTTTAATTAATGTCTCTACGAAAATATTAAAATTACTAATTCGTCCATTAATTTATAATAATTTAATACAATTAAAATAAAATGTAAAAATATATGTGTGTGCGTGTGTGTGTATATTCAATTTCTAATATTTAATTATAAATCTATAATATCACACACCCGCACAATATTTGACTTTCGCAAACAATCGTAACAATTGATACATAATCAGCTAGTTTAATGCGCATGCCTGCGCTAGTTTATCTTTCTAATCTGTGAATAATGCTTTAATTAAAATTTGATAGGTCACAATAATTAGCGCTGTACCTTTAGCGCATGATAATTGCACGTGAACGCGGGAGCACGTAGTGACGACGACGTGTACGGTCGCGCTTGACGCGGAGATATAAACGAAATTGCTTTCCGCAACTACTGAACGAGATAAATATTTGCGTTGGTCGGGAACATTTCTCCTTGTTATTCATTACAGCGATTCTTATTATCCGATTCTTTATAGTCCATTTCTCGGAGCATTTTACTATAGCGGCGCACGTGTATCAAAAACGATGTTATAATGTTACCTTAAAGAGGATTTCCTCTCCACTCTCGCAAGTTGGTGACCATTCTCTATCCTCTTTATTATCTCTAACATCAAAATTAGAATATCTAAGGTAATATATATATCTCAGTGAGAAAAATTCTATAATACAAGAAATAACTTTTATTAGGAAAAGTATCCCATAAAATTGACAAGTTATATCTTAAAAATTATAATTAGCATTTAATCAGTATGTGCTTTATGGAATAAAAAATATATTTCTTTCAAATGTTTCGCGTATTTATCAAAATTAATATTTAGATCAAAAGCGAATAATTTCGCACATTAGATATGTATATTTTCACGAAAAATCGGTTTTGAATTAAAGGAAATTTATGTTTGATTCGTTTCTCAAAAGCGACTCTTAGCAATAACAAAATTAAAATAAAATAAAGAAGTTTTGCAAACGTTATTTAAAAATTCGGATTGGAAAAAATAATCTCGCATCGTTCAGAAAATATATTTAATTGTGAAGAAGAATCTAACGATGTTCATTATGCGATTGAAATACACTGAAATATACCGTCTGCTCTCTGCAAACCAAGAGCAATAATACGTAACCGTATTTAACATAATGCAGTTCACCGTGTGTTATGGATATCGGAAAAGTTCGATTTTGAATTGAAAAAAAAGGGAGAAGAGAAACGATACTCTTCCGCCCATTTCCCGAGGGTGATAGGGTAGAGGCTCACGGTTCCGCGATTGAATTGCTGCAGGAATGTTGATAATCCTCCTTTCTATTTTATCTCTGTTCCGCTTTTACGCACAAATGCAATGTTACGCGATAAAAAAAAAAAGATAGAAAGAGATACAAAATCACGGAATACGATAGCGCGGAGAAGTCATATCTCCTTTCCTCGAGAAAAATCCAATCACTCTTGAAAATAAAGTAGATTGCACCATCATAAATAATATTTCTTCCGCTTTCTTTTTACTTTCTCGCAATTTCAACGGAAATTCGTCTAACAAAAAAATATTATCCGCGGGTGAGGATCTTTCTTCGGAAAATTTTAGTTAATTAGTCAGTTCACTTACGTTTTTTGAGATTGTAATTTATTTAAACTTTTTCAGCATAGCGTATTTACTTATCCCCCCAAAAATCTTATTTTTTTGAGAAAATCTTTTGGAATCAGTTCGAATCGGCCAACATTTCTAGAATATGTGGCAGAATATTGTTAATTGTGAATGCAGATGAATATGCGTGTACATGCGATAAGCGTTTTCGAATAGATAAATAATTAAAATCGGATCGTTAAGAGGTGTAGAATTTGAATGCGCGTGATGAAAATTTTCATGTTTTATTAAACGCGAATAAGAGAACCTCATAAATAAATATGATTGGTCATAAATATTCACAAGAAAAAAAAAAAATAGAAGCAGATTGATGAATAAACTAACTTGGTCAACAAATTTTTAAGAATTTATTACAGAACATTAAAAGATATCGGATCAAAAGTCTTTTGTTTTATTAGTTGCAATCACTAATAGATTTTAAAATACATATAATAAATCTATTTAATATATTTTCTCTAAACTAAAATTTAATAAAAGTAATATATAGAAAGGAAAAATTATCGTTGAGAAAATGTAACGATAAATATAATAATTTTTGGCACGCATTTCTGCAATCCCAAGCGCAAAAGCGCTAGAAATGGAAAAGATAACATCTCGATTTTTAGATACATCATGCATGGTTAGTGTCAATATGCGTTACATTAATCATCCAGGCAACAACTGTTCCGAATTTAACTCTAAAGCGAATTTCCATTTGGCGATCAGTCAACATGTGTACAAAAAATTCACGATTCATGCAGAATCGTCACGCTTCAATATCAAATTTCAAAGCTATATAGATAGCCTTATCTTTTTATCTTTTTCATTGATATTTTTCTAGAGATCGATATTTCATATTCGATTTTAGAAACAAATCTTATGCATTAATGTATGAATATAGTGCACATATATATATAAATATCGAGAGAATAGTAGAAAGTTTTTTCCGAAAAAAAAAAAAGTTATATTGATATCGGCGATCTAAAATGAAATTTATCACGTTGAGTTTTCAAACAACGCTCGCGGCAAGACACTTCTCCACATCTGCGCGTTCGTAACGCGATTATATGAAACTTTTTCGATGATAATATTTCGAGACATGCTGGAAGAGTCTCTGTCACGATTTTGTTACGAGTCCCAAACCATGCGATTTCCTCGAGTACGTAAGGATGGAAAATACGAAGGGACAGGCGCGTCTAAATACTTAAGAGACTGACTATTAATCGTCACAGCGTAATATCTGCTATACTTTATGGTATACTTCTGCAAGATCTCGGAAAGTTATTAATCCAATAAAACTAGATTTGATGGCAACATTACGAAATGCATTTGTAAGTTTCGTAGAGAGTATCCGATATCAAGAATTCAACTATCTTCTTCGCAAAAATGCATCGTTTCTCTTTACATTTTCTTTAAATAATATTGTTAAGCATACAATTGCACGATTGCTAGTCATCTCACATCAAAGAGCCTTTAATGTTGATCGACATCGAGTAGATCTATCGGTGCACTCTGTAATGATATTACGATGTCACTTTAATATTCCTCGAGCATGTGATCATCATCCTGCT
This sequence comes from Cataglyphis hispanica, assembly GCF_021464435.1. Taxonomy (NCBI): domain Eukaryota; kingdom Metazoa; phylum Arthropoda; class Insecta; order Hymenoptera; family Formicidae; genus Cataglyphis; species Cataglyphis hispanica. Next base: position 7,698,397 of record NC_065963.1, read on the forward strand.
TTTTGACATCCTATCGACAGGGTAAGCATTGGAAAAAAAGTCCCTCATCCGTTTTCGGGTCGTAAACGTCGGAACATCTTTAACATTTTTGTGCCCAAGTGTCAAAATATATTGTCGCCTTACCTTTATACATCGCAATTCGGATCGATACTTCTGTCCTGATTTCTACTCTTGTTTACAGGATTCCGCAAGTTTTATTGCATCAAGAATAAGTATGATGTAAATAAATAGTAGCATATGCTACCTTCATACGTCACATATGTATACCTGACAGTATATTTTTCAATAGAAAAACAGTTTATAAAAAATAAAAAAAGATGGAAAGCAAGAAAAATTTTTAATATTGTTTTATTTATAGAGATAAAATATTAAAATCGATGCAAAATATATAACATTAAGTTATTTCACTTTTTTAACTTGGAAAGAAATATTCTTCTCTCATATACCGAGTATTCCAGAATCACCAATCTCAATTTTCATGAATTGTGCGAATAAAATTTAAATTCTGGTTTGAACGCGATAAAAAAGACAATAAAAGTTTTAGTCAACAATGAATAATAAAAAAAAAAAGAATTTTTTAAGGAACGATGCGAAGAATAAGAGAAAATAAGGAAGATCTATGATGGGGACTCGGAGAGGCTATCGGTACTACAAGTATCGATCGCGATGTAAAATGAGATTTGCAAACGATACACACTTGAAATCCTAACACCGCGTTTGTGTTTCGTCATTGCAGACATTTCCTCTAGAAAGTGAAAGACTGGGGAAAAGAGGATGGAAATTTCTTTCTTTCTCTCTGCCTAGCGAAATTATTTCCATTACGAAAGAGCATAGTCAGCGCCCAAGTTAGTTCGATCGAAATGAGGTCCCGACATGACGAAAACGATATCTCCAAGTCGTAACGTCACCACATCGGCGCAAGATGGTATATCAACGATCAAATACTTAGGGGAAGTTGGGCTTATCGAGCGCGAGCTTTAACCGCGAAATTATTACTATCGGGTCCGATGGTTACACGCGCCACCCTATACATGCAGCATGATCGATATGCCAAACTTCGACTGCAACTGTCCGATAAAATTCGCCAAAAGTCGGGAGAGAAGACGAACGAGCTTGGGAGAAGGGTGAGTCTCTCTCTCTCTCTCTCTCTCTCTCTCTCAATCCCCGCAGTATTAAACGAGATTATTTTTACCTGTTTGTTATTCGATAGAGCTTGAAAATAGTTCAGATTTTATTAATTTCTAATTTTATAACATAAAAAGTTAAAAATTTTTTTATGCAAAATTATATATATATATAGTTCTTGTAAAATATAATATTTCGATATGAAATACTCGGCTGTTGAAAATTTTATTAAGATTTATGATCAAGTACAAATTCTTGAAATTTAAAACATATATTAGTCGATATTATCAAGTTTGATTTAAATAAAGATTTATTTGCATGTATCTCTCATCGGAAAAATGACAACAAAAAATAATTCCACATGTAACTCTGTCAGTTGCTTACTACGCTGAAAAATTCGCCACGTACATTCTCTTGTTCCCTATGATATCAACTTTTTAGAGAGACAAAAACTGCTTTCACTGCATTTCGCCAGAGAGAGAGAGAGCGATTGATTCGCGCAATTACTGCAAATCGGGCGACATTTCTCGAATGTCGCAAACAGTGACAAATACCCTCTACAAAAAAGTGAACGCAAGATGACATAGCGAAGATTCGCGTTTTCGGCTGGCCAGACAGTAGTAGGGTTAGGGTAAAAGGGCAAAGAGCAAAGCGATTTCGGATCAATCTCTCAAGATCCTTAGAACGGGATAAAGCCCGATAGTAGGGAAAGATCGGCTGACGGGTAAGACTAAGTTTTTCAAAAGTGAAACAATTCCTCGGATCAAGTCAATCACGTCCGCGCAAATAATCATCAACTGCGACCAACTACTTCATTAATTTCTATGCGCGATAAAATCCGGGGGGGTTGTTTTTCAAACTTACAGAATGAATACAAATGGAAGTTTATTTTCGATGTGGGATAGAAAATCCATGGAAAAAACTATGATATCTAATGGTATCATTACGAGGTCGATTGTTATGGTGCGTTCACTTAATGCGGTTCTATCGCGATATATTGAAATGTATAATTTGCAAATGGATTGATAGTCACATGTGTGTCTCTTAGTCATTGTCACTTGTAATTGCTTGATCGATCGAATGTCATTATGTTATAAATAACAGTACCATTTTTACAGTTATAATTTATTGTTCATGATTTTATTGAACTGAATATAGACATGTATATGTATAGTGTATATAAGGGTCAATTTACATTGTTCAAAATTTGTTAAAAAATTTTTCCCTCAAAAAATTGACGATTTTTAAAATGTTTGATATACTCTTTCTATGTATAAAAAATACAGAGAAATATCAATTAAAATCTCTTCTAACAGCCAGGATTTATGTACGATTAAAATGCACAACGTTAAAATAAATAAAAATCATAAATTCTAAATTCGATGCATCATTTCAGTAACTAAATTAACTTCATCTTCGAAAGAACACGTCGGCCGCCAAAAATTGCTCGCCCATCTGCAATTCGCTGTTAAACGTACGTGCGGCGTATATGTTTTACGCCAGTTTCGCCGGTATTCGCGATTATTAGTCATATGATTTATTCAGAGAATTTTAATTAAGCCGTCAAAGTAGACAAAAGTACTCGTGGTTCACAGAATTAATCTGTCTATTTGTAAGGATTGGCCATGATTCTGGTGTCGTACCATGCTGTATTTTCTACGATTCAATTATTATAAAAGATAATATAGATATAGGAAAAAATAAAAAGATATTAATAATACAGATGTATGTGTCAAATTAGTAGTGTCTTCATTCAAACAAAATCCTGGCATCTAAAATTTCTTCAAATATATATATATATATATTTACACATTTATGCATTAAAGCAGGCTTTAAAGCTTTTGTACACGAAGCCGGAAATTAAAATCGATCGGCACGAATTCCGAGATACCTTCTTGATAGCGCAAATTTTTGGCAGAACTTTCCAGCCAATTCCTCTAACGACATTTTCGACTATCCCGTAGTTCCATCGCGTAACCGATCCCTCGCCTCGTTTCCGCCAGTGCCTACATCGATTAACCCCGAAATTGAATTGTCGTGACGACAAAATCAAGAGAATTAAAAATAGAGTTGAGAGAAAAGGATAGAGAGCGCGTTGATAAGAACGAAGGACGAGATTTAACGAGAATATTCTCGCGGAATTATCAGTTGCTGCCGCATCCAACGAAAATTACGATGCAAAATTTCGCCAGAAATCATAAAATTATTTTTTATTTTTTCTTCAGACTCTTTCGTACGCGCCAAACGTCCTGTTCATATCTGATAAAAATCATTTTTCGCTTTTTAACAATCGTTTCGTTAAACGCGAAAAAATTAAAAGATCCGTCTCACTTCATTTATATTTCTCTGACTCAAAAATTAAAAAAATATCTCTTTTAAATTCGTGAATATTAAAAATAAAATAAAAATACGTACAATTATCTATGTTATTAAGCAAAGAAACAATATAAACAATGATTCCGTGTTAAAGATAAAAATTTAGAAAAAAAATAGAATACGATAAAAATTTGATTGAAAAATTGCGCGAATATCAATGCCATTACAGATTTGACAGATTTATATATTTATTATTTTCTAATTATACAAAATAACTATTCAATATTTTTAAAGTTTTATTATATATAATCCACGAATTATTGCACTTGAGAAGATACATTTAAAAGCGTTCAATTTCTCTTTAGCACTTTGTTAATTACAGCGTCGTTTTAGCTGCATAGTTTATGCTCTCCGTGTTTAGTACTTTGAAATCTAAAGGATGAGATAGATTCTCCTCCGACGGAGGTTCTCTTGTCAAGTGATATATTGCAACAATGATAGCTGTTGTAGCGACTTCGCCACGTAGCAATCCATTTGCAGTTTGTTTCATTGTTATCGTTATCATTGATGATCGAATCATTTATTATTTTCTAAAACGATAGCCCTTTATATTATGCTTTTATCCATTATTACTCATTATAATCACATTATTTTACACAAACTACTAATAAATTAGCTACAAGATTAAATCAAATTTAAATAACAAAAAAAAAAAAAAACAAAAAAAAAATTGCGCCAAGTAAAAAATGTTAATCAATATTTCAGGTCTATGTAATTATCGTATCAATCAATAACGTGTAAAAATCATATAATGATCCTTTTAAAGAAAAATGAGTAATTTTCGGGTTGCTCTTGGTCTCTATTAGATTAATTTTAAGAGCAATGTAACATGGCTAAAACTTACAGATATTTATAGGGAAAAGCTTGCAATGTCCAATTATTTATTTTATTCTCCAATAACGCCAATAACCCTCCTCCCCCTCCCCATCAGACACACACATCTTCCAAAAGTATCACATCCGAGCTGGGTAACAGAAAATTTGATCGAGAGGGAGAAGAGCGCAGCTGGTACGCAACAATAAAAATGATTAATGCCTCGACGCTAATTGTAAGGTACGAACAAACTAAAGGTAATTCATTAACTGTAGTATATTTCTCATTGCTCGCAAGTCTTTACATGTATGTGTGGCGAAAAAATAAAAATAAAGTATGAGAAGTAAAGTATGTAATTTTCCGCGATGAGCCGCGATCCATCTTTATCGAGCGGTTGATTGAAGATTCTCACAAAAAAAAAAAAGTTTAATATCTTCTATATCAAAATTAATCTTGTTCAATATAAATTCTTTTAGTTTTTACCTACGTAATCTTTCAGCGTGTACGCGCGCGTACACATCTACATATGCGTATAATATTTTTCAATATAATACAATTTTAATGGAAGCTAAAATAATGTCTGTTCTATATATACATCGAGAATTATATCGTCTGATTTTAAGACAATTTGATTCTGTGGCATAAATTTAATAAATAGTAAAATTTTAATAGAATTTATTTAACGAATTTTTGTTATATTGAATATTTAATATTCGAGAAATTTTTGGTTAAAACCGTAAAAATCAGTGCAGAAAAACTGCATTAATCGAGTAATGAATGTGTCCGGCACTATCGCGTGAATTAAAAAAGGAAAAATATATTTTTGCGACTTTTCTGCCGATATATCTCCAACGGCTATATCTAACGAATACGATATTTTAGCCTCGTTTTGTTATAGCATAATAAACTAATTGGCACAATGTCGCTCGAGCGTGACGGTTTAATTAGAGATGCTATTGAATAGATGATATAGATACAGAAGGAGACTAACCTCGAGGAAGGACGCTGACTGTCAGTTGGCGACGCTGTCACGTGACTTCGACACTTTCCCGCGACGAGTTCCCACAGATGTAGTTGTTCCCAAGGTGACAAAGTTACGAAAAGTCATGCGCGGAAATGTTGGCGGAGTAACGCGAAACCGAAATGATCTCGCGCATAAAATCGCGAATCATCACAGACCGATTATCGTAGATAAATGTCAAGTGTCCTCCAAGCAGCCACATCATAGAGACACGTGGATATTTCTCGTTACACGGAAATTAATGACATTTCACTAATAACAATAGTATATTATTGGCACGTCCATAATTTAACATGTCCTTGTGCATAGAGAACGTCGACGAAATCGATCGATGTGTATAGAGTACGATCGATTAATCAATCCATCTACACAATGTTTAAAACCGAATAATCGATCGTTGAACTTGATCACATTGTTCAGCAGAGAATCTGCGTTCTTCACTTTTTCCCGCGGAACTACATTCTCACTAATTTTCGAAGAATCGTTGTCGGGAGCATCGCAAAAGAGTGCATCTGTCACACGGCAATTGCTATCAAATTTTGCTATCAAAATGAACATTCGACACGCATTACAAGAAACACGCGTTTTCCCTCGCCTACGAATGTTTTCGACTAGACTGACTGTGGCAGAGGAACCGCGTGGCAGAGCCTTATACGGGCTGGCACGCTCACCCCCACTAACCAGCCAACCGTCTCGAATCATCCCCCCCTTTCCTCCTACTGTTGCCGCCATCGCCCCCCCCTCCCTCCCCCCTTCAAACTTCGACTCACTCCAACAGAAACGCTCGCCCTTATCGCCCTTCAAGTACACCCACCACCCCTCAAAGTTGCCGGCTCTAAACGACAAACGCACCCTCAGGGGAGTAAACGAGAGTGGAGGTTCTTTAACCTCCCTAACGGCGGGGGCTTTGTCCCTTCATCCTCCAATAAAATATCAAGAAATCTCTATGAATCTTTGACGATCTCCGAGTTTTCACCTTCGTCACCTTTGTAATAAACGCGACAATAGTATATTTAAATATAGTTACTTAGAAAAGAAACGGAAAATCGTGCAGAATTAATTAGATGTAGCCAGTGAATAATTAAATATATCAACTGCAAAATATTTCGAGTACTTTGTAATATCACTGATTGTGAAAAAAAAAAAAATGGTATTTAGAAATTAATATATTCAATTAATATCAATATAAAATAAACCTTTGTCTAATGTAATCCTAAATATAATCAATACTTTTACAAACGACATGTCATCATCATTTGTTATATATATTTTGTAGAAAAATATTTTTATCAGTTTTAAGTTATATATAATATTATATAAACGAGAATCGAGATGCTAGAATTAACTGATGCATGGTGACAAATTGTAACGCGTAGTATCTTCTTTCGACAAAACATACTCGTAGCAGCATTTGTTACACCGCGCATAGAGAGACTCCATATGACTGATATAGAACGGAAATAAGAGAATAAAAAGAAATACGATAATGCGAAACTACATTGCGATAAATCGCCTGTGGTGTAACGTGATTTGTTTTAATTTAATCGTGCTAAAAAGCCGATAATTAAACGATTGGTAGTCACGCCTCGATAGACTTACGAGCTGATTGTTCGTAAGAAACAATTTTCTTGTATTAGTCGCGATATTTCGAAAGAGATCGCCGTTGCGAATGACAACACAAGGTAATTGCGTGTAACGTGACTGCGCACATAAACAAGCGCCGAATTCCATCGACATCACAACATGTGACGCACGATCATCTTGTTGTCATTTTTCATATCGGGAGCGATGTTATATTAAATATTGAATGTACGATGTAATATTAGATATTATATTAACGATGTTATATTAATATGAGAAAAATACGATATACTATTAGATATATTAATATATATATATATATATATATATATATATATATATATATAAATGTAATGATTAATATAATTATAATTTGAAAAAAGAAAAGAATTATTTTATTTCTCTTCATATAGCTCAATATAATAGATAATGGTTGTTAGTTTTGTATGCTTTGATTTTATAAGAGAGAATTTAAAAAAATGTGAAATTGCGATAAACAGCAAGAAACGATCTCTAACGATAAACAAAAGTTCGGTGTGATGAGCCAGAAATTTCATTACAGTATTGCTAAATTTTCAATAAAAGCTGCGGTGTCAAACCTGCCACATTCGCGTGAATAAACAATGACCTGTCGATAATGAAGTGTTGTTCGATTCCTGTCACACGCACACAACATCGGAATGCGTTACGATTATATATAATAGCACCTAAAATATTAATAATACTGTGACTAAAGCACTTGATTATAGCCAGAAAATAATGGTCCATAAGTTACTAGATTAAATAGCATATATATAGTGAGTATAACATAAAAAGATTACATGTATCGATGTCATGTGAAAAATCAATGAAGAATATAATACTAGAAAGAAAATGAAAAATATGGTGCGCTATTTTAGAATTAAATTACAATTATTTATCTGCGAGAATATAATGATATAATCGAAACCCTTCAAGTTTCAGCACAGAGCGGAAGTAATGGAAGGCAAATGGTAGGTACATTTTCTTCCATCGATGGATGCTCAAAGCACGTGCACGGAATTAGGTTGTACGTAGTGCCGCTCGCTGTACATCGCGGAAAACTGATTCTCCGTCCAAATCAATCTTGCTACAGATTTCCATTGACACTTATTAATTTGTTGTGTATCCTATGTCTTTTTATGCAAATATTTTTATAGGAATCTTTTCTTTAAACGCTAAAAAATAACTGCTATTGTTCAATTAGGCTTAGCTTAAAAATGTACATTAAGAATTAATTCGAGTTTGAATTTTCATTGTTGCTAATCATTGTTAATTATTATTGTCTTATACTTGTCCTAAAACACGCACAGAAGATATAAATTATATTTACATTGTGTGTGGAGGATACTTCAACCACGCAACTTTACTCCAATCCCTCTTTTCGGAAATTATGTTGTGAGTAACGTCTCAACTACGTGAAACTCTTCTTAGATCCCTTCTTTGGGATATCATTCGCACGGTATCAATCGCACAATGTAAACAATTCGTATCTTCTTCACACCTTTGTCTTAATTAAGTTTTTTTTTTTGTCTCCCGAATACAAATTTAACATCAAATGTAATTCGTCTCACAAAAATCTTTATTTAGGAACTTTCATTATAAATAATAGCTCTTTGGCTATATAATAATATAATAAAACAATTTTGAAAATTTAACAAACTTTATGTTAAGACAAAAGTAAGTATATTAAATAATTCCCAAGACAAAAATTTGACGAAAAGTAACAAAAGTTCAAGGGAAAAAAAAAAAAAAAAATCAACGTATGCATTAGACATTAGACGAAAAGAATGTTGCTGTTTTACGCAGATCTGACAAAATTTGACATTTAAATATAAAAAAAAAAATGTGTCTTCTTATAAGTGTCAATTAAACGCTGGAACTCTTTATCTATCAAATTTTCTTTGGAATCTTGAATCTAATATGTAGAGCAAACGTACATTAGAATTTTTTTTATTTCCCTCACACAGAAATAAGGAGTAATTAGGGTGTAAATGCTGTCGATTCAATTCAATTCCTTCGTCGACATTCCGCAAGCAGCAGGTCTCGCGAATGGAGAATCCCTCTCCGATTATCGATTCCTCGTCCCTCGCTTTTGCGCGCCTATTAAATCTCGGAGGCCTCGCAGCCATCGCGTGGAAGTTATGCGGCTCGTGAGAACGGTTAACGCTCTATCGCGTTCGTTTCATTCCGTAGGAAGGGTATTTAGGATGCGCTGAGCGCTCGCGTGCCGCGACGCGGTGAATCACGGTACGGGTTGTCCGACGAATCCATAACGAACGCTCGGGCTACGCTTGAGTTTCGTCGCACTTCGATTCGCGCACTACGGCGATGATGATGGAACCTGGGGCGTGTGATATATCTCCACCACGGTCACCACTTCAACCCCTCGCCTTGGTAACGCGACCGACCGCGGATCTCTTGTCCTTGCGTGCGCAAACTGTCTGCTCGGGAATTAATTCGTCGGTTCGGTATCCGACAACATGGAAGATTATTAATATTTCTTGTGTAATAGACAACAAAGCAATGAACTTTTTTCTTACAAAAGCAATTGAGAGTAATCGGATGCTTCCTTAAAAAGCTCTCGAGATGTATAAAACTTTGAACGTAAAATAAAGAAAGCTGGAGAAATCCAATTTTAGTTTTTATCTACATTGAAGATATTAAAAGTCTGCATTATCTATCTCATTTCCTAACACACTGTTAATGCACTCATTATTGCCAGATGTAATTTGCAATATTATCAGTGAACAAATATTTTGCTCGTCGTTCAAATTTTAATTTGCAAAGAAAGAGGAAAAACGAGCTTGTCTTTATTACGCGATCGAAAGAAACACTTTTTGCGGATTGATTCAATTATCATAAATTCTACAAGTGTCGGCGCGATTCATTCAAGTTGATTCAAGTAAATGGGCATGTAAATACGAGTGTTTTTTTTTTCATTTACGTCATTTTATTTATCGATTGCTTCCTGTAATCGTATTCTCAATACTCTTACTTCCCCGTCTCGTTACTATCCGCCAATTTTCTCATGACTGTTGAATTATTCAATTAAAAATCGTTCTATTCTAATTTCAACGATATTCTCGATTGTCTCAACACACAATGACACGAATAGTTGTGAGTGTACCGCACTAATTGCTGCTTCCCTCTAGATATTCATAGCAATTTGAGTGGACGTTTTAACGAGTAACTCGCATCGCGTTGTTTTATAGTTTAAAGCCTATATGTCATTCGGAGATTTACAAAAGCGGTATCGCATGAACTGCATTGTATAACGAAAAAAAAAAAAAACTACAAGTTGATCGATCAAAGAGCCAACAAAAAGAAATAATTAAATTCAAATTTCAAATTCATGACCCTTTTGTCTCAAGGTTTAAATTCGGATCATGTCTTGTTTGTAGCAAAGAAATTAAGATTATACCGTTCCTTTACAAAGTACTTGGACATTTACTATATGAAAAAAAAAAAAATCTCGATATATTATATATATAGTTGAATTGTTCATTATGAAAATGATTTCCATTCTGCCGATTTCATGATTGTGCGTCGTAAGAGACAGCTATAAAATATTTTTTAAAGTGGGATATGTTATTACGTATGAGAAAAAAATTTGTGCATTCTTCCAATAAATATTTTATTGCTAAATCATAAAATGTTTTGCATCGTTTTCTTTTTATATTTCATATTTAATTACCACGTCTTTTCCATTTTTTTTATGTATATGTATACGATGAGATTTTTTTCTATATTCACTAGTCAAAACACATCTGAGATTTCAGTAACATTGTATTTTATATTTTGCTCATATGCTTCGGTAAAAAAAGCAATAAAAATATTCGGCCTCTATTAAAAAAAGGGAAAGAAACACTACTCTATTCTAGAGCCTTTCTTATGTGATTTACACATGTTACATGATAAACGCGCTTCCTCGATGCCTACGTAATGCAATAAACGGCGGGTGGCTCGAAGGGGGTCGCCCTGTGGACATTAGAGTTATATTTCACTCGTTGATGTACCCGGCTCGCACAATTCGCCCTACTATACATAACCGCTCATCGTATATAACTTACACTTCACCTATGTATATATATATATCTTTACTGCAGCTATATTCAAAACCGACATTTATAGCGTCACGACGAGCTGTGAATTTTCTCTCGCTAAAGCTTCACAATTCGTAATCGTTCAAAATTTTCTGTCATGAAAAAAATAAACCATCTATGTCTATGTAAATGCGCCACTTGTGAGTTCCTCGTTCAAATCCTATCTATATGCAAAAATTCAGACTTCGCTAAATAACGATTCATAAAAATTAAGCCACATCTGAAGATGAACATTCATAGAAAAATTTTCAATGAAAGTTTCTGAACTATATATATATAAATTCATTTTCTCTGTAATTATGTAACGATTTTTGCTGAACAATTTTTATAAATAATTATCAACCGTCGCTTTTATAATTTTTTAAATGTAAATGTCGTGCGTGAGCTTCTAAGAAATTAAAATTAAATTTATTGAAAATCAATTATAAATAAAATTTTCCATGCTCAATTGACTTGTAACATTTCGTGGTATAGGAACGTAGATATTACTACACATGTAAATGTACTCTACTGTCAGCTACCGAGAAATCCTGTACTACAATGGTGAGCTTAATTTCCGCAACCAGGAGATCTAGCTTGATTGCCAGACATTCGAGAGCAAGCGACATAATGGCGATATCGTAAGACAAATGGCCATTTATTCAAAGTTGATAGATAAGCCATCTGTAATTCAAGGCTAAGCAATATCGTGTGAGAAATCGCGATGCAATTAATCATCGAGCATTTTTTGCCGATAATAAATTGGCCAAACGCAGGAGTACTCGTGACAGTCGAAAGAGAACTTTCGAGGTTCGCGGCAATAATTTCTTAACAAATTTATATATTTGTATCGTGCATGAGTGCACGTTTTAGTATTTACTCGTCTTTCGAAGCGAAAACGCGAGAGAAAGTCTCTTATCGAGTTTTCGAAGTGCGACGAAGAAGCTCGCGGATCGATGAAGCCTCTCCGCCTATGTCATCATCAGACAAGACGGAATCAATACAAATGTAAACCATATAACTTTGGATAATATATCATCACCCTCGATACCTTTTCGCGTATCTTTCGCGCACCCTCGTTTGTAACCCAGTTATTAAATTCTTAAGTCGTCTTTATCGAACTATCTTACTTGACTTCACGATGATTAATTGTGAGAGCTGTTCGTTTTTACGAGATGCGATTAAATAAGTTAATTACTGTTACATAAAAACTTTTCAATATAAATATATAAAAATATTCATGCTTTATTTTTTATTATATTTTTAACTAAGAATAACTACATCATTTATTTATTTTACACACATGTGCGATGCAAACTATCTATCAAACAATTTTCCTGCTAAACAATATTGGTCGAGTTAGAATCGCGTTAATCTATGCACATCCCGTAAGTTGGCATTTCAGACACATACATAGTTTGAGGATAAACTAACATGGCATAATAATGTAGGAATGTCATTATTTTCTGTCACGATTTCTTCCACCAGTGCACACGGCTTGGTATCTTATTATGCGCGACACGTTCCATTGTATCGCGTGCACACTCGTCTCCGCCTAAATTAATTGCGCGTCTATGTTTTCCAAAATTTACATAGTTGTAAGTACACATCCAACAAGAATAGCTAACTTAAGTTTAAGCCAAGGATAAAGAATTAGATCGCATTAGAAACTCGAGCATGCTAAAGCTCCGTAAAAGTGTCACAGCCATGCTATAATCCTGCTGCGAAGCGAATTAACTCTTTCGTTATTACGTACGAGCGAACTTAGGCAGAGACGTAGCGAAAGGGTTAAAATCTCTCAATTAAGAAAACCCGGCAGTACTTTCTTATAGTGTTTAACAATGTGAAAGTCTATTATGATTGAAAAAAAAAAACGTGAATCTCGCGATCAAAATAAATGCAATCTTTTTTCTTTACATTTACATGCTAAACTCATAAAGAAATTATAATTTCAACTTTATCCACGATATATTTCTTCGACTTTCTAATATATTACGACTTACTAAAATTTTTATCACGCATTTCAAACTAAGGAATTAAGGCAATAATAAAGAAATTAATATATAATAAAAAAAAAAGTATGTAAAGAGAAATATAAAAAAAATAATCCTCAAAATTATACTTGAATTTCGCGTTTCCTTCGATAAGATCCTCCGAGAGATAATACGGGCCAAAAGCAAAACTTTATGTGTACACTCTAAGCGAAATAACACATTTCAATTTCTGAAAGTCTAACAAGTCTAACAAAGAGAATATCTAATACCAAAAAGTTTTGTTTAGATTTTTTTGACTGCTTGTATTGCTTTATTTCATAAGAAATTTTTATAATAAAATCTATATAATTTTTTAATAAACTTGGAAACAGCGATAAGATTGATGTAAATATTCGAAATTGTTAAGGGTTGATATTATGCAACAGAAATTTTTTAAATTTGTTATTTACTCACTTTTTTATAACGAGCTCTGCTGCCTCCTCTTTTCATTGCTGTAAAATGTCTCCTATCTGCAGCCTGCTCAAGCTCATCGTCTGTAACATAAAAAAAGAAAGATAGAGAAAATTTAAATTACATGTTACATGTAAATTTAAAGTCATAATTTTCAATAGGATTATTTTATAAAATGCAACATCACATAAAATATGAATTGTTTCAAATATATAATAAGTTTCAATATAATAATAAAATAAAAATTTTTGCTATTGTTATTATTATTATTGACGAATAATTGTTGTAAACGCAGGAAGTTAATTACTAGTGCTATCTAATTCAAGGTTGCCTGCCACAAAACGGCTGACGCATAATTCAGTAGTACAGCAGTATGATTAAGCAGACATATCACGCAGTCCTTTGCACAAATCGTAGGACTTTGAGAATAAATACTTGGTATACAGTACTTGGTATAAGTAGGAGATATGTCCGTTTATTTTTAAGACAAGTTTACAGACTCGCGGGGCGAAATGAAATCGATCGCGTCGGTCGATGGGCATGCGAGGTAACCATTCGAGCCCTTCCTTCGGCATCGCAAACCTTCGTCCCGATCGTGAGACGATAATTTCTAAATTAAGCTCTGCCGCTCGCGGCGCACGCCTATCCGTTTCGGCAACGTCATGTTATTAATACTATATTCTGTTCATCTATGCTAACGATATGTCGCGGCTCAGATCATAAACTATATTTGCGTGAATAAAAAGTTTTATATTTAACCGCCGATAAGCGTTCCTCTCAACTAATATACATAATATAATATACATAAAGTTTGCTATATCTCCACGCATGTGTATTACTCGTAAAATAATTTACACTCATGACTACCTGTGTATGAATTTATACAAAGCTTATTGTTATTTGTCGTAGTTTAAAAATAAATTTGTAAATCTCAATTAATGTGTAAAATTATTTATAACTCATAAAATATCATGTTACCCCAAAAAAGATAATAATTCACAAAGTATACATACAATAACAGCGCAATACATTGGATAATACATAGAATGTCAGTGAGGGTGTTCGCAACTTTCAGCGAATGCATGTATAAAAATGCAATGGCGTTAAAAAAACGTTCGTACAGAGAAACGCTTTCTCGACAAATGGATCGTGCCAAGAGAATTCGTGATCGAGGGAATTAATACATATTGATTAGAAAGCTCAAAAATTTAACGACATGTTTCTTTTCTCGTAAAAGCGTATCATAAAAAATATGTGAAATATTACGTATTGTATACGTATCATCAGCACGACAGAAGCGAATTATTTATATCAGAATTAATTAGAGATACTTTTGACAATTTAACTTGATTAATATTGCAAAATTTCCATTTTACGCAGAAAAGCGTAATAAAGACGAATTCATCAGTTTTAAAAAGATAATTACAAAGGAGGCTTAATGAAAACTTTTAAGAATTAAAAACAAGAGTTCTTTGCGCTTTGATGCGTAGTCGCACAATGATTTATACTCTGATAATGAGAGCTGCAAAATATTTCATATAATTAGTTTTTAGAATTCAAAAAGGATTCATTCTAAGATACAAATTAGAAGTCCACGACATTATATAAATTAATACTTTTTGAATTTCAGATAATTTTAATAAAATTCACCGCGTTATAAAAATGTCATATTCTTGAAAGAAGCAAGATATCCGTATTTAAAAGTATAACAAGTTACAAGTGCATAAAATTAATAAAATTTTGTTACAAAACATTGATTTCTAAACACTTGCATAATCATGATGCATAATTGGAAAAAGACATACAAGAAAGAAAAAACATTGTAATACTCACTAATGTAGAAAAAAAATACATTGAAATCTTCTAGATCAATTTTAGGTTTACAAATTAATTAAATTTTACTGCAAAGCAGTTTTGCACCACACATTCTATTAAACAACTAATTATTCAATTTCTTATTCAATTTCTTAAATTTATATAGTATGTCTATTTATAATTGATATATATATATATATATATATATATATATATATATATATATAGATTAAAATTTAAGTTTTGTAAAAATTCAAATATAATAATTGGCAGGTTTTACTACTAATGTTTGTTATAATATTTAAATAATATTCGTTAATTTAATCTTTCGTAAAAATTCATTATTAATTTTGATATATTTGAAAATTTTTTTGCATGCTAATCTATTGTCTTGATTATACCTGACCACGTCATGTCACTTATCTTATTCAATTGAGTCTCGAAAAACGAAAAAGTTCTCTTGGCGTTTTTATCAAGCGAAACTTGACTTCGATGTTAAAGATCACAGTCTCATAAATAAAGTGTCATTTATTTCGGTCAACCTTATCTCAAGTATCAATATAAACTATTTAACATTTAATGTGTGTATTCTTACGTTCTCTTTATGTGAATATTTAATACGGTTCTCCAGCACACGATTTCGATCTTCAGAAGTTGAAAATGTTCGGCGACCTTGTGTATGAGAAAACTTTTAATATTGATAAATATTTAACCGAAACAATCACCAGATTCTGCTTTTTGAGATAAGTAATCGATAGCGCATTATAATGACATTATTACATCCCTTGACATACTTAATCAAATTTAATATTTCTAATGACAACTAATTGTCTTGGCGCGCAATAAACTGTTGCTTTAATTATTTTCAAAGAAGATAAAATAATAGAAAAGTGATCATATTGGAAAATGTCACATTGAAAATCAAAGAATTGCGCAACAAACTAATCAAAGATTTCTTTTCTTTAAAAACAAATATAAAAGTTTAAATACATATAAAAGTACATGCATAAATTACTAAAGTATGTATGTTATTATAAATACATACTATATTTGTTGTTCGATTAGAAATAATAAATTTTTTAAAAGGGTGTGCGTGTACGTTAACAAGTTAACAAGTGTTAACAAGTTTTTATTAAAAACACTCAATGTGTTTAGCGGATTAAGAGGTAAAAATATTTAGGTACGTGTGCCTCAATGCCAACGTACGGCGTTACATTTAGGTAACTTTTACTTTATACATATTTATACAATATATGATACTTATATTATAATACATTTTTAATGATTGGTATTTTAATATTATATTATGAACTATATTATGAGAAAAAAATACGAGCACGTGCCAGGACACGCGTCCTGCACTGAAGCCACCTCAGGACAGATGTGATATCACAAATCGTGCCTAAAGTTACATCTACCCATATAATCCGAGGGATTACATATAACGACCAATCGACATGTGTGTTAAATAATCAATTTTCCAGTCGTCCTCAAATCGTTTGCATACGTCGGGATATCATTGCCTTACGAAGGGCGCTTTTCTTCTTTGTTTCCCTTTCTTATTCTTTTTTATTCTGCTAGAAACATTGAAGCACCGAAAGTAGACGATATGTGTCGATAGCATCTCCTTTTTTTATAATCTGCAATATTGTAATCATGCGCGACCCTGGCTACACGATAACAGATTTTATTATGGAGTACATTTGGAAAAGACCTTAATACAGTTTATATGAAACGAAATTATATTCGTCGCAAGCATGCTCGAGACGTCTGCACACACACGTATATTGTATATGCGTACTGTGTGTCAAATACATTGATAATTTTATCTGATAAAGTACACTGTTTGAAAATTTAGGAAACAGAATCGTAATGTTCTATAGAAAATTATTTCCTACCAATTATTTAACCTATATAATATTGATTTAATTTTCACTCTGTGCTGTCGATTGTTAATCTGAAGAAAACTTATATAATTATATATATATATATATATATATGTATGTATATATCTCGCTATAATTCAGAATAATTATAATTTCAAATATTTATTTATATATAATTTTAAAATACAACAAAAATAGAACGAAAAAGAGTATTCTCTTTTCAAATATTATCTAAATTATTAAATTTTCTTCACGACATGACAGCGCGTAAAAGTGCATTGTTTTATATTCTAACCAACTATTTCTTTCCCTTTTTTGCTTAACATCATTGAAGATAATATATTTTTCACTGTGATAATCGAGGATTCTCTCCACGCGCGCTCATAAAATTTAACACATTATCGTCGGCTTTGTTATTTTTCTCACTTAGCGAAAAGGAATCACCTAATTCACCATCGAATCTTGTTGGAAGAATGCTGCAAAATTTTTAACTTATACAACTGATTGTATCGGTGAATGATTTATGTCTCAGCGCTCATGGTACGAATATGAAAAACACAGATTTTTTTTTTAAATGCTAGCACAATGATAAAATAAGGCATGTAACATTAAATTTAAGTGTACAAGTTCTTTTAAATGTGAGTTTCTATTAAAATAACGCACGTGTTTGATATAAACGAGAAATCCAAGTCAAATAACTTCGTTTCATGTTAGGTTTATCAAAGAAGTGTAAAAAAAAAAAAATATTTAAGCGCAAATTAAAACGGTAAATGATAAGTCAACATACCTTGCTGAAGGAGTAGCTTGTCCAAGCGAAGCAGGACTTCGTTTTTATTTTCCTGAAAAGTCTCGGGTAGATCCATACACACATCCGCCACAACGATCCAATCCGCATACCACTGTTCGCCTTTCTTCGTCGGCATGATACTCGCCAATTACGTATGGAAACCTTAAACAAATTCAATATTAGTCAAGACAAATTATATAAAACGAAAGCACTTTCTGACTCAAACGTACTCAGTAAATTAATTATAGTAAACACGAGTTACTTCATTCTCTGAAATGATTTTATGATAGAGAGATTTTTCTTCATAAGAAAAAACTTGTTATTTCGTCTAATTGTCGTTTATTTAAGTTATTAATTTTAAATACGCATAGAAGAAATTAAATTAAATATCAATCTATTTATTACGCGATAAAATAAAGCGATTTAAATTCATTATCTTTTTAATGTAATAATAAATTGTAAAAGAATAAATTCAGATATTCCGCAGGCATATATTTAATAATAAATATAATTTTTATATGATAAAACTACTACACACACAACAATATCAAATACAACCTTCATATTAGGCGACTAAAACTCGGAGTAAGTCAGAACTTAATGTACAATTTTTAAATTTAAAATGTCAATACTAATCTATATTATCGGACAATTTCGAAGCACGAAATATTTTATCATACTAGCACTTTGTACAGTTCCATAAATATTGTACAATCCAGGGAATGTCTCGCGATTCTTATTGTTAGTGTCGCAATTACTTTTCCTTAAAAACATTTCAAAAGTCACGGAAGGTAAAGAGTAGACTCGCATCAGTCTACTTATCAGTCTTTATCGATGTGACAGTGTCGCACGTTTGCCGGCGACACGTGAATTGCCATCATGACATATACGTCTCTCGTATAGACCAGAAACAGCTTGCGCTGTCATTCTCGAACAACCTCGAATTAACTGCCATTTGTATCGTTCGCAAAGAGCGAACGCGAGTTCTGAAAATTTAATGGTGCTCATTTTTTAATTAAAATGCCTGAATATTGATCCTTTTTCAACGGTTTAATTATCATCCGCGTCAGTTAACCATATGCTATATGAATCCAAAATTATTTTTTCGCGTAAAAAAAATTAGGGATTAGAGGCTATTAAATCTCGCCAAATATTTCTGCGTTTTTAGATAAGCAATGACCAACGCCCGTCGATGCTATCGCTTCGCGTGCAGAAATTGACCTATATTTAAAGTAAAATTATCTACAACGTGCGCGAAATAAAATATCTCATATATATATATATATATATATATATATATATATATATATAATTAGAATAATCATTAAATACTTTGCATTTCATAATTTTTACAGACTTTTCCAATTTTTGGCATTCAAATCACAGATGCTACTTTTCTTGCAACATAATAAATATAAAAAAAAAATTATTTTACATAAAATATTTTAATACAATTTATATAAAAATATTTTGTCATAATTTTCAATATCCTTAATTTAATAGTAATATGCTATTGTGTAGAAGAGATAAGGATTATGTAACATATGTCTTACGATTAGAAACTTTTTTCTACGATAAATTTTATACAAATTCGAAGAGAGATTGGTTTTTGTAATTAGAAGCAATTTCAGTAGAAAAATCGAAATCTTTTCCCATCATTGATACATGAAGAGCTAGTTAAATTAAAAATCATAACCTCAAAAAGGGATGGAAATCAATAGTATAATTTTATACTTACAAATAAATGTACGTTTGATATAAAAGTTTCTTGTAAGATAATTTTCGTGGGACAGTGGTGAAGAAGCATCGATGCTGAATACGCGAGAGAAACGAGTACACTGACCAGTGGCCTCTACCTTGACTGCGAATTTTCAGCCGCCCGAGGGCACAGGGCCTCGAACCGACGGCCCCTATATTTATTACATAATCATGCTGGTGAACGAACGAGACGTCTGCTATATAACCCAGAAAACGGGCCGCGCCGAAATTACGGGGTCTTTGCTTGACACGCGTAAGACCGGAAAAAAACGAGAACGCGCCACGACGAAACAAGAGAAGTCTTCGAGTTTTCAAAGTTGACAGTTTTTCAATATTAGGGAGAAGTAAATTTGAAATTATACCATAGACTCTATAATAGAATAGAGAATAATGTTTACACATATGTTCTGACTTTTTAAAACTATATACGATATAACATTTTTGCTTCTTAAGCTTTTTTTAATATAAAGTTTTGATATAAAAAGAAATACGTGGAGAGAATGAAAAATATTTGTAAATAATTTATCTTTAATCTTCATTTTCTCTCGAGATAAAATCGACATTTTTCTATTTCATCGATGCTATAAAATAATTTTCTAATTAATTATTCTTCATCATCATTAATTTATTTATGTGTGTATATTATCGGTTTTTTTTTTTTATAAAAATAAAATTAATATGTAGAATAAAAAAATAGATTATCATGTAAACTTGTCATTGATAAAGTAGAACTTTGATAGTTCTCTGTGTAATCAGTAATTGATAATATGCAGCATACTATAAAAACCAAGTTGTCTCGTAAGATGGCAACACGTCGTACGATGCACTTATATTCGAATAACATTCGTCATTGAGCATTGAGTATTATCAGTATCAAGTTTAGTGATCCCTGGAGAAGATCCACGTACATGTCTTTTCTTTCTCCTGTAACAGAGTGAAATTGTAGCTATTTTTCGACCAAATTTTGATTAACTTAATTAAAGGGTGATTAACTTAATTAATATATTTATGTAAGAAAAATTTCTAATTACACGCAAAAACTAAATTAAACAATCGATCAATTAGTATATACACAAGAGATTGCAAGTTTATTATTATTGAATTAAACTGATTAGCCGATTGATAAGATAATTAGAATTTGGTCAAAAAAGAGCTTCTAGAGTATTTTTATATATATATTTCATAATATGTTCAGTAAGAATTTGTTTCATATTTGTTCTCGACAATCCGTTTTAGATATTACAAGAGGAATAATCATTGCAAAAAGATTTGTTATCGGCGTAATATCTATAAGGATTGTGATAAAAATGTACGTATTTTCAAAAAAAAAAAAATAAAATAATATCTCTCTCTCTCTCTCTCTCTCTCTCTCTCTCTCTGTAATTACATAAATTATTTGAAATAAATGGACTTTGTGTATATGTGTGTATATAAATTGAGAAGTGATTAAAAATGAAAATAACTTATATAACTATTTTCCAGCAATAAATAAAACAAAATATCATTATTTCTCTTATTAGCATGTGCAATTGTTATACATATATTAACGGTTTCATATTTGTGAACATGTATATTTGACAAAATATAAATAATATAGAGCAAAAATTATTACTGAATTCATTGGATTATAAATAATTACTCAACACATATTTGAGTAATTATTTTTGTTAATTATATGCGGATAAGAACGGTTTTTTT
Organism: Cataglyphis hispanica; assembly: GCF_021464435.1. Classification (NCBI taxonomy): domain Eukaryota; kingdom Metazoa; phylum Arthropoda; class Insecta; order Hymenoptera; family Formicidae; genus Cataglyphis; species Cataglyphis hispanica. Next base: position 7,719,804 of record NC_065963.1, read on the forward strand.
ATTATCTCGTGCGTATTTTTATTCCATTTATTTTATATTATTATTATTTCATTACAATTATTTTTTATGATTATATATTTTAAATTTGTATATTTTTGATGATAAAAATGATAAAAACGTGATAATTAGAGATTATTAGAGATTATTTTTCGCGCATCTAAAGCGTAGAAAATATAATTATAACCGAAATTAATATCAGTTTCAGTCTTTCCTCGTGGCAGTTTAAAGATTATTTAAGGTAATATTTTTTAGGGATACATTTCCGTCTACTTATATTGAGGGCTTTCATGATCCTGAAGTAGTGAAAGCTATGGAGTACAAAGAGCTCGGAAAAACGGGTTTATTTGTAAGCAAATTATCTTTTGGTTCTGGTCCACTCGGTTGTCATTACGGGTAAATTATTTGCATGAATATTATATTTAATTATACAAGTGATTTTTAAATAATTATATTATTGCTAGCTCGTATGACGAGACCGATGCCATCGAAGCGGTACGTCAAGCGATAAAACAAGGTGTCAATTATATCGATACAGCACCATGGTATGGTCAAGGTCGATCCCAGACAACACTCGGCAAGGTACAAAAATTTACTGGAAATATAAAATATATTTAAAATTTTTTTCATTGCCGATTTTATTATGCATGTATTGCATGTATTATAGGCGCTAAAAGGCATTCCGCGAGGAGCTTATTATATAACGACAAAAATTGGCAGATACGAGTTGGATTACGATAATATGTTCGATTTTACTATCGAGAAAACTAGAAAAAGTTTTAAAAAGAGTTTGGAGCTATTGGGACTGGATTACGTCGATGTTATTCAGGGAAGAAATGTTATTTCATGTAAAAATTAATAACCTTTTATCTAAAAATCCACCTGTAAATTAATAAAAATAAAATATGTAAACTTTTTAGATTCACGATATCGAATTTGCACCCTCATTAGATATAATTATCACGCAAACTCTGCCGGAACTATCAAAGCTAGTAGCCGAGGGAAAGGCTAAACATATAGGTATAACTGGATATCCAATCTCTGTACTGAAAGAATGCGTCGAAAAGAGTAATATAAATATAGCCTGTGTCTTGAGTTATGCGAGACTCACTCTGATCGACGACACTTTGTTAGACTATATACCATTTTTCAAGGTTTGTAATTTTATTTGCGTCGCGCATCGTAAACAAATACTTGGTGACAAAATTTTATTAATTCTCGAATATCTTGTAGAAGCATAATATAGGCGTAATCAATGCTGCTGCACTATCTATGGGTCTTTTAACAAATAACGGTCCACCGAGCTGGCATCCAGCCTCTGACGAAACAAAGGAACAATGTATGAATGCTGCACAATACTGCAAGGTTCGTTAATAAGGATATCACATAAATTTGTTATATAATTATTGATAATTAAGATATTGTTCATTTGTTTAATGTGTTATCAATATATAATGTCGTTAAAAAATTATTAATATAAACATTATATATAAACAGGATCAAAACGTGGAGCTTTCCAAACTGGCAATATGGCATTCCATGCAATATACAAATGTAGACACCAATTTGATTGGAATACAAAGCACAAAGCAATTACAAATGAATCTGGATGTCTTGCAAAACGGCATTACGGAAAAAGAAAAGACAGTATTGCAAGAAATTCAAAAAAAGTAATTCTCATTAAACTTTCTTTTTTATTGCAACATATTCTATATTTCAATTTTTTTCAGCCTATTATTTTAAACTAAAATAAAATTATTTTTTCTAGATTCCTATCAATAATAAAGAATCAACATTGGGAAGGTAAAGAGATCCAAATGTATTGGAAAGCTATGAAGCAAATATCATAAAAATATACCTTTATTTCCATTTTCTATGTTCCATTTGTGGAATTTGAATTCTATGAAAAAGCATGTACAACATTTGAAATATCTAGTAAACATTTCATAAAAAAATAATAAACATTATTTTTTTGGTTAAATTATAAGATTGAATAATACTAATATATATCACTCTGAGGTAAAGATCACTATTTGGTTAGCAAGCATTTTGCTTAATAGAGAACACAGACTTGTCTAATCAGTCTCATCCCTTTTTTAAGAGATTTGTTATCCTAATCAATATGCATATTTCATTAATATTTATAATTAGTAAGGTTTAAAAATTTTCTTCCAATCTGAGGTAAGTAATCATCCTCACTAGGTTTAATTTGATAAGATAATTCATACATTAATATTGTTATGTATGTTCCTAGGATAGACTTGCGATACATTTGTTTCAATTCAAATCCCTTTTTAAGACACAGTTCTCTACCATCTTCTGTATATTCGGAAGCCACTATATTAGCACAACTGTATCCTGCTTCAATTGCAAATTGTACAGCAGTATTGAGTAAGCACGCCGCTATACCTTTATTTTGATATTGCTCATGCACACATAGTCTCTTTATCCATGCGCATTTATCTAATCTATAACTCTTGGACAAACAAATAGTTCCCACAATCTTTTTGGCTTGCAAAGAAACTTCCATGTTGGCTTGGCAATATTGTTGTTCTGTGATTACAGTATAATGAACTTCGTTAGGATGTTGTGTCATCAAGTAAGGCTGAAATGCTTCGGCAACCCAGAAGCATGAAAAGCCATTAGACATATAAAGCCTACATAAAAAAAAAAAAACATTAAAATATTTTGGATCACCTATTATGAGATATCTTATTAAGCTGTTATAAAATATGTATAATACACTACCTTGGAATATTAGTAATTTCTTTATTAATCTCTGCTAGCTTTGCAGCAAAGCATATGTATGTGCCAACATATACCAATATTACAACTAAAGGTATAACCACAAGACAAATGGTCAGCGGCATTCCAAAGAAAATAAACATTATTGCAGAGAGTAAAATTATCAGTTGAAAGGTTATTTCCTTAAACAACATTCCACGAAACGTGGCACCCAGGGAAGACATTACGCTATTTCTAATTAATTCCTTACAACCTATCTCATCGCCTGGCTTGAAGGCGCGCACAATTACAATGTAACTCATTATCAAGAGGCACTATATACGAAGATTTTACGATGCTACGAGAATATACTGTTATATACGTCTATTTTCAAATATATCCAGATATGCTTGCCATTTTATTTCAAATAATGTTTTTGCTTTACTCGCTATTACTTTAATTTAAGACATACTGTCAACAACAATGTCTTCTTCTTTGGCTTTATAGCCACGTCCGATCCGGTCTAGGTCTGCAACAACAACGTGTTTGATCGCTGAAAACAAATCATTGCATTATGAGGAAATACAAAGGCATCACGTGTTCACACACCACACACAATAAGTCTGTTCTTTATAAGTTGGCCGCACTAGTTCAGAGTTTATCTTTTTCTTTTTAATGTAGAGAGAAAAAGATAACTTCTGAACTAGTGCAGCCAGTTCAGCTATAAAGAAGATTCGTTATATGCAGATTCCGTTCGCGCGATCATAATTCAAAATAATAATATAAAATTATCGAGAAATTTCAACAAGTGTATAGCATCGGTAATGCAAAAAAATGAGTGACATTCTCTCGTCAAATAGTTCCATGCATGAGAATGAGGGGTGAGTATTCATTGCCATTCAAGCTATTGCAATAGAATAAAATCAGATTATTTCTTCTGAATTGATAAATCATGATTGCCATGTTACCGACTATGGTTCAAACATTATCCTCAGGTTAATTATTTAGTTACACAATTTTACCGATAGCTTTGAGTACATTTCGCACATAGATGGCGCTTCTCGCATATATTACTCGCGACGCCATTTTCGCGCCAAATTTTGTGGCATACGACACGGAATTGACGGCGTCTTTTTCGTGTCGTTATTCAACGAGTTTATTTAACAAGGTGCGCGATCGGCGTATTCCGTGGTCTTTATTCGTATTTAGTGCACGTTATAAGCGACGAGAGTACTGTAGCAAAGTGACGAGTGATCATTGTATCCGCGCGTGATATTAATGAGTCGTGTTTTTTCGTTCGGCAGGTATTTGCGCGAGTGATTGTTCAAAATAACGGACAATACGGAGAGACGCAGAGACAACAAATTGGGCGAGATCGCAGTGTAAGTTAATGTATATGCATGATTATTCGTTTATTCTATTCGCGATGATTTATTGTGGCCTTATTATCTAATTATTTGATTCAACAGGCATTTGCGAATAATTCTTCCAAACAACGGACGACATGGCAGAGACGACGAATTCGGCAAGAGTGGTATTTTCGGTGAGTAAAGTTTAATTAATACACTTATATAATTATTCATATATTTTTTCGCCATAATTTGCTATGGCTTTATTATCTAAATTATCAGATTTGAGATTTGGCCCTTCATACGCATTTGCAGCAAATAATGTAACGAAAAATAAAGCACATAAATTAACACTGCGGAAGTCATATACAATGTATGCTAGAAAGAACGTTTCAGGATAGAAATTTATTAGAATCAAATTTAGAAATATTATATTATTTATTAAATTATATTATATTTAAATTATATTATTTAAATCAAGTCAAAGTTTGATAAAAATATAAAATGATTTTTTTACAAATCTCATAATTAATTAAAACAATTTGAAAATAATTAATAACAATTTTGAAAATTAGAATCTTTAAGAGAATAAGTGCGCGCATTTTTGCGAATACCTCGTTTATTCAAATAAAAAATTGTCACATCAAAATTGCATTACAAGGTACAGTGTCCATTTTTCAATTCTACGTACAATATTTCGTTCATCTCGTGCGCATTGATTGCGGTATTTGTTCTGCAATATTCCCACCTGATTGAAATATAAGAAAATAATTATTGTACTGTACAATATACAATTGTACATATAATTTGTGATATTTTTTCCCTTCAGTTTTCAAATAATTTTTATAGCGAATTTTTATTAAAATTATCATGTTGCATATGTTTTTACCTATGGCCTTTACGATCTTCGATGGCAAGTTTATTAAAAAGTATTACGTCTGTCTCTGGATTTTGTGTATCATCTCCCTCTGTTTTATTGTCTTTGCGTTGATATGAGAGGATGCCGGTGATTGTTGGAGTATCTTCAAATAAAGTATCGAATTCCGCCGCCGCAATATTATAAAATATCATTTGTTCGTTTCTTTGTTTCGACAAGCTAAAATAATATTTAAAGCAATTAATTAATTTTATTACGAATAAATTAGCGATACATGATACTCGAAGATTTATCTCTTTCAAATTAAGCATAATGTCAATTATTTACATTCGCATACATATGTAGGGATCGTATTATAAAAATTAATATTCAATAAATTCATATTAATATTTCCACATTAATATTAGAATTGATTGCAATTGACGTTTGTTGAAATTTATTAAATTTATCATATTTTTATAGCATTGGTACAAATTGCCAATTAGATCAATAAATTTTATATGTATATATAGAATATTTTTACTTACGTGCATTGTATCTTAAAGAGTGTTGTAGAATTATTACCGAGGAAAATTTTGAAAAATAATATGCCAGATGTTTTCGGCATATCTTCCGATATCATCACTGATGCTCTGAGTGGTTGGCCTAGAATTTATGAGATTTCTTAAATTATGTTTTACAAAATACAATACGAAATAATATAATTATGTCGCAATTATAATATTAATTTGTTGTAATTATTTGTCTAATTTATTGTCTTACTTTTAAAATTTTTTTCTGAATAAATTATTCAAAAACTGATATTATAGTTATATATATATAATGAATTAAAATATTGATATATTAATCGTAAATAATCTTTTATAGATATTTTTAGATATTTATAGATATTTTTATTTTCTCAAGAAGGCAATTTATTAATTCTCATAGAAAAAAATTTGGGCAGTCATAAAATATTATTCCTGCTAAATTATTGTTTTCAATAAAGAAATTTGTATATTTTATTACCGCAAAATGGTGTTTCGGCTCTGGTTGACAGATAATAGATTCCCAGAGGTTCACGATTAACCGCGTAACCCATTTCTTGATTCCAATTGGTCGATTGCATAGGGAAACATAATCCCTTTGCATAAGATATACCTCCTTGTGGACAGGGCCATGCGATGAATTTACACTTTTCATTCTGCGAGCGGATGCTCTCTGTAAATAGCTGCCAAGCTCTTAAATGGCTACAAGCTATATCGCGATCCAATAACTTTTCTAAAATTAATAATTAAGAGAAATAAATAATTTATAATTTTATAAAAATATATGTTTTAACGAGAAACGGATTAAATTTGATATAGTGTGTGCAATGTAAATTAAAAATTTTTATTTATGCTCAGGGCATTATTAATTGATATAATTCCTGGTTTATATATAGTAATATATATTTCTAATATATAAAATAAAATAATTTATAAAATTAAAGATATTTGAATGGCTCAATAAAATCAACGTAGATATATATATAATTTATGAAAGCTGAAATTATTTAAAATTATTTTGATTTAGGCGTGACAAGTTTTTATTTTATCAAATCAATGTTGTTAATTATAATAAAATAATTTAAAAAAAAATTTTAAACAATCAAATAGACAAGTAATTAAATTAAATAAATTAACATTTATCTGCACTTAGATTACATTTAATTTGCACCTTTTAAATGGCTCACTACCACCGAATTCTTAACATCTGTACAACCGGGTTGCTCTTTGCCGCCATTGGGAAAGAAATCGATATGTCCGATCGGCTTAAGTAGGCCAAAGCCATCTGCGAAATCTTGGGAACCGTCGGTGTGAATGACATCGACGAGATGAGCGTCAGTGGCATCCAATTTCCTCGACTTCTCTCGGAACAGGTGACGCCTGAAGAATGGTGATGCTGGATCGAGACCAGTTATGCGACCTAAAAGCAGGTTCTTTCTCTTTAATACTTCCGAGGCGCAGCCAGCCACATGTGCGCCAAGACTGAAACCGATCACATGGATGTCGTTAGGATTGATTCCCAAATTAATGGTGTCTAAAAGAATCAAAGCTAATTGTCGGCCGACCAGTTCGCTATTTGCCACTGCAGCTGCGTAACTCGTTCCTGCTCCCTTCGTCCAATCCAAGATGACGATGTTTGTGTCATCCTGTACGAGAGGAATTAAATAAAATTTTAAGGATGTTAATAATTCGGTGCGGTAATGGCTTAAAGATTTTGCAATGTAATTATAATTCGAAAGATAAATTGTTAAACATTACTATATCGAGAAGCAGATTAAGGATAAGTATGGTGCCAATATCATTCCCACTGCCCTTATAACCATGTATGAACACTTTGAGATGCTTAGTGACATTGAATCGGGAATGTATAATGGATCTCAAATCATCACCGTACTGTAAGGGCTCTGGATTTTGTCGATTCATACGTGTATAGAGAAAGAATCTAGTTTGAATTACACTAGGATGTTCAGGCGGTCGTTTTATCGATAAATGTTGCGGATCCGCGAAGCAACCAACTAAATCTGAAATATTTTATGTATATTTTAAAATAAATATATATTATATACACGTCTTATCGGGATTTATATGTTCCTTAAAACACAAACATATTTAAGCTCAGAGAAATTAATCATGGTTTTACGTTCTTTTTTTTTTTTTTTTTATTCTAAAAAGCTTTTCTTATTTTACTTTATAAAATTTGTATATTAAGAAAAAATAATTAAAAATTATGGTTAAAGATATATATTTATTTGAAAATAGGAAGAGAAAACTGCTGTGCTTAGCATCAAATTTATATTCAATTTATTTATATTAATGTATTCATATATGTTATTAATCATTATTTAAAATTACGAAAGTAAAATTTATGTTTTTTTACCGTAGCAAACTTTAGATTTTTCCTCGCGAAGGACGGCAATCCGTCTTAGCATTGAGCGACTTCGTGCCACGCGAGGTTTGACTGTAAAGATAAAAGTACGTTTTATCTTGATGAGAAGTTCAATAACAAATACTTAAATTATGTAATTTAATGCATCTGCACGTTATTGGCCAACAGTTTATTTGCCTCATCACAGCCCCACTTGCATTTTCCTTTCACTCAGAGCACCAGAAATTATTATTCGTACAATATTGTGCACTTCAGTACGATGTGCGCGTCGGTAGAATGCAATATCTTGCATTCGCATAATTACAATGTCAAATCAGTCCATCATAGTACTATCTGTTGCAATATTGCATCATGTAATTGACAAAAACAGTGAAAGTGTGTCGTATGCAAATATAATTTTATAAGTTGCAAAATAACTTGTTGATTACCTCACTATATCTGAAAAATATTGCGAATATTTATTTTGTACGTATCGTGAATGTGTATATAGTGGTATTTTGTGACCTTTATATATGTTCTCTTTTAACAAATATCTTTAAATATTTTTCTAATAGAGATATCTGAGTATTTAGCTTCTATTTTGATTAATCCTGTATACAAGAATTGCTATGCAGCAATTGCATTACAAATTATCGATATGTCATTGAATCAGCAATCTATATTTTAAATCACAAATATTGTTATTTAATTAATATTATTTTAGCAGTTATTTAACTTGAAAGTTTATAAATAAATTTTATATTTATATCTTAAACAAATACACACACAGCGTCCTAGGTATATATATTTTATTTAAAAAATATATGTAGAGAAATGTCGAAATAATAATTGCTAAACGAGACAGATATATATATATATATATATATATATATATATATATATATATATATATATATATATAAAATCACGCAATGAAAATAACATCTGATTTCCACGCTGCAAACTTGATCATTTATTTATCATGTACTTATCATGTCAATATTATAAAATATTTGTACTCACCAGGTTGCAGTTTTCCAGCAATTGACGTAGTAACAGCGATTATCAGTAAGGCAAAAAGAACGTGATGAATGTTGGCTGGCTGCATCTTGTCACTGGGTCGTCGAAGCCTTGTGTCCTTCGTACAGGTCGTCGTTGCATTCTTCTCCTCCCGCGTCCCCACTTTCTTCCAATATTCTGTTTTTTATTCTTCGTATTGTTTCTCTTCTCTCGCCGGAATGCTTCGCGTTTATGTTGCGATCGACTAGACGTGCTTTTTGTTTTCCTTCGCCGTCATACTTACCCAGAGGTGGGCTTAACCCAGCTATAGAAAGCGTACCTTCTCTGTTAGCGGCCTTCTTTTTGCGCAACCTCTTTTCCGCTTGCCAGAGCCTAACTGCTCCAACATTTGCCTAAGTTTCGTTCTCAATACCGATAAAGAAAATCCTTCCGAATTGTCTTTTTATTTCTTCTCATTTTCATACTTTTTTACATCGAACTTTATTTAGCGTTTTTTTTCTTTTTCTTTTGTTTTTTTTTTGTTTTTTGCTAATGTGGAAATATTATATAAAAATTATCAAAAGAGAGAAAAAAGTTTCGTAATACAATGACAAAAAATAAAATATCTTTTTATTTATTTTATAATTAATTTTTTTATGAACGTGCCGAATTCAAAATGAATCTAAATATCTCTCGATCAATAATGCTTGATTGACGATCGCCTCTTTTGATTAATATTTGTCAACGATGTTAGTACGCTTTCGTTGCGAATATCTACGACGTTCACCTTAACATGATGTAACTGTGTCATACTATCGTCTAGTGCAAATAGCAGAAATTGCGTACGCAGAATTGAGCATGTGTCAATGCATCGCTTTCACAAAGTGAATTATACTACATGTTTTCTCGCAAAATATCCTACATAAGACACATAGAAAATATTGTCTATTTATATAAAAGAAGTTGGTGTAAGTGTATTGAGAATATATGTATCTGCTTCACGTGAATATTTTGTTAATTCACACGTGTATAAGCTCATCATTTTATTAAAGTGTAACCTCGACGAATTATGAAATGCAGGAGAAAAACATGATCTTTTAAATATTTTTAGAAAACGTATACATACTTGGTACGACTCGGTAACTGATTTAATTTTTACAGCGTAAAGGCCATTTCTTTCATTTAATTTACGTGCAAACCGGTCGAATGAGTTTTGCAATCGTGCAGTCATGTTCAATTAAATTATGTAAGTCGAATTAGTGGCAAGCGATGAATATCTTTCCTATTATGCGGGCACCTTTTGTCATTTTTGTTTTTTGTTTTTGCATCAATCAAAAATAATGTTGTAAAATAGCTCTTATTTTTTCCAAAACAATTGATTGTACGACAAAAATAAAAAACAACTATTTAACAGAATCGACGATCAAATACTACAATTTTTTAAATAATGTACCATGTACATACAATGTATGTATAAGTAAATACGTGAATTACAGATTTTTTATTATTTATTAATTTTTTTTTATTTTTATTTATTTTTTTTTTTTTGTAATATTAAGAGAAATTAAAATTTAATTTATAAATTCTGATTAGTTTTACTCTTTCTATCTCTTTCTTTTACTATAATTAAGATCAATAATTTTTTCATTATAACTGTACAGGTAAACTGTAAACATACAGTATAGATAAATTAATTGTCCAATTACAACTTACGTTTTCCATTAGATTTTGTATTTTATACTGAGAATCGATTATGAAGGAAACATAGGTACGCACTCCAGATGATTACTTATAACATATTTATTTGTAATGTTTTATTAATATACTCCTTACCGTAGACATATATTTATATCGTATGGCAGCATATTATTATGATATTGTATAATATAGGTGTGAGGTGACTGACAGAACGATTCATTATTTCTCTTATTACTCTCCGCGTCCGAAGAATGATACATGCTTATTCATTGCTCCCTACCTCCCTCATTCACGCCCGTATATTCACACATTCATTCTAATAGTTATCCATTCATTCTGCTACTATCGATCTCTCTCTCTCGTTCCTTCTTTTCACTTGTCTCTCGCAAATCGACGAAATTGCTCGAAATTAATAGCATTCTCCTTCCGTCATTTTATTCCCATTGCAATCCTTCGACTCCATCTCGTTCCGCGCGATTCGTCGATTCATCTCCCAATTAACGCATTCGACTAATTAAATGCGTCGCACGCGTCACACGCGCACCGACCGCACGTGCGAACCACCGTTAATTATTTATCGATTATCGACTATGCGATAATCATTATGATAGTAATTATGATATATAGTCTCGTTATATACTCTCGCGCTCATAACATTATCTCATACTTATCTCGCCTAGTTAAAATATCAATATACATTATAATATACTCTAGTAACGATAATGCAACGTTGTTAATTTATTATACTTTGCAACTTAGAAAAATAGTCCTGGCTAGAGTAGCCGCGGCCGCGTCGCGTGCGCTCTCTCGCGCGATCGATCCTTCAAAAGCGATCGATATTACTACGTGCATGTGTACATTCGACATATATTCTACATATATATGTATATTTATCTATATATATATATATATTTTTTTTTTTATCTTTCTCTAATCCGGGGCTTATTCGCGGTCCGTCCAGATCCACCTATGAGAAATATTCGAAAGGATTATCTAATTGACTAAATCAGCCGATCTAAATCTCATGATCTAGATCGATCGCTCGTTTTCGAAATGTGGAGAAATCTCCTCCAAAGTGTTATCTATGAATTCTATCGATTCCTTGATTTATTTCGCATAGGTGATCGACGATTATATTTTCGAACAAACGCGCAGCTCCAACATACAATGAGAAATCAATATATCTTTCATTATTTTTTATGTCGCATTCTATAAATCTTCCATTTCTCGTTTAGAAGCAAAATGAATTTATAGAATTTTGACGATTTATATAACTAATATATTTATTCTTCTGATTTATTATTGCAATAATTTTTACAATTATTTTTTATTTTATAACAAATCGTGCATCTAGAAAAATCACATAAAATAATTCAATAAAGGAAATTTCGAGTTTTTATTTTTTTTTTGTTTTGTTTTATCGAGAAAGAGTTTATCATTATCAATCGGATATCAATAGATTTTAATCACAAACATAATTATCACATATAGTTGAAAAGAATTAGTGATATAAATTGACATTGCAGTGCGCGTTGTTTCTTTTATTGAGAATAGCACTAAATTAGTACATTCCCGCGATTAAGGAGCGATTACCTTTTTGTGCTTGCTTCCCGATCGCGGATGACTCGACGCGGTCGCGATGCAATAAAATCTATAGAAACAATTAACGGAACAACGGTAGTATTACTCCTTTGAAGTTGTTTTACGCTCTACTATATCTACTGTTGATTCTTTTGTTTATAATCGCTTAACGAATCGCTTGTTTGCGCATCGTTGACTTGCGTGCCGGATTGACTAACGCCAATCTAACACCGATTTAAGCGTCGCTTAAGGACGAATTAAGCGAAACTGGAATCTTATATGTATATCATATTTTACATTGATATACTTGACAAAGCTCATTCAAAATTAACAACCGAGAAAAAACTCGTTCGAGCATTCGAGAAATGCGACTGTTTAATTTTCCCGATTGAGAATAAATCATCTCTTTTTCTCGCAACTAAAATTCAGCGATCATTTTTGCATCCTCAAATTTAACAAACCTAATAACAATGAAATATGTAATGCTAAATTTTGTTTAACGAAACTTACACTCGGCGCATCGCGCGATTTTACCGAATTTACAAGACACTTAACAAATCTCGTCTCAATTTTTTGTCAATTTATCCATTGAACTATTTGATCTAATCGTCAACGTATTGTAAAGGAGCCTCTAAAGATTAATTTTCGTATTGCAAAAAATTTCTTTTTGGTGTTAAAGTCAATTTGTATATTCGCACACTGCGCTCTCTTGCACTTTCTTAAGATACGTTCAGCTTTAACAATTTTTTTTATAACGGATATTCTAACATTATTTATACCATTCCTTTTCTCGTTAAAATGAAGCTGACAAAGAATGTAAATCTGCAATTTAACTTTCAATCTAATAGTAAATAAAATTTAAATAAATAGTATTACAATTATATTTAATTTAAATTTTATTGTTGTCCATCGTATATAAGTATAATTGGAAACAAATTAATATTTCAAAATCAAATTATCAAAAAAAAAAAAAATTTTTTTAATCTTATTAAAATTATAAAATTACAAAATTTTTAGGAAAAATCAAAAGTTACACTCATATTAAGGCTGAACGTATAATTTACAATTGACGCAATTTGTATCTCGTTCTCTGACACATATTCTCACGCACTTGTATACGCAATACGCACAATACGCAATCGTTCCTCATGTTCTTTATATACTGAGTTCTCGTATTTTCTCTTTCATGTATCATCGGTTCGCAATAAGCGGCCACAATGGTCGGTCGGGCATGAGACACGCGGCGACGCATCCTCGCAATTGTAACACTAATATACCGACACGCTACTATATTTTTTTTCGCTTACTCTTAAATATACCTCTACTTGCTTGATATAGCGATCAACGATAGTCGTTCTTTTTTTCATTTTTTTTTTTTTTTTACTATGATTTTTTGTTCGCTCCTTTCGCAGCCTTTCTGGCTTTTCAGCCGTTTTACTTGTTCAAATATTATATCTTTGTCTTTTCTCTCTGTTTTTCTTGCTCCGTATCTCTTGTCTCTTTTTGTATACTTTTTAATGCTGCAGTTTCGATTAGAGGATAGGATTAGAGAGGATCCAAGTAAAATCATTAAATGCTGTCAATAATATTTATCTAAGTCTCGCGACGATAGTTCTCGATTACTGCATAAATACTGATAGATATACTTATCCGCGCCGTTTTTTACGTTGCACTACCAACTTCTAGTACCTCGTCTGTTCTTTTCATTCTCTTACTCTCCTTGTTTTTATTATTTGCCTTTTCATTTATACCCTTCTCGTATCTCTTTTATATTTATATATTTATATTTGTATATCTCTCTTTTTGTCTTACTGCCGCATCTACATCTGCATTTCGTTTCCTTTTCATCTCCCCCCATTTCTGTCTTTTCTCTCTCCGTCATAAATATATTTTTAGACTTGGAATTTTCACAGAACGATCTAATCACTCAGCTGTGCACAGTTTCGTTTTTATATATATATATATATATATGCCCTCCTAATTTTTCTCTCTTTTTCTTTTTCTTTCACGATTATTCTCTTATTCCTCGTCTGTTTCGCATTTTCACATCAGATGCATTCTTTTCCTTTCGCTCTTTCAATGTACATTAACTGTAAGTTTTTTAGTTTCGTAGACGTTGATTACTCACCAATTATCATAATTTATTTAAACTGATTTTTGTTCTCTGGTTACAATCCTGCATAACATATAATCTTTGTATTTCATATAATTGTTATAAATGAAATTATAAATTGCAATTTTTGCATATTTGACGATTGTAATGTTTATATTATTATTTAAAGTTAATGAATTTATATTGCTTGTGTTATATATTTTATTTTTCATGTAACTAATTAAATGTTTCTAATAACTTTCCATAATTAATTTACCATTATATTATGATTAAAATTATATTAGAAATAGGATATTTTTAATTGTCAAAATATGTTTAATTATATAGAAAATAATTTTATTTTTTAATCCCCGATATTTCTCTGATATTTATTGCATTATTATACTTATGCTACTTTTAATTTTGGTCAATTTTTATTCTCTGTCACATCTGCGCAGTAAAAGAAAATTTGAATTACAAGTATGGAAAAATCGATTGAAAATAATCTTCAACGGTAATTAACGTCTTCGCAAATTCTCTTTCAGTAGTCGTGTATGATACATTTAATAACTGTGTGTGGTTGCCCATTCGTACTATATCTTCAAGTTTCGATTAACAGAGAGTTTACAGACTTCGTTCCTAAGCACTAGAGTAATCAATCTTTCACCCCTCTTTCCTCTTCGCGCGATAATGATCGATAATGATATAGTTTGCAATGATATAGTATGTCTGCGGGAGAACGAATGCGTCTCTGTATTCACGCCTGTTTTATGCGAGGGGCAATGATTAAACAATGGCGGCAGCGATTTATACAATATCGAAGTGGAGAAAGTTTACAAAAATGATTGCTATGAAGCGACATTCGCGAAACAAGCAATGGACACCAGAATAATTATCGTTAATCGCGCAAAGATAACGTTCGTTGTCCTCGCAAAACGCCAAACGAATTATTTTTCTACATTTTCCTCTTGCTTTTGCGTCTTTTTTTTTTTTATGAAAACTGGAAGAAGTAGATGAACTTTGATCGTCAAAACGACATTACATGTACAATTTCATCACGTAAACTAGAAGTTGCAAATCTTTGCAAGCTATGTACTAAATGAAGCGCAAAACGAAAACGAAGACAGTGTCGAGTTGGATACTTTAGAATTTTATTTGTACTGGTTTTTTATTCAAGTTCAACCAAATCGCAATTTTGCATCACAAGATTGTGAGAATTCGGCCGTGGCATTAATTTCTGCGTCACTCTTAATCTCTCGGATGATATTTATTATAGAATCAATGTGCAAAAATTCTTTGTGTAAGTTTATTGGTATAATTTTATTATTAAAAAATTAAGATATTCTTCACAATAGAAAAAAATATTTTTAAGTGTTAAGAATAATTATTTTTATCGTCACATTTTTTTTTCAATTCAACAATCATATTATTATAATAATATTTTTCATGTACAAGATATTTTAATGTATGAGAGGTTTAACTAGTTAAATTACTCTTTTGCACATCATGTTTATATCTTAGCTATTGATAGATATGCCAAAAAGATGAGAGAGAGAGAGAGAGAGAGTGAGTAATGCTATGTAATAGATGAAAGAAAAAAGAATAATACAAGAGATATAGTGTTTCCCGTGCTTTGTCTAGATCGAAGTTGCAACTAATCTTAAAAGCATGTTCCTCTCATTCATCCCGACTGTACGAAACGCAATTCACTCCCCTAACAGATAATACACAGTACTGTGAGGCCCATTTTGCTTATTTCTGTTTTATCCCTAACGCACTTTGCTCTATCTTCACAATTCTAAATAAAATCGCAAATTTTCTGTCATGTTTGTAGGCCCGTCTCTTTTTCTTTTTTGAGAAATGAAAATCATTTCTCTTCTTTGTTTTTTTTTCCCTATGATATGTAGGACGCGATGAATATACTTTAGGGTAATTAGCCCTATGATCTAGTGATGCCCTTATTCGATGAAGAGTGGAAACAATCAGGCATACGATCCATTCGATAACTTCGTTCTCGTATCAATCACGTGAGAAAAATCTTGAAAAACGCTACTCGGAATATGAATATTTTTACAAAGCTCAAATCTAATTTTATCAATAAATGTCCTAATGTCATAAAATTCCTATGTGTGTTTTGAACATGTAAAAAAAATTTGTAAGTGCAAATATACGTGTTATCATATTTTTAGTGTAAGTTAATATATTTTATAGGTAGTAAAATTCCAATTTCTCACAAGTATAAAGGACTCATCATATGCATACCTTGCAATTTTACCACACACAAAAATAATTATTTATATATTATTTCAAAATTTTCAAAATGAGATAAAGTATATAAGACAATGTAAAAAAAAGGTTATCGTATTTCATGAATTGTATATTGACTGAAAAAAAATTTCAAATATCATTAACACTTTCATAATTATCATTGTAATTATTCATTCAAAGCAGCGTTTAATCATCTTTTTCGATATTATTCACAATTATCTACAATTCGCACACATTTGTTTGAGAAAGATAATACCTACATCCTGGATGGGATATGTGTTCAGAGCGATTTTCAATGATATACATATTTCGATAAATACACGAGAAAAGCTACGGTCGAAAATACATGTGTACATGTGACCGTGTATATGACGTGTATGTTCATCATGTGTGTATGTGTATGTGCTTGTGCGTGTCCCCCGCTTCCTGTCTAAAACGTGTAGCGTGATTCACATGCAGTCTTGTCCATATGATAAATAAAACGTGATTCATTATTTACAAGCAGCGTCTCCGTCTCCCTCCTCGACTTTCATCCTTTAATGTGATTTTAATCTTTTTTGTATTCGAAACTCTCTCGAGAGTAACACGTTTTATGATCATTTAATTATTATTAATAACTCTTTCGTTATTCTGTACAGATCATCTCGTTGCGTGAAAATTCTTCTCGAAAGAAGCATTAGTTTTTTTCAACATTGCTGTTTGAACTCGAGAGAAATTTTGCACAATGTGGTGAAAACGATATTCTTTTATATCACGGCATAATTGTAAAATTGATCCTCCCTAGAATTTCAATTGGAAAAATACACACATTGTGCGTATATTTTAAATATACACACAATTTTAAACACTAAACTGTTTATTGATATTTAAATCGTTAATTACAGAAAATAAATAAATATTGTAATTTATCATTCAAATGTAAATTTTTCCATAAAGATTTGTTTTAAGTGACGATGAAACTAATTAAAAATTTACATTTGTCAAAGAGTGTAATCGTGTGTGTGTGTGTGTGTAATAACTTTGAGAATATTATATTTAATAATGAAGCATAAGAAAAGCACAGCTATATGACAGATACAACGTTTTCACCACCAAAATCTTTCATTAGATCGCGTCGACGGCGAGACGGAATGACTACGCTTACATATTTTGTTAATATACCGACTATCAGCTATTATTATCTGTTCAGGGTCATTGAGCACCAAAAGGAATGACAGTATATTATTAAATCTGTTTTGCTTCATTTTCCGGCGATTATTTACATACTAACATTCTGCACACATGTGTCGCGGCGATTGGTGATTCGAGGAATTCGACTCTTCCGCCATTTTCTCGCGCGTCTTCGAAAAAGATTCTCCGCGAATCGCCTGGTATCCGGAAAGACGAAGGAAGAGCAACGTAAATCGTAGCCAAGCTGAGCTGAAAAGTATTTGGAGATTTTATTTAAACGCCGCGCCCTGTCGATCGCCTTGTAGCATTAAGAAATCAGAGGCACCGACCATACACTCGAGTTTCTCTCAGATCGAAATCCGAAGTCCTTGCAGCTTAAATGATACATGAGATTCCTCGATGATACCACCATCGTTATCTTAAACGAAGAATACGCGATATAATGGTCATTGCAAAATACTTTTTCCCCATCCCTAGCTAAACTAACAGCATTCGCGATCGATCCATCCGTATATATGTTAATTTAATTTTATTTTATTAAAAAAGATTGTTCTTAAATTTTTTTT
Organism: Cataglyphis hispanica; assembly: GCF_021464435.1. Taxonomy (NCBI): domain Eukaryota; kingdom Metazoa; phylum Arthropoda; class Insecta; order Hymenoptera; family Formicidae; genus Cataglyphis; species Cataglyphis hispanica. The sequence goes on from NC_065963.1 coordinate 7,738,017, forward strand.
CTTCATGAAACTTTGCAGATATTAACGCTTTGCCAATCTAAATAAGACAATTCAATTTATGGCTTATCGATCATCAGTGATTGATGAACGGTCTTTACGAAGGATCGATCGCCGATTTGGATATTGTCACTCTCGTAAAGATTCGAGGACTTTGGGAGAAATAGCTAAAACTATATACGTAGTATATAAGTATTAATTGTAGAAAGTTCAATAATTATAGTTCATTTATGTACGAAATTTATGTTGTCGGAGCGCGGAAGAAAAACCGATGCGCTCTGCTATACTCTGCTTCTAACTTATAGAAAAATCATGGAAAAATTTTTAGTTTTTCTTTCTTTCTCTTTCCCTATCTCTCTTTTTTTTTTAGAAACGTTTCAGTATGACAAACATGGTCCATCGTATATATATTTATATGTTAGTGCTAATCGTAAGATTCGATGAGAGAGAGAGGATCCATAAAACTTGTATTCATGATTTTGTATAAACGTTTAAAAATTTCTTATAATGTAATTATTAATATTGCATGCGATAATATAATGTATAAATGAAGTACGCAATAGCGTTCATATATTATTAAGCTTAAAAACACTTGTGCGCTCTTTTAGTCTCTTGTAGTTATAAATTGATTTGCTTGGTCAAAAATTTTTGTGTAAATATATAAATTAATGTAGTTTTTTTTTTTTATTAGTCGCCACGAATAAATAATTATATTATTGATTACAGAAATCAAAACAAAAAGTGATGAATAAAATATATTATTTTTGTTACTATATATAAGATTTAATTAAGACGTTTTGGAAAATTGTCGGATCTCAAAAAATCTATATATACTTAGTCTTCTTATATAAACGTCCCGGTAAGGATCATTTAATTGAGATAAGTTTTAAAATCGAGAATACAAGTATTTGGATCTATTTAACGTGAATTCCTTCACAATAATAATAATTCGTCGATTAAAATGAAATGCGATTGCATGAGAGAATAATGGTAATGTGAGCACGTTAAAAAATTATATTTGTATGGCGATATTACGCTCGTTTACTGCTCGATATTTTTTTCTCTCATATAATTATTAATTTTCGATACTTCCATCATTTTGTAATTGTAATTATAAACAAGTTCTAGCAAATTTCTAACGTGACTCTCGAGCATATTAACTAATTTTCTTCTGTCTCCGCAAATTTTGTTGTAACTCGTGTTTTTCCGTCCATCTAACGATTTTTTCAAATATTTTTATATCTTTTCTAAATTTGCTGACTTTGCGAGTCGTCTGTGTTTGTAATGAGAAACTAAACTCAACTATATAATTGCGGGCAATCAATGATGCGCGATTGGAGATAGTCTTTTTTTGCTGCCGTCTTTTGGTATCGCGAGGGAGGAGATATAAAAAAAAGGAAAGAAAAATGTGAGAATCAATTGTAGAAAAGTCGAGAGCACAAATTACTGCATCTGTGGGCTACTAGCTCGCCAACTTAGCTCGCTCAAGGGATTATTATCCTTCGCGAGCGATACGAGAGGATTGTAGAAGGATCTCGTGTAACATCCAGTTTATAACGCGCAAAAATAAAGATAAAATTATTATAATATCATTTATTGCGGATACGGGATGCACGACGATCCCGATGAATAAAATTCTTTAACGAGCTTCCACTATTTTGCCGATCCTTCGACTTACTACTGCGCTTGCCACATTTTCTTTTCATCAAAAAGAGAAATTGACGTTTGCGGAAAATTGCATGTTTATTAAGATTTTATAACATTACTTGTATGTGATATCCATTACTTGTAAATTTGTTAAATATCCAATAGCTATTTTTTAATATTCTTGGATATTTTTTTCAAATTTAATACTTGAACATTCTTAAATATCCTGAAAGATCCAAAAAATATGAATATTGCTAGATATCTATTTAGATATCTAATATTTAGATACCTACACTTTATATAGAAATGTGCGATTTTGGAATCTCTCAAATACGTAATAATTGTTCAATAAGGGCTAAACATGATTTTTTCCTCCGTCAAAGGAGGATTTTAATTTACGATTATGGACGAAGGACCTGCACTTCTTTTTAGCGAAAGAAACTAACTTGAACTAACTCACTGACCATATCCTGTACTTCCTCGCGATCGACACGTATCGCGGCTCGCCAAGTCTTGGTTAATATATATATATATATGTATATATATATGTATATGTACATATATATGTACGTAAGTATAGGTATAACAACAGTCAATTATATAAAATTGCGGCAGTGTGCTTTCACGTATAATAGTTAAGTTAATCTTGCTCCCATACATATACACACAGATATACATACATTCTTTCTTTCTTCGCGGCATAATTGATTTATTACTAGAAGCAGGACAGCGAGGAATACTGAATACTGTCTTTGTATTTGTCTGTATCTCCTTCGTGATATATTAATCGATCAATCAATATCGAAAAGCAAAGATGCAAGATGGGTCATATTAATAAACTTATTTGTGTCAGAGTATATCTAAAAGCGCAAATATTTCAAATTAAAGATTACGTGTTGCGGATACTCCTCGGATAGTCGCTCGGCCATTTAAAAAATAATCCACATTATATATCAATACAGATACATTTTTTCTACAATGTTAAGAAAGTAATCTTTCGCAAACGGCAATTCGCGTTTGTTTTACCCAATATGATTATTTAATTCCTCTACGAACAAGTAGAAATGATAACAACTACGTGACGTCTTAATCTGACGAATCAATTTAAAACTGAGACATGCAAAAACAAGAAAGAGGAATCAATATGTTATAATAAAACAAAATAATAAATTGTATTAATCAATAGACGTAAGAACCAATTTGCGCGATAAATAAAGCGCGAATATAAGCATAATGAAATGATTCTTTTTTCTCCGCTGCGTTGAGGAGGGTCCAAAAAAGGGACCGAAACGTTTGCTTACGTTCTTGTGATCAAATATATAATTTCATTAAATTTATATTTGCACTTTATTTATTGCACTTGGTTTCTACGCCTATTAATTCATACTAATTATTATCATTATCGGAACCATTAGATATCTAATTTTTCTTTTATCAAAATAATAAAATTTCAGAACACAATTTGTAATTGTAGAATTCGATGCCGTATGAATACAAATTGAAAAATTGAAATGTAGAGTATTTATAAATTTGTAACAATTGATTTTACAAAGAATTATATATCTAAATATTTAAATTTATTTATGAATATATATTTTATTAGATCTCTGCAAGTAAAAGTTAAAAAATAATTTATAGTAAAAATGTAAAATGTCAACATTCGACAAATCTTTGAAACAAACGAAAAATTCATTTTTTCGACTGTATTGAAAAAAAAAAAAAAAGAATATTTCGGTACCCGGTATTCCCTCGCGCATGCACATCGAACGACAGTCACACGATCTGGGGCTGGATATAACTAGGATTACAGCAAATCATATATATATATATATATATATATATATATATAATATGTATATATGTATATATACACATTACACTCAACTATACAATTAGTCTCAATTTCGCGGCTATTTCTCTTCCCTTCTTAAATATCCGCGCGATAACACTAACTGTGTGAAAAGAAGAGAATACAGATGTATTTATATATCTATTTATACGTGCGTGTTTATACAGATTACAGTGCATCTTTTTTCATGTTTGCGAACCAAACCACGAGTGTGAGATCGAGCGACGATGACGATAATGACGGCGATGATGCGTTACAGTGACAATTATGAGGATGACAGGTAGTCGCGATCTGCTCGTGGCTTTGTTCTGAATTCGTAGTGCGTATTTCATGAACGCCCAATTGTTCTTAACAAGGGCGGCATTTGCGTGTCTACGTTTGACCCTTCCTTTTTCTCCCTTTGTCTCTTTTTCTTTAATCGTTTGTTATTTTTCTATTAGACTATTTGCATATCTTTTGCTCTTTCTCTCTTTCATTCTCTCACACTCTTTCTTTCGCGCGATCATCATTTTACAGCTTTAGACGTATAATAATACTGGCTATTTTTTACTCGTTTTTACGTTTTCTTTTTAAAAGTATAATTAATTAATCGTAGCATTTCTTTGTTTACTCGTAATTATTATCATTTTCGGTCAGTTTTTCTTGCGATAATCCCTTCTTTTTTTTTACCTTCCCTTTTTACGTTCTTCACGATTCACAATCTCAGACAATCGACCGATATTGATACAATAGCCAGTTGATTGTTCGATATTATACCCTTGAAATATATTCAAACGATTCCTACGTGTCCTATTGTCGACATGTTGAAACACCGTCGTGTCTTCGCACTATCTCTTCCCCAAAGTATATATAACATCTTTATATGTATATCATGTATATCGTCTAGTTTAGTTGTTTATTTGTTTGTTTGTCGATTTGTTTGTTCATGTATTCTTTTGTTTCTGTATACGAGAGCTAGCTAACGCTACAAGTAATAGTTTTTTATCAAAAGCACACGTAATATCGTGACTAGTCTACATATGTATATATAATATGTATATATAGTATATTCGCATATAAACTGATTATTATGTATGCCACGTGCGCATCCTCGTTGACCAGCTCGCTCGCTTAACTCCTGTGTATTGTGTTATCATTGTGTGTGTGTCATGTTGATGATAGTGAGATGCCGACGATGACGATCGCGGAGGGGCAACCTTGTCTCTACCTCCTTCTTTTCTTCCATCTTTTTTCCTTTCTCATTTTTTATGTAATTTCCCGGAAAAGAGCATCGAGGGCAAGGTGTATGCGATGCATTTATCTATCATCTGCTTTAAAAGGTCATGACTCGAAAGGTCATAACTCGGAGAAACTTTCATATGGAGGACTGAACGTGTTCGGTTGTTAAAATTGCTTTCCCAGTAGCAACTTTCTAACATAGTAAATACTCTTTTTCTTGTTGCGGAACTCTTGTTTTATCATTTCGATCCAGTCCGGGCTATTGTTGCCTCTGACAGAACGTACGTGTCTCTGATCTGCCTTCCTATAATGAGTAACAATAACACCTCTTCGTTTGATGGTATGATCATTTCAGTAATACTATCATGTTTCAATACAATAAATAGATGACTATTATAAATTTATAAATTGCGTATTTTATCTTTTTACGAAACTCAATTTTTTTTATTAGAAAATGAGACGTAACATTCAAGGGAAGAATTTCGTATATCATTAGTTTTAATTTTGCTACATAATAGTTCTTCAGCTACATAATCTGGTTACAATAACCAAAGTCATTTTCTCATCTCTATCTCTTTTTTTTTTGTTCCCTTTTCGTTAACAAATTCTTTAACAAATTCTTCTCGCAAGCAGCCATGCCCAATACAATTGACTAAAATTAATTAATTGCGATAACTCTCGACCGAAATGTGCAACAAATGTGCAATTCTTACGAATCGACATTCAAGTATTAGCACCGTGCACACGCAGACCGAGAAAGCTTGTATTCGAAGACTTACTCACTTTGACATGTTTCCTATTTTGTATCTATAAAACTAAACAATTAATCCGAGAACATTTACAGAACGATCTTATGAAATTAACGAGTAATTTCTATTTTCTTCACAATTCCTTTTCATTTTCTGGGTTGATCGACCTATCCTGTACGTCCAGCCTCGATGAACGAAGCGATACGTATAAAGTCATGAAGCAATCCTCAAACTTTGATGTACGTTCGTTCGCGAAAAGTCGTCTCCTCTCGCAGCCTTTTCGTTACTCACTGCGTTCATCGCCCGCGTGATGGCAGCGATTAATGCGTTTTAGGTATGCGCTGATGTCGATCGTCGTCGCTCGCCTCAACATCACCTTCGACGCCCTTCTCCCCCTCTTCGGGATGATGGGGATTTCCTTCTTCGGTGTCGACGCTGCTCGTCGGTGTTATCTGCTCGATACCGGCACCGGCACCGGTACCGACGCCTGCACCCATACTAATTCCGCCCGACGCGCTCGACGTCGTCGTCGTCGTCGTCGTCGTCGTCGTCGTCGTCGTTGTCTCATCGCCCTTTTCGTATCCTAAATTGCCCACGAGGCCCTTGTTAATTGGCTCCGGCGAGGCCTCCGACTCCTCGCTACTAGGTGAACCGGGAGACGAGACTATCACCTGCGCGTACAAAATGGACCCACCGTCAAGGTGTGTCGGTTAGTCGCGCAGGATGCCGCAATTCCGGCTGTACTTATACACGAAATTGATCAGATGTTTTTTAAAAGTTCCATAAAATTTGTTTCCTCATAAGGCGACGGAAAATAAGATATAAAAACAAAATTAGATAATTTACTATCAGAAAGAGATGTGAATAATATTATAATGTATAAAATAATACTATACGTATAATAATATTTTTTACTATAATTTTTTGAAATTTTTTCGAAACACTTGACCAATTTCGCGAATCGCTGCAGATATTCTCTGATATATTACGAAGAGATAGTTTCCAATCTTAAACTCAACAATGCATAAAATTTGTATTTATAAGTATTGTTCAATGTTTCTATTATGAACAAAATCTAATATTTTCAGAAATTTAATATTTGCTATTTTGCAAAATTGCTATTTTTAAGTCAATTCTCCATAATTTTGCGGATACCAGAGAGTCGTGGAAGTGAATGCAATTGTGAACATACGTAGAAATATGTGCTACATTAATATAAACAATTATTTACAATATTAGGTATATGTGTCAGTAACATTTAGATTGTATGAAACGTGATGGCATGAAGGTAGAATGAGAATTGCATGAATGATACTTTTCTCTGATATCTGAATCGGGCCATGCATGTGACAACAAACTAAAATAGCGGATGTACATGATAATGAAAACGATAAACGATAATAACGATGATACCTGTGCAAGAAGCGGCGTCTCTGTGCTGTCAGCGGTTTGGTAGAGCCGGCAATTTGCGCTTGCTCTGAAGAATACGTGCCCAAACGAAAAAAGATAAAGAAGACAACGTAAATTGTTATGATAATAGGAATGACGTCGAAACTATATACACAAAACAAAAATCATATTCACCTAATGTATAGATGTATATATGAATATCAGAAAGATACAGAGATGACATCGAGACATGCACGAAGGCATTTCATATAAATGATATGTATAAAATATATGTACATGATAAATCAATGAAACTTAAATCGCGATAATAATATAATGATTAATGATAATGATAATGAATGGCAATCATAAATCATTTTGGCTAGCAATGATTTTCAGAGCACAGAGATTAATCATTTTTGATCAAAGGTAATTTTTTTGAAAATAAACTTTTCATCGTTCTTCTTTTCTTTACAATAAAATATGATGCAATCTTCAAAATTACATATTTCTTAAAACATTACATACCAAAATGCTTGCGAGTTTGTTATAAATAAAAGTTTTCCGATTGAAATGTTATCGTGAATGAGAACATTTGATGTATGTATTTGATATATATGTAAGCAGGAGGAATGAATGATCACTAAATGGCATAGATTCGATTTCATAGAAGCGCACCGCGCGATTGAGGTTGTCTGCGAAGCGAACAAAAAAGAAATAGAATCAGTACTTTGCCTACCATGCTGTTCACAACGTTTCAATGTACATAGAACACGAAGAAAAGCGAGAATAAAGGAAACTGAATATATACGTTTAGAATATCTGACAGACATGTTTTCGATTGATCTTTCTAGTTCCAAATATACGGATAACTCGAGGAGAGATTTACGCAAATATATAAATTTACGGAAGCTAGAAAAATCAATGTTTTTAACCCTAAACAGTGCAAAATACTTACGTAAAAATGTCGAAAGTTGACACTCTCGTTCTCTGTGTTTCTTTGATCTCAATATATTACATTTAATAATAAATGTTTATTTGTCACATATTCTTTAAATCTTTGATTAGAAATCTGTATTTTTTTTTTTTTTACATAAATATATTTAGATTTTTTAAAAAAGTTAAGATACATAATAATTGTAATTCACAATAAAAAAATAAAATAATTTGCAATCGAGAAGGTGAGAATCTGCTCGTACTGTTTAGGGTTAATATTTCTTAATAATAAATTGAACTCGAAGTGATGCACATGAAAAATGACGGACTCACCTGTCGAGGTTTGACCGGTGGTGGAGGACGAATGGAGGGCCCGAGGACTGCGGCTGCCGTAGTTTGGGGTTGATGATGAAGTGAGGGTGGCTGCTGCCAAGGCAGCCCTGTGCGTCCCAATGTTCCCTGTAGCTGCGCCTGTAGCTGTTGTTGCACCAACTGCTGCGCCTGTTGCAGATGCTGCTGACTGCTGCTGCGCTCGACTGCTGGCATAACTCGAGGAAGTGTTGAACCGACTGAAGAAGTCTTCCGAACTGTCTGTGAAATTAGCTACTGATTACTCGGCTTTTAGCTGATGTTTTCTTCTTAATGCATGTCGCTTCGCATATGTAACGTTTATAAAATCGTTTTTTTTTTTTCTTGCATTGTTGCGAAGTCAAAATTCGAGCTTAATTAAATCGCGTGAAATACATTAGAAATAATTAGTTTAAATTCGCGAAAAAGCAAGTTCTTTACAGAGATATGTTAAAAACAAGTACATTACCTGACTTGACCGGCCAAATCTCCAGCAGATATTTAAGTACAGCTATCGGTTGTTGGAAATCCAGCGGGGGTCCATTTTCGTCCGAATGTAACATTAATACCGGGCCGAAGCAAACGGCAAGACTCGCTGGTGACATTTTATTGCATTGTGATACCACCATCGCCAGATGATCCAGCAAGTAAATCAATGTGCACTATTTCCAAATATTGCATCATTAGAGAAATTAATAATCTCAACAAAAATCTTGTCATATTTATCTTTTTATTTCTCTGTAAATGCATTGTAATCAATGCATTTAAAAATGAATTATGCATAAATACGTACCCTATTGACCTTAGGCAGACAATCTAGTATGCTGAACATAAGCTTAGCGTTGCCCTGCGGGTCGTCTGGCAAACAGACGGCCAGTGCATCGACCATCATTTGGTAGAGGCACTTTGTGAAGAGAGGTTCCGGAAGTTCTCGTAAATAATCTTTCAGAACGCCTGAAAATAATGTCGCCGTCATAGATTAGCGTCAACTCGCTTATCGAAACAATTTTATGTATTTAATACACGGCGTATTACCAGTGATGACATTGATATCCGGTACGTTGTCGGGCGATAGATTTACGGACCGTGCATTCCTTTCGAAAGCTTCCCTAAGTATCCTCTTCTTAGTCGCCGAACCGCAGAGTCTATATAAACCTGTTGCACGAAATAATGTGATGATTCCTGTCGCAACATTTTTGAGATTTTTTTTTTTTTTTTCTTTTATATTTACCAATGATATCGAGCCCTCTTCTTTCAACCTCTTCGACGCAACGCCATACGATAATCGGAACGTTCGGGACTCCCATCGCCAAAGCCGTGGAAACTCCACCGGGAACTCCGCCAGTCTTAGTTTCTCGACTTACCTAATTATTAAAAAAAAAAAAAATCGAAAATATATTTACGAGTGAACATTGAAAATTGACATGGGAAAAATTAATTTAAAAATTGTAAAAGACAAAAAACTTACTACTGTATCCAGATCAACTCCAAAAAGAGGTGCGACTCTTGTAGCTAAGGATATGACTGGTAGACCTCTTCGACGGAAAGTTTGTTGAGCGTCGGTGTATCGTAGTTTTAAGTAGATTGTACCACGTGGTTCAACTTTGACAGCCAGTTGATGCTCCGGCGATTCTTTTAGCAGACTCGCTAAATGCACCGATCCCTTGTAACAGAGTTTATGCCTGTACTGCGGGTCCCAAGAATAAACGAGCAGATCCAGCTGCCTATTGCCTACGAGATCCAGCTCGAAGGTTTCGTCCCAGTCGAACATTAAATCGCCGGTTCGCACTACTGTTCGCGCTTTGTGCACCCTGTCGCACTCCAATACGCAATACAAGTCTCTCAAGCCACAACTAGCTGTAATTATTTTTGGCAAATTAATAGATTTATTTAAATAAAATTATAACAGCGTAATATAATATAAAATTTTTATATTGAAAATTAATAATTATATTGCATTGCTTGAATATGTAAAATTAGGATGAAAAAAATATAGATGTGCAAGTAAAATATTGCCGAAAAAATATTGCTTGGACGAAAAACGTGCAAAAACATAAAATTGTCTCATTTGACGAACCTAAATTCGGTTGACCAGAAGGAGTGGAAGGTGTAGTGGCAGCCGATGAGGTCGTAGTCGTTCGGAGGCCGCGTCCTGCTAAAAGATGGACCGACAATAATCCGCTAACTCCGCTCGCGAAATCGCCACCAGTCGTCTCCCCGAGTGAACTCAAAAGGGAGCTTGTTGAGCTCGGAGTACCCACAGTCGGCGGCTTCTCTATCTTATACTTGAGGAACTCTGCGAAAAAAAAATTATTCTTCAGCACTCTTGCTTTTTATCGAGAATAAAATATTATAAAAAAAGAATAGAATAGAATAGATTATTTAATTTCACCTGCAGGATTAATATCTAGCAGTATTTGACCCTGAGTTCTGGTAGGCGTTGGGGTAGGTATACTCCTCGTGGACTCAAGGTCCAACAAATTTCTAATTCTTCTGACTGATGTCGCTCTTTGGCTCACGGAGCTCGTTAACGACGGTTTCTGGGCCACGAGCGACGAGCGCGCGCTCGACGCTACCGAGGCTGGCCTTGAATTCGTTGTACCGCGATGACACGTCGAGCTAATTGCCGTCGATGCTCTGAGATTTGCAAGATTGACTTGTTGGGCCGATGCCGATCTCGTCGACAGACGATCGAGGGTGCTCGAGAGCGGTCTATACCCACCATAACTGCCATATTCACCCTACATGAACCAGAAATTCCTTTATTAATTCATTTGATTTAAGCAGATGAGTTTAATACATTTCTCTTAAGAATATAGATTATATTAACTTATTTCTTATTTTGAAAGATTTATTACTTCGTATTTAGTATACTGAAATTTTATTCAATCAAATAGATATGTTATAAAGTATGAATAAGTTTATGATATACCTATATTGAAAAATAATTACAAATTTTTATCCGAAAGCGCCAATATAAATACAAATTTATAAATATAAACTAAAGGATAGATTTTTTAACAATAAAATCATTAAAAATTTGAATAAAATTTCAGTTCTAAATACGAAGTAAATCTTTTAAAATAAAAAATAAGTTTATATAATCTATATTCTTAAAACAAATGTGTTACAACAAATTATTTTACCAACTATATACTTAATAATAAATAGAAAATCAAATAAGATCAATCACAAATAAATTAAATTATACAACAAAATTAATATGATAAAATTAACGATTGGTTACAGGAATCTCGAGTTCATGTTATTAATTAGTTCATGCGATACCTGATTGACAGCTGCGTGAATATTCTCGGCGCTGTATGTGTAACGAGGTGGTCTACTCGTGGTCGCTCTGATCTGCTCGTACAAGGCGCTGGTGCTCGGCGTGCGACTTAGCCAGGCACGATATTCATCCGACGTGAATACGCTCGGCGAGGACGGTATCCTGCCTGTTGCGACATTTATCGACATCCACGGTAAGTAAGCTGTGTTCTCAGTTATCGTCTTCATTATTTAAGCTTACCTCTGTCACGCCTGATGGAAGGCAATTCCGGCGCTGATAAAGCGCCGTCGCTGTCCTCTTGATCGATCAGACCCGACGCGACCGTGCTGAGACCCGATCTGAGACCGGGCTGCTGAGGCAACGTCCGACCGCTTCGTGGTAACGAGTTTGACCTTAAACCTGTATGACAAATTTCGTGATTTATGGCGCTCGCTCGCTCGTGGAGAACTGCATTTTGTCAGAGGCTTTATATTTAAAGCTATCGAAATGCTTAAACCATTTGCAATTCTATATCAAAGTAAACTTGACAGTTTTCTAAATAATCTCCAAATAATTAATGAACTATTTTCATTCTCTCTTTCACCAATTTCGATTCCCTAAAGAATTCTCTAAATATAGATTAATTGTTATATCAAACTACGCGCTAATGCAAGCTAAAATGCAAACGAAATATTTTCGGAAAAATTTATTTCGATCGAACAGAGTTTATTAATCGCAATCAAAATCTAAGTGATACGATCTTCGAGAAGAAAGGGTGGGACGTAATTTAAACTTGAATTATTTCGATTCACCTGAGGAACTCTGACCGATTTGTGACCTCGAGAGGGTAGCTAAATGCGATACGACGCTACTTTGAGGTGGATTGTTCATGTTGTGCCTATAATAGTAATACGCTGATTTCGGCGAGCTGGAGCACGTAGCCTCGGTATCGGAGGCGTAGTCCAACGAAGGTCGGTGTCGCCTCGTCAAGGTGCCAAATTGTCCTTGTCTCTGAGCGGCGGACGTAATGTCAGTCTGTCCACCATACCTCGTATTGTAACGTAATGCTGATGTACCTAACAATGACAGAAAATTGTCTTGAAATATAACAAGCGTATAATATAAATATAATAATCACAAATATATCGCAAAGAGAAAATAATTCAGTTACATTTTTTCTTAATTTTTCTCTTTTCTTCTTTCTTTCTTTGTTTTTAAAAGGTATTTGACTCACGGAAAATAAATTTCTCTGAATATTATCTATTGCATATTTTTCCAAAGCATTATTGAGCATTATAGAGTAATATATCAAATTTGAGAGTAAATAAATTTCAAGAGACTCTCCAAAATTTATTCTGGGGAGCAAATATGAGAGCGGAGAAAGGCATAAATCCTGATGAAATTTGCTGCTCGTAAGTTTCGAAAGCCTTGCGCCGTAAATCAATTCGTTACGAACCTGATTTCAAACTGGATCTAAGAAGGGTATGTCGCGCCGGCGTCGTGATACTCGTATAATCAACTCGGGGTAGGTGCTGATCGGAACCGCTTCTTGGCATGATCCTTCCACTTCCGGTATGCTGGCTGAAGCCGTAATGAGTCGATTGCGCGGTTTGACCAGACAACCTGCCGCCGACTGATTGCATTCCGCCACCCGTTGACATACGTCGGCCATTCGACGAGGGCATCATGGGCCCCGTGTAGAAAGGGTGTACCTACACTCGCATGATCACACAAAAAAATTTTAATCACAATCCATAAATATGGCGTAAGTAGATCTCTTAAGGATTGCAAGTCGTTGTGAATTGTAAATATTCCCGTTTCTTCCGCTAAAAAATATGTCAATATTTTATACAGTTTCTTATACACATATGTATATGTTTTAACTTTGAAAATTTTAATTTTTACATGAAAAATAATAGCAATTACAATGATAATGTTTTGTCGATCAGGACGGTAAAAATAGGGACAATCTATAACACTGATTGCTTTTTAATGACGACATTTTATTTTACACTTATGTTATAGCTTGCGTATATTCTGACGGGAAATGAATATGATATATTAAACACAAAACTTTTATACGAAAAAATACAATTTATAAGAATATAATTCTGTGCATAATTATATGTATGTAAAGTTCTTTAAAATATTCTATAAGTTAATTAAGTTGTGCACAGTATAATAAATTTCTTTGATAAATTATTAAAGTTTTTAAGCTTTATGTAATAATACTACGCACAGAATATATTGGCAATCGATAATCGTTTGATCATGATAACGTTATTCAAAACATTGGGACGGGAAATGCAGTCGAAAGAACAAGTAGCAAGCCTACAGCAGGGAAATATAAAGTTAGGGTTCACATCACACAAACAGTGGCAGCAGGTGTACGCGATTTCTACGTTTTAAATATATACATATATAAATATCCATTAATTCATATTACGTTTCTTCTAGGCAAAACTCGTTAAACGAATGCACTAATGCATCGTGCGGAATGATTAAAAATTTCAGTCGTTTACTATTAAACTTTTCACGATCTCTCGTTCCGTTTACTAACTTTTATAATTATATCTTATTGCAGAATAATTTAGTCTCCCGCGGACTTTCTTTTTCATTAATCTCTATCGAACTTTAGCTTTACTGAAGCTTCTACTGAAAATGCAATTTTTATGATTATACGAGAAGCAATTTAATTAATGAATAATTTATTAATTGTTGTTATATATTCTGCAATTTAAAAAATCTTATACTGCAATTTTTTCGAGAATGGGAAGAAATGTTACATAGTAAAATAAAAGATATGTGTGTGTGCAACTTTTGAAATCTTTCATGTATAATTAATCTTTCGCTTTTTACTCAATTTACATGCTCCAAAGCTGAAAAGGCTCTCGTACTCATCTCGACTGTCATTACTTGGACTTTTTTATTTTTTACTAAATTAACAAAATAACGAAAAAATTAAAATTTGCCATTTATCTTTAAAACTGTATGTGATTAATGATCGATGTATGGAATTTAAAATGCAATGCGTGCACTCGCGCATTCGTTTGTTGCCAAGTATTGGAGAGAAAAAGAGAGAGAGAGAGGGAGAGTATTTATACTCGCGTCCATTAAACATTACAAAACATTACAAAAAATTGCAATCATACACAAGTCTAGGTATCAAGATAAAGTTTGTATTGTTTTTACCTTTGTAAAATCCTGGTTAATTTCAATGTAGCATTCATTCATAGAACCAATTAGTCATATGAAACACGTGGTCGGTACGCGAGCGGATCGATTCTCCGCGTCGTTCGGAGAAAATTCAGACATTTATCTTTTCTTACATTTATTTTTGCGGCAAGTTTGTTTTCCGGATCATGGTAACGATTTCATATACATTTTCCGCTACAATATCAAAAAGTCTTGTTTCGCGGATTACTCTTCGGTCTTTTCAATTCGAATAATCCGAAAGACTCGGAGATCGCGACAGTAAGTGTCCCGAGACATTGCCACGAGTTCACCACTTTCTTTCAGTCGTAAAGTAGCATTCATTGGAGACAGTAAAGGACAAACAAGTATCGAATTGGTGCAGACAGGTGTGAAATGGTGCTCGATCCACATCGTCTAGAACATCTATGCATGTAACTACAACGAATCGAGATCGCAAAAGCGACAAAAAATTCACGCTGGTATTAAGGCAAATAATATAATATAATAATGATACTATGCATATGAGATAAAATTATATTTTTCTTACATTATAAATGCAAAATAATATCAAAAAAATTATTATTAATTTAATCTTAAAATATTATTAGAATTTAATAAAATGGAAAAACGGCTCTATTAACCTCTTACACTTTATTTATATAACTGGCAATTTTAATTATGTCATATTATATTAAAATTTGGATTATTAAATTTTGAAAGAGTTGAGTTGTAAAAATTTATGTTATTCTATTAAAATTGAAAAAACTCCTTTGCATTCTCTCATTTTTAGTTTATCCCGAAGAGTGATTTGCTCTCTTCGACAATGTATTTTTTGTCGTTTTGATAAATCTCGATTCGCGTAAAGATTTTCGTATCGGCGCTTGAAATATTGCGCAAGACTTACTTTCTCAGCTAAGCTCTCCAATGTTTTCGGATAACCACGCTCGTACGGTTGAAAATGTTGCGTCGACGAAGGTTTCGGCTGATGCGTGATAACCGGCGGCGGTGGCGGTTGATAGGACCAGTGACCTTCCGGCCGTGAATTATAGTACAGATCACCATTGCTCGATCCGAGATCCTGGCTTGATCCCAAACCCGTCAGACCGAGTCTCGATCGCGACGGCAACATTTCGCGCCCGTCGCCTCGCCTACGGCTACTGCCATCTCTGCATGTAAAAATTTTGAATTTTGTATGGGGGGGGGTGATTCTATTCAAAGCTTGTAACGAGACTTGCGACTTGTAAAACAGAAAATTATCTTAATTTATGATAGACACAATTTAAAACATCAACGTCGAAATTATTGGAGATTATTGTTCTCTCTTTCTCTCATGGATTATCGATTTTTTACTAACGATTAATTTACATTTTTAACAAACTTTTAAATAAGGGAATAAAAATAAAAAAAAATTTATAACAATGTTAATAATATATAAAGTTATTATTTATATAATATCTCGAAATAATCTCTTATAATCTCGTGTGTGATATCTCGTTGTTTTCCATTATTATCGAAACTAGAAATATACATATTTGAGATATAAGAGTTAATAAGCAAAAGTAATACCTGACATGATTACTCGTCACGTGATCATTCTCATCCTCGTTCAATTCCCTCTTGATTACAACCACGGGTGGTGCCTTGTGCTCAGTCTGGCGGACATGTGAAACCGGTTGATGCGGACCATGTCTTGTGGCCAAAACGAGTCGCCTCGGTATTGACATGATGATGACGACGTCATCTAGGCTCATGTGCGTCACGTCAACCAGATTTACCGCCAGGATCTCATCGCCCACCTGTAAGTGCGAATACATGATGGCGGATAATTGCACACAGAAAGCGATCTAGCCGCGAGACGAACGAGTAAACGACTAAACATCTTCTCTCCAAATGCGAACATATTCGATCGATGGCCGACTGGCGAAATGTCAAGGTGCAAAAGTATAAATTTAATTCGACGCTTTTTCGCGCGCCATCGAAACCGCGTCCCGAAATAGGTTTCGTTCTTAAATCCGACCAGTTTGCTTCGAGCAACGGTGACAATCATCAAGTTCTCGCTCAAGCTCTCGACAAAAAAAGGGAAGGAGAGAAGATGATTCACTGCTCCGCCTCGTTTTCTTCGTCGCGTCGGAATCTCTCTGTCACGGCGACAGAAGGTGAAAATTTGCACGACAAGACAAAGATGAGGATTCTCACCTTTAAACAGCCGCTATTGTAGACGGCAGTTTCCAGAGCTATCCTGGAAATAAAAACCCCGTCGTTCCTGTCGACGCCATTGCCTTCACGTATGTAGAGACCGAGAGTCTGTCCCGGTCGTTTGATTATCTCGACAAAGTGGATAGGGTGCTTAGGATCCTGAAACGAAAATCGCAAGCAAATATATTTTAAATTCATGCGATTAAAATATCTCACAGCGTTTGCGTGCACTCGTACGGCGTGGAAATTACGCTGCGCAAAACTGTTCCATTGTTGTGAAAATAATTTTCCCCGTCCTCTGGTGCGGCAAATGATCGCGATGCGAGCAGATATTGCTATACCTGTTTGTTTAGTTTCGAAAGTTATTTTCACGGCAAATATTATTTCAACGATTTGTTTGATAACCACACTATCAGTTTTTTGTTATAATTATTGCTAAAGATAACAAAAACTTTTCACAAAAATTAAACAAATTGAGACAAAAGATTTATTTCAATTTATGTTTAATTTAAATTTTCATATCCAGTTTAATATTTGAATTGTGCATTTCTGTATTTGTATAGTTTATTACATTGAATCTTGCTTGTGTGTGTCGGTGTCTCTAAAACTATATAATTCAATAAAAAAATAAATGCACGTGTGTATCTTCTCATTTTTTTTTTTTATATCGCTAAACGATGATGAGATATAAAATATCAATATATTATTCTGTAATAAAATTATATAAAAAATTAATAAAGAGACATGATGAACAGAGAAGGGTAATATATTGACGTTAATAAAAGAACACTGCGTGTGCAGTACTAATTTATGACAAGATATTACGTTTCAACGCGAATGAATCACAATCTGTCGGAAACAGAACGGTGCGCCGATAACATACCTGCATGGCGATAAATTTTTTCGCCGCCTCGGAAGCCTGTCTACCCATTTGCCGAGGTTCAATGACACGCACGACCATCTCGCCTCTCCGTTCGACAGCTTCGAGGGCCGCCGCTGTCGAAGCGTCATGATCGTTTTCGACAGTCTCGATCTGCTTGAAGATCTCTGTACTGATCCCGCTCACCTGCAATGATAAATCCTTCCGTTTTAATGCATAGCGAAGGAGGTATCATTGGTGCGTGGATGAAATTATGTCGACGATAAAAGCAATTTTTTAATTCATTGTCTGTATTATTCATAATTTTTATTCATGCAGCAAAATTCTCAAATATCTTAAATAAAAGAATATACTGTAGTGAATGATAAAATCGGCATAAATAATAAGTAGAAAGAAAGATATAATTCAATAAAATCAAATTACTTGTACAAAATATTATTTAAATAAAATTAAATTTTTATATCTATTAAAAACAATTTCTGCCTCTCTATAGTGGAGTAAGATGTTAAATTTTACATCTCTACTTTGCATATTTATTCAAAGATCGAAAGCGAAATAGTTTAATTTATATTATGTTATAATAGCGGTCAAATTATATGAATAAAGCACGTTAACATATTTCTAGCAGTCGTCGAGATAATTTCACGATCAACGCAATAGAATGTCGGAATCTATCGCCACGCAATCCGTCAATTGAAGTTTGTCGATGCAACGAGCACTAAAATCGTCCATTGTATCGGCAACGAGTTAATGAAGTGTCACCTACCTTCCTGAAGTCTCCTTGAATGACCATGGGGGGTGGTTCCTTGGGGCGCAACTGGTTGGCAGGTGCCTGCCTCCCAGGACTTGCGCTTATGTCTGTCACTTCCCCCCGGCCCTCCTAGAAAACAATGCTCGATTATTTTCACCATTGATTAACCTTAAAACAAAGTAGGCTAATGACTGCCATTAATAATACAGAAAATGACGAATGAATGATGATGACCAAAAAAATCTCGTGTCGTTGAAATGGAGCGCTACTGTTGGCAATAAAACTCGAGATAATTTAAACGGCATTTCTTTATCAAAAACAAATTAATTAATTATTCTATATCAATGACAAATAGTCAAATTACATATGCCACAAATTAGCTACACATATGGCATATTCTATTAGCAATTGCATAACGTGGGCATCTTACATTATCTAAGACCACAGTGCATTGATGCAGAAGCTTGTATCATTACTTTTGCTAATATTACTAAAATGATAATATATTATTTAGATTGCGCGCGAGAGAAAAAAAGGACAGAGAGAGAGGGGAAGATCATAGAAAAAGAAAAATATTTTTCACAAATACGTGATCCGAACTATTACGATATAAATATGCAATTTTAAAAAATCCTGATCGATTTAATCAATTCACTTAAAATATATGTAATAAATTATATGATATTTTTGATAAAACTTATGTTAAATAAACGAACAAATTTTGTTACAAAAATTTTTATTATATTTGATCGAATGCAAGAAAATTGCTTCCTTTTTATAAATATTATATTTTTTTTATTTAATCATTTTTAATAAAAAAATCAAATTGTTTGTCACCATCGACAAGATGTATCTAATAAAAGTAAGTGGCAAAAATTATGCATCTTTAAATGCAGTAAATTTTTCTGAATAGTCTTAATTTTTGGACCTTATATTAATTTCAATTAACGTGATAAATCCAATTAACATAATGTAATTACGCAATCATGTGCGCTACAATGAGATTATTTAATCCACGAAAGGAATATTTAAAATATGATTTATTTATTCGAGATATATAAATGTGACGTCTAAATCTAAAATTCCATCACGATTCTCGCAGAGAGGCCCTTAACGAAGCACGCGGTATCTCGCGGAAACTCATCAATCTGTCACTTTGGCATAACACAAGCCCGTAAATCCTCCTGTTTATTGATCGTGATTTCAATCGGATTCATCGAGACTATCGAAAAGAGCACATTTTTATCGAATCACCCGCGTTCTTAAAATTATCCATCTGTCACACACATTTCAACATTATAAATGTTTGCGCGCGCGCGCATTGATTGTAACGCAGAATACGAAAGAATTATTTTCTCTCCATATAACTCAGAAATAATTGAGGATTTTGAGAAAATAAAAAAACCTTGAATCGATGGCACGCGTCTCAAGTAAGCTCGTACACTTGTCAACGCACATTCAACAGACATGAACTACTAGCCGGGATTATTCCGGTGGCCGGGAGAATAGCGCAAAAGATGAACCGTGTTACACGCACCCCGCGGAGGCATGTGACCGGGATGAGCCACGCGGCGGTACCGCACATCCGGTCGCAGAGCGACAGCAGGGACATCCACGCTGCCGTGGCCGATTTACAGCCTCTTTCGCTACCTGGCGGCGGCGGCGGCGGCGGCGGCGGCGGCGGTTCCTGGAGTTCCTCGCCGCCCTTCCTTCCCGCAGCCCACCACCCCCGTATTCCGTCCGTCTTCTCTTTCCGTCTTTCCGTCTCACCCGTCTGCCGGGCGAACTCGTCCGCCGCGCGTGTTGTACTATCTCGTCGCGGCGGTCCCATGCGTGCGCCAATTATCCTCGGTTAGCACTGCCAAGACACCGGCGGGTCTTTTCCTCCGACCTATCCCTCTTCTCGAGCGTTTCCGCAAGCCGTCAATCTTCTTCCGGTCTCACGTGATCGGCGAACTGTGCGAAAGGGCGCGCGTAGGACGTAGCATAGCTAAATGCCCGATGAGGATATGAGTGCGACAAAGAAAAAGAATGATGATAAAGAGAGTGACGGAGGATGAAAAAACGAGAATGAGAGAGAGAGAGAGAGACGGAAAGAAAGAGAGGTTACGCGCGGATTACCTTTCGGAAGAAGAAACACCCCGAGCCACCCCTGTCGCACATTCTCGCCTACCCCATGGTGGCTAATATGGCGGGAAGCGGCGTTCAGGAACGAGTACGAGTCTCGGTGAGAAGGGTAAAAGGCGCGCGTGCGCCATCGCCGGGAGGTTACCGTGTCGCCGCGGAGTAGTATGAGTGAGTATCGATCCGGCGTGACGTCACCTCCCGTCACCCTCCCTCAACCCCTACATACTCTCCTCGCACTGCCACCCCTTCCTCTCGTCTCCCTCTTACGTCCCCTCTCTACGCGCTCTCTACGGCACTCCTACCCCCTCGCAACATACCACTAAACGTGGTGTCTCTCCTCCGATTCCTCTCTGCGTGCCCACTCCATTTCTCTGTCGCGTTCGCCATTTCTTTCCACGTTGTCCTCTTCTCTCATTACCCCGTCTATGCTTCTCTTTTCGTCTCTTTCCTCTCCGCCTCTATCCTCCTGATGACAATCCCTGATTCCCGTTCTTGCCTTCTTGCCCTTCTCCTCTCTCTTCAGGTATTTCCGAGTGTTTCGGCAATCTCGTTTGCGCCTTTTTGCTTAGACTGAGTTACGTAAGATTGTGCCTCTTTCCTTTCCTTTCGCTTTCCTTGGCGCATCAGCCATTCTGTCTTTAAGCATTTTTTCTCCTTCTTTTTTGTTATTTATCTTTGCATTATCTCCGAATTTTTCCTAGTTACACAAAGTAAGCCTGTTTTCTCTTAAGCTCTTCATACTTCTCGTATCGCTTTACACATGTCTTTCGCAATGTTTTGCGACGTATTTTCTGTCTGTCTTTCTCTCGTGTTTTTTCGCTTCCTTACCTTCCTCTTCTCATTTCTCCCCAACAATTCCAGCCCTCTATCTCTTCCCAGTCGCGGCTACCCTCAATTGGATTTCCCCCGTTTCGTTTACTTCTTATTGCAGTCGCTGGCACTTCACTTACGAGTGTCAGCGCGGTCGCGCGATTTCTCCGTCGACTTCACCTCACACGACAGCGGCAGCCTTGTTCGCGCTTTTTTCCACGATAGAGCGGATTTTTGCGATTCGCAAGAGTGGATTTCTTTCTGATTCGCACTTTGCGTTTCATTCTCCATGCATCAAAGTGTCGTTGTGATCGTCCGTTTCTCCTATCATAGACGATATCTCGTTTTATTTCGACGCCTATCTCGCTTCTTTATCCGCTTTTTTTTACTTCATCCGTTTTTACTACTGTTGTGTTTTTACTCGTTTTGCAAATGGCACATTTTTTACAACAATTTTCGCGTTATCCACCACTATGTCGCTAATGATAATTTTTTATCTCCGTGCATTTACATTCTTTCTTCGCCCTTCTCCGTTACTTTTCTCGCTATGCTCTCGATATGCATAGCATCTGCTTTTTCTCCAGGTTCTTCATCCTTCCATCACATCTGTTTTCAAGTTGGCTACTACTTCCCCATCATGCCAACTTCTTGCTCCACATATGATGACGGTACGCAACTCCATTACAGACAGCAGCTGCGACTCGAAGCTAGCGCGGACTCGCCCTCGGAGCGATAAATAAGCCTGGGGCGCAGGACAAACGTGAGAAACGCCGGTAATGCACTTTCCGAAGTAGTTTATATCATCGCGCTCTCGTTGACATAATGCGAGTCGTTTTTCAGCTGGAGGGGCATCTCTTGATGAAAAACGCGAAGCGATGTTGAACGAAAGAAGATGCTCAATGCTACGATCGCAATCGTTAAATGTTCAATGTCATTTGAACAGCAATCTTATGTCATCTGTCTCGCAAAGATCGAAATGTATAATAATAAATCTGCAAATCGACAAAGCAGAAATCAGGATAGAAAAGGGTCAAATGTATGAAATATCTCGCAAATAAGACTTTTTTTTTTTTTTGTAATTGAGAAATTTTATTTGATATTAATCGCGTTATCTCATATTTTATTTCACTTGAAAGAATGGAAAAGCAACGTAATAACAATGTCACTTACAGAGAAATAATTCTATATTGTCGGGAACATCAAAGGTTATGAAATGAAAATTAATACGACTAAAATTTCACTGATAATGGCAGCGATAAAATCTGTGAAGTGAATCTGTGAGTGAAAATGTATGTATGTATAAACGGTCTCCTACGCGGTTTAAACTGAGTTCTACTCTGCTAAAATACTCGTAATGCAATATTTCCTAGAAAATCTGTTAATGCATATTACGATAATTTGACTCGTGGCGATCTAGGAACATGCGCTTATAATCACGACCTCCCGGTGAGCCGATTCAACGTCTGTCCTTTTCTCCTCTTACTTCGTCGGATCATCATCCTTCTATACTCACGACGATCACAAGATAGGCAAATGGATAGGCGCTCTCGCGAATTTTTCCCCACCAGTGTGAATAATAAGGCGAGGATACTGACCGTGTAATGGCTAGCCCTGACAATAATAATAGTAGTAGTAGTAGCATGTTGTATAATGCGGAGATAGCAAAAGATATTGTAATGGCGGTATATTAATGCCGTGCTCCACACACACACACACACACACACACACACTTTCCGCTTCCAATTTAATCCGCTACGCTTCTTCCACCCTCAGCTTTCTCCTTCCCTTTCTCTCTTTCTTTTTCTCTCTTTCTCTCTCGATACGCTCGCCTACGTTATAAAGACGGAAATACCTTAACGATATACCGGATCATTAATGTAAGGAAAAATTGATTTTCCAATTCCTCATATTCGCAATTTACACAATAGTCGACACATGGGAATTTATTAAAGTATCTCGCCCTTTATGTATCGTATATTACGAAGATCCAGATTTAATTTAATTATAAAAAATAATTGATCTTCATATCTAATCATATTAAATGAGATTTTTAATTAAACAGTGATGCAAAATGAAATGACATTTTTCTATTCTGTATAATGATGGACGATAATAAGGGAATTCTGTTTTCGTGATAATACGGGAAGATCGATGAATAATGGCCAAGAGAGCATCATTCATTGGTCTTCCCCTATTGCGGTTATGCATCACCTCTTAATATCCCGCCAGATATAATTGTAAACACTGGTGTAAACGCGGCCCACCGAGCCCGATTTCCACGAAATTTACGTCACCCCTATATATGAGGACGCAAGTCAGTGATAATTTGTTCCACGGAAGGGACTCTGAATTTAATGTTTGCCGACCTACGCGTTTGCCGAACTCTCGTACTGTCGAGTTACTCGCTGGCAAAGTGGCAGCATGGATATTGTGCAACTTTTGACAAGGGCTACTAAATTCGTGCTTCGCTTTCCCGTGTGTTCCGCGTTACCACTCGGGATAGAAAGTTTTACGAACATGAGTTTTGCGCACACAGTGTATCTCGTACCACATTGAATATCTTTACTTCCGACATAAATCGAAATACTCGAATACATATATATATATTTCGAGATATATGTGAAAAATATTAACTTTTTTAATAAAAGATGTTAAGAATTGCATTGATATTTATTCCATCGAGTGAAAATTGCAATCTGATCTGCGTTAATTACAATTTCTCTACAAAACTTTACGTGTTCCTTAAAATTTCTTGGAAAAAAAACTATTTGAGAAAAATATTATAAATTATGCGTATTATATATATATGTATATATATATTTTTTTTATTTTTATTCGTCGAGAGATAGAAAATGAAAAAAACATATAATTTACATTATAAATTGGAGGAATAATTTGATTAAGATTTCATTATCGAATTTACAAGCTTCATTAGTTTTTGTGTTCTTTAAATAAATTACTCTTGGAGCTGTGCGTACCTCCACTCAAGAGAACTCGGAAAAAATTATCCAAGCAGAAAATGAAGTTTTACTTAAGGGGTTAAGAATGAAGAATAAGGACAAAGTCTGGCCTACAATCCAGAAATATGTCCCAATGAAATTGAATCCGTAGTGACCAATTTATCCGGCCTCTATTTCAATTTAGTTATGAATATCTTGAACGGTGAATTTTCGTTGATCTCAACCTAGATTTTCTCAGAAATAGAAAAGCTCAAATAAATTACAGTAAAAAAAATCTATATTTTCTTATTCTATTTTTCCAATATTTCTATAAAATTTTTCTTCTTACTGAAAGTTAAAAACTTATTATTTTGATGATAACCAAATTTTAAATTAATTATCAGTTGTGCAATTAATAATTTAAACACGCCTCCTTTATCCATCATTCTGATTAGAAAGAGAAGTTATAGGCAATAAAGAAAATAAACAGGGAAAACTAGAAAATAAAATTGATGCATCATCGAAATTCGATGTGTGCCGTGTAATGCGGTAACTTTGAGAAGAGGAAGCGGGGAGGAAATAATGCATGCATAAATCGCGTCACTGCGCGTGAAACGCGTTCTTCCGCAAATTTCTCGAAAAAAATCTCAGTAGCTCTCGAGGGGCAAAGATCAGGGTGGAAGGTCATCGATACGCCACTGGTCGTAGTAGTACGCGAGTGTCAGTAGTAAAACGTAGTACATATAGTAAATAGAGTAATACGACGTGTACGCAGGCGTACGCATGTTTGGTATCAGTGGTGTCGGCGCGAGAAGGTGATGGTGGAAGAGGAGGGGAGGAAGAGGAGGAGGAGGAGGACGTATTAGAGGAATGATTTGAGGTCGAAAGAGGAGAAAAGAGACGAATGCGAAACGAGGTGGAGGGCAGGGGTGAATGAGAAAGAGAGGACTCGCGGACGGTATATGTACGCGAACAGGTACGAAGAGGAAAGGAATGCCAAGGAAAGGCATGGGGAATGGCACTCTGCATCCTGCAATACGATATCCGCGATATTCAACGCGCCTGCGTTTTGCGGTGCCGAGAGGGTGGAAGGTGGAAGAGAATTCGCGCGTGTGCACGCCCGGCTCTTGACCGCGAACGCTACCACCCTGTGACTTATACGCGTGTGTGTTCATCGCCTGATCGATATGAGCTGGTATGAGTTTTATCGTCGCTGCACACCATGAGATATAATACACACACACGCAAGAGGAAATAATACATGTGGTGAGCGCGATGCGAATGACGATCTTCGCGAAACCGCGTCTCATCTTTCTTTCACGCTTCTCTTGATATGTGATTATTTGCTACTAGACAACTGGGCGATTGATAATTTTACAGAGATTTAGTTTCACAGAATAGAACTGCAATATTATTTATTAATAGCAAATCGTAATCCGCTAATAGTACATTTTTTGCATTAAGAAATGCAAAAAATAGAAAAATCCCCCTTTTGCTATTTAAAAGTTTAAAATTAAAGTTTATAAAATCATATATTTTTATATAATTTTTAAATTTTAGCATAAAATGGTACTAATAAAATTTGACATAATTAATATTTTATTTACGAAAATGAATTAAAACAATTAGAACTGTGCGAAATCGACTGGAATTTTGATAAAACTTGGAACCGTTTATATTTCAATTTTTATATTTTATGGAAAGAATGCGATATATGTTGCGCGATTATTCAACTAAACTGCCTTCTCTCGACGTATAGGATCGCTAAGGATTCCAATTATCGCCAGTGTTACAACAATTGTTCCTGGTTACAATTGGCCCCGCAAATGGTCCTATTGACTTATCCAACCGTCCGGCGCGACTGCACGATAACCGAGACTTCAATCACGATTAAGTTAACCGAGACTGGGTTGCAATCGAGCTACTACCGGCTGTTCCGTGTAACATCGAGGGTACGTGACTTAAATGTGGCGAACGTTTCAGAGCGGAGGGTCGCGTGATTCAAGGGGACAAAAAGCTGCCATAAATTGCAACAACTTGCCCGAGGTGCGGCACAGCTTATGGGACAGTAACAAATGTAGATTGCCGGAATATATCCATTTCGAAGATCCAAAGCGTGGACAAGTGTTTTTGAAAAAAAAAAAAAAATAGACTACATCGATCGACGATGATTCGCGATGGGTCGAATAAAGAGATTATTTCGCAATATTTTCATTTCCCCCGAGTATGTATATACATGCATTTTGCATGCTCCGCTTATATTTTAATTCTGAAGCTATATAGCTATTAAAAATACATAAATATTAGGTTGGTGCGTATGAAATGTCGGATTTTCTTTAAATGTGAACGTTTGTCTCCCTGTTTTGTTATGCTTTTGTTTTTGACATAACCTGGTTTATAGTCGTACTGTCCATTGCCAGAGTCACATTTTAGCAAAGAAGATTTTCTCAAAAGTGTTTCCTTTTGTTATTTGCTTTGAATTTTGCACCGATATGAATTCAACCGATATTCGTGTAATTTTCTTATATGAGTATAAACTTGGTAATAATGCTGCAAAAGCTGCACGCAATATAAACCAGGCGTTTGGGGAGAATACTGTGAACGATCGAAAAGTGCAGCGTTGGTTTGAAAAATTTCGGTCTGGTGATTTTTCCCTGCAAAATGAACCGCGTGGAAGACCCGAAACGTCTGTGAAAAATGATGCTCTGAAAGCATTGGTGGAAACGAATCCAACTGTTTCTTCAAGGGAACTTGCTGCCAGAATGGAAGTTGACCATACAACAATATTGCGACATCTTTCTGAAATTGGCAAGGTGAAAAAATGGATAAGTGGATACCGCACGAACTAACCGAGCGAAATAAGCTGGATCGCTTGAACGTACGCTCATCATTGCTAACCCGATTTAATCGAGATCCATTTTTCGATCGGATCATTACTTGTGATGAAAAATGGGTTCTTTACGACAATAGGAAAAGGTATGCTCGGTGGCTTGATAGGGATGAGGCTTGTGCTCATACTCCACGGCCATCACTTCATCAACGGAAAATTTTAATCACAGTTTGGTGGAATGTGACTGGAGTAATACACTACTCATTCCTTCGAACTGGAATGACAATTACAGCCGAAAAGTATTGCCAGTACATTGAAGAAATGCATGAAAAATTGAAAATTATACGCCCATCACTTGTTAATCGGCATGGCCCAATATTTCTCCACGACAACGCTCGGCCGCATATATCGTACAAAACAATTGCGAAATTAAATGAATTAAAATATGAAATTTTGCAGCACCCACCTTATTCACCGGATCTTTCGCCAACCGACTTTCATTTATTTAAACATTTAGAACTGTTTTTACGGGCTAAACAGTACGAAAATGAAGACAGTCTGAAAAATGCCATATCAGAGTTCATTGATTCTAAAGATCAGAATTTCTTCAAGACAGGCATCTATGCATTAAAATCTCGTTGGGAAAAGTGTATTGAAGTAAATGGAGCATATTTTGATTAAATAAACAGCTTTTGGAAAAAGATATGCAGTTTAATATATTCACTTAAGAATCCGACATTTCATTCGCACCAACCTAATACAATTGTTTGTTTTTTTTTTATACACACATATATTGTATATTTAAAATAATTTAACTGGATTATATCCAAATAAGGATTAAACTGAAATTGTTAATGTTTAAACAATTAAATTATATTGCAAGTAAAATGAAGAACACTGCAACGTTATTCATATAGAATATGTGTTGTAATGTATTAAGTTCAATAGTATAATACCGTAATAATACCAGCATTAACGAAAAAAGTAATTGTATTTTTGAAAATTTAAATCTATTATGACATTTTTTTTATAAAATATGCAATTATTTTTTTGTATGCTTGAAGTAGCTAAGTAGTTTGTATCATTAACTATGTATTTTTCGATTTAAATAAATTGAAGTTGGTAAATTGAGGTTGGTAAATCTATGCAAGTGATACGGATATGATACGTGATAACGCAAACGGGAATCGACGTGACAGTTATTGCGGTTAGTCGCGTTAAAACAAGCGATCGATAGCTTTTTATGCATCGCACCTTCGTTATGATTGTGTTATTGCATCGCGATCGTTTTATAGCGGGAGGCCGAAAGGGAATTTAAATGGAAATATATATAGAAACGCGCATTATTTTATACGGTCTTCGATAAAACGACATGGCATCGTATGGTGCAGCGATATAGGTCGTTTAAATTGACAAAATAAAAATACGTTAATGCATTTCCCATTCTATATACATATATGACACATTCATCCTGGAAATCAATGAATGTGTATATAATAAAGAAATGTTCTTTGATAGTAATATAAAATATTGAAGAAATATTTAGGAAAATATAAATATCAAAGAAATATAACGAGAAATTGGACGCTAAATATCTCCTTTTAAAAGAAATATTTGTTTTCTCGAGATATTTAATTATGAGACTCATTCTTTGGAGAACGAAATTTCTTTCTCCATTAGTCTCATTTTCTTCAAAATTCATTGTTTGAGATTTACATTATTATGGACTACAAAATAGAGATATACGTGAATGTATAAATTTATAATTTTATAAATTAAATAGATAATTAATTAATACATTTTACCATCTAGGATTTATGCATTGTTGCATAAAATTGGTTTTCATAATAGGCAGCTATTTTTCGGGAAATATCTTCGGGAAGCTCTGCTCCGTCAAACTAATTTCCGCCGCAACTATATTTGCCGTGTGTCCCATATGTGCACAGGCATCATGATACCGATGTGTGTGTGTGTGTGCGAGTGTGCTGGTACGAATATTGCGCTTCGACGCAACCGCACGACGTCATATATGTCGTAATATTCGACTCGCACACAGAACAGGTACTGCATATACTGCACATATGCACGTTCTCAGCTTGAGTCTCGCAACGCGCACACACGACCCGCAAATATTTTCGCACTTCTTCTTACGTTATTCTATCTGTAGAGAGAGTGTGTATCTCGCAACTGCCCCCGTAAGTGAAAGTGTAACGATGTGTGCAGCGACGTGCGAAGAATTTTACATGTATTTGAGTATAACGCGTTCTCGCAGCTCTCTGATCGTGTGTATGTGCAATGGAAACTTTTTATTTACATGCAATGTCGAAATATTAAGCAAATGCAACAGTGCCTATATCTACATATATGTGCATGCAGGATGCTTCAAAATTCTGTGGCGTAACAAAATTCGTTCACCAATTCTTAATCAATTTTTTTCTCGACACTTGGAATACAGATAACATATGAGTTGTGAATTATTAAATATGATTCTTTTGTATATATGTATGGACTAAGATTTAAATCATTTCAAATTAGAAATAATAAAAATTATTCTTGTTAATGTATTAACCTTAATTTTTAATAACAGAGAAGAGAATGCATTTTGCTTAAATTATATATATATATATATATATATATATATATATATATATATGTATACATATAAATGCACTTATTTATCAAATAATCTGAAATTAAATATTTGAAATCTGATCTGATTATTCCCTTACTATTATATTATATTGCTATTATACATTGCTATTATACATACAATGTATACGCATGTAAATGTGTACGGTTATATTGGAGCGAAAAAAGTTATGAAAAAATAATTTAATTTTTTACTACAAATAAAACGCGAAACGAGATTGACCCAGTTTGCTAGAAAATTAAGCAGACGCTCTCTCCGCTTTATAGATAAACGAAATTTATCAAAATTAATGTGCCAGACCATTTTGTCCGTAACTACTAAAGAGGAATACATGCCATCTCTTGCATGCTTGCTTTTTAAAATAATTTCTGTTGCCTAAAGATAAATAAGAATTATAAAGTATTAATGTCGATAACTAATAAAACACGTTAGTCTTCAAGATAATTGTAAATTTATTTAAAATCTCATTTTTCAGATCTATAATTCGATAGAAATTCGAACACAAATTTATTTATAATTTTATATGTGCCATATATTTTGATTTTTCATCTACAATACAATATTACATGGTATACAAGTTTATGAGCATAAAAATCCGTGTAGAATTCCTACGCGTATTAACGCATAAATAATGATCTAGAATGAATTTAAAATACAATTTCTCAATTTCCCCAATAATTTTGCGATATTTTATACAAGACTTGGAGGAGAGCATGTATCTTTGATTGATTTTTAAGAAAGTGTTAACAAAATATACACGAAAGAGTTGAGAGCATAAAGAGAAAAAGATTGACTAGAGAGAATACCAATTGCGCTATACCATTAGGGATGCCATTAATGAACGATGCTGTAGGCGAATTATGCGGCCGACATGAAGTCGCGTACGACGCGGTTATGCGGGCGCGCGGAGTGCACGACATTTCAGGATCGACGACTCGAGGAGCAGGAGCGGAACGGAGCACCTGGCCGCTCCAACTTTTGCAATTAGCAAAGTAAATTGCCGGTAACCTTCCGATCCCGCGCGTCCGCCTGCGCGCGATACGACGACCCCTCTCTCGCGCGATTCGATGTTTCATAATTTAATAACGCGCTTGGTCGAGTTTGCGAATTGCCAACCGTCTTGGCAGCCGCGTCTTGACAACTTTGCCAAAAGCGACGAGAGAGCCGTAATTGAAGAGGAAAAGAAATCGGGCTCAAGTACTCCTCCGCTCGCTCATCCTCTCTCTCTCTCGCTTTCTTTTTTTTTTTTCTTTTTTTAACAAAGTTCCATTTTCTCCGCAATACGCGACATACGATTATTTGCACGACGGATCGCCGCTGCAAAGGAGAAACTTTGTCTTGAAATTCTCGAAGAGCGGAAAGCCACAATTCATCGATTCCGCTGTTTACTTCGATTGCCGTATCCTCGAGGATATCGTTAGCCGTAAATATCCTCCAGAGACATGGTATCCCATCAAAGAATCGCTCACTCTTTTCTCTTCTTTTTATTTGTTCTCTCTGTATATTATATATAAAATAATTATATAATCTATCAAATGATTGTATACAATATACACGTACGCGCACATATATTTAATTTTTTTTTAAATTATTCTGCAAAAAGCAATTATATATTTTGTGCTTTAAATTTCAGGAAGTCTATCTTATTGTTAGTAAGTTTAAATAATATGCAAAATATTTTACAAATATTTTAAATTTAAAAAATTTGAAATTTTTCTTTGTCGACTGCGAAATTAATTTTGTTATATTCTGTACCCAATAAAACTGTACGAAGCAGTAAAATGTGCATTAAATCTTATGCAGTCTTCTTTGCATTGTTTTATTAATTTCTAATCTAACTGTAAGATATGTACAAAGGATTATAGCGACTCTCTTTCATCCAGCACAGATTAAACGACAGTTAACCCCGACAGTATGAGCCCTAAATCTGTCTAACGATGTCGCTTGTCTGAATTTTACCATGCACCAGTTTATAAAATATGTAAGGGGATCGATCGCGTGGGCGTGTGCATGTGCAGCGTCTGTCTTTACACAATCTTGCGACACACACACACACAAATGACTGACATTCCTCATAAAAGAGAGAGAGAGAGAGAGAGAGAAAGAAAGAGAGCGAAGCTTTGAATGAGCTTTCGCGCAGGAGGAGAAAAAGGTCTCTGACTTGGAGAAAAACGGCAAAATCGAGTCGGTCACTCGGAAGACATCGCCGTAGGAATCGAATAACGTTCTTCGGGACTTTATCCGTGAAAGTGAAGAGAGAAACGCGCGGCTTATATTGGCTATGCCCGGGCCACTCGAGCGCGAAGTACACGAATAATCGTATTGAAAGGCAAATATGCGAGTATCCCATCTATCCGTCCGACTCGACGCTCGTTACACACAGATCGGTTTATTCTACTTCGAGGCGAAGAATTGAAATTCAAAAGGCGCCGGTGAAAGCTTGCCGTTATAAAGGGATCCAATAAAAGGGAAATATTCAAATTCGAGTAGTGCATCTTTTGTCATATTTATACAACAACCAGCCCACATCGCGAAACTGTGATTCCTCCTTTGTTTTATATCGAGACAAGAAACGGTATGACATTGCAAATAGAGACATTTTAAACGAAGAGAAAATCACGATTCAAATATTATATAATCCTAAACTTGATAATATATTTTTAAAAATGTATTTATATATTTGTTTCTCATTACGCATAAGCTCTTTTACAATTCTTTGGTTTACAAAAGATATCTATACGGTGAGAAGAAAAGGATATTTAATTCGAGAAATTTATATTTTTATGTATCAATGATATTATGACATTCTTTAAGAATAATATACATCATTTTTATTCGTAAATTAAACTGGTGACAAAAATATGTATATGGCACATCGGGGCTTTTGATACTGATCGATTTATTCTACTTCGAGCGGCAAAGGGATTTATTTGATGGGCTAGACGCCAAAGAAGCGCGCACTGATCAAAGCATTTGAAGGAAGGCATTTTAAATAAAAAAAAATGAAAATATTAAAATTCACACAAGAACAAGTAAATATTTTTATTTAAAATTTTTCATATTTTTCCGAATAGCACAAGAAAAACGTATTCGTAACTATTCATTTGAAGAATTAGATCTTTTTATGTATCAAATTTTTAAAAATTTATGCCCGAGAATAGCTCTTTCAATATTTATGTAATCTATTTTATTAAATGTTTGTTTAAAGATCAAATAAAAATGTACGCATAATAATTAGTTTTTAAAATATTATTTTAAGAGTACACACTGTTTTATAATAACTGTTGTTTAATTTGTGAGAAATTTATATTATTCTAAAATATTTATTAAATATATTTCTTCTAAATTAATTTATTCATATCGCAAAAATAAATATTCTTAACGGAGAGAAGCGAAATGTCAATCAAGATTGCGCACTCGAAGCAACTCAAAATCCCTTTTCTTTACTTCTTATACATTATATATTTAATACCAAAGTCTCTTATCGATCCATTTTTTTTTCTTTATGCTCGTAGTATAACCCGCAAATATCTAATTGAAGAACCACGTATATATCTATATATATAGTCGCAGATGCTTCTCCTACCGGAAAGTAAATCTTAAACACAAAACTTAATTGAAATTTTACAAATTTATTATATTTATTATATGTGTTATAAATTGTCAGAATTTTTCAAACCAATCCAAACGAGGAAAATGAAATTTTCTTATTTATTTTATATTGTATTTCCACTTATCCATCGTAGTGTCATTAATGACTTTTTTGAAAACAGTAAATATTAATTTGCACTTTTAATTTTTAAATCTTGAATGCATCGTTAAATTAAGTAAAGTAAATAGATATTTTAAAGATTTAAAGATTTAAAAATTTTATTGAAATATTATCATATAAACACGAAGACATATAGGAACATGAAAAAAAAAAAAAATATATGGAAACAGTTTTGACATGTCCCCTATTTGAATCCTAGTAAATGACATTCGATCTTTTCCAAATGATATCATTTCACAATTGCCAGAATCTAACAATAATAAATGGAAAAGCCTGACGCTGACAGGGTAGAAAATGTGGGTCAGACGCGAGTATTCTTGTAAAATCATGATGGCATAATAACGATTTCACGGCGATCGACTTCTATGAGATTTCCGCTCAGAGAAATGTCGCACCCTCTCATCGTTCGCATCAACCATTTTCTCGCATCTGTCTCTCTTAAAAAGACCGTTTCTGATCTCCCTATATATAAATAATGCAAAATATTAACGAGGATTGTGTCGACATATATCCCTCTATAAATTTGCGACCAAATATTTCGCTTTCGAGTGTTATAAATATTTTATATGTTGTATAAATACGGATAAATTTTATAATACACATAAATTTTAAAAACAAAATACATATACAAATACATATATTAATAATGCATATTACACATATATGTATTTATATATACGCATAAATGTGTATTAATATGAATTTATATACATATATATATATATATATATATATATATATATATATATTTTTTAGAAATCCTTTGTCATGGATTATGCGTCGCATAGAATGGATTTCATTTCAAAACTCCGAAATGTACATATCAACGTTGCGTGAAATAATGAAATCTGTATTATGAAATCTGTCATCCGTTTTTTTACAACGTTCCAATAATCTTAAAAAATAGGATATCTGAAATTTTTTACGAGAATTATAAAAATTTCTCAAAGTTTTGAATCGTTGATTGTATTGAAAAGCATGCGAATTCTCAAATACGTATTCGAAATTTTGAAACTTGTTTCGTTGAAATTTCTATACTTTAAACTGGGTAATACTTTGATTCCAAAACTATTTGATTCTCGTTGATCTTGCATTTTCTGCTTTTCCCGTGCATTTATCTTACATCCCTTACATAACATACTCAGTTCATAACTAATGTACAGCAAACTCTCGAAATGCCTCGACTAAAGGTTATAGATAGTTGTCGGAAGATCGATTGACGGTTCCCAAAGCCAGTTCGATAGCCAGTTGTACACATAGTTGGCATTCGTACGATTGTCTATGTCAAACATATTCGGGAACTTCCGGCCAATCTGTATGTCGTAATTATTATCGTTACATTAATCCTTGATACAGACCTCATCAAGAATCATAATTAACGTAAAGTGGTTGCGCAATTTAATATAAACTGAATAAAATATGCGAGAAAATCAAGAAAAGTTTATAAAAATGTTTATTACGCAGTGATAAATAAATATAATAAAAAAATTAACCGTGATAATAAGGTACAGCTGCATGCCAAACATTTACGAATTAACAATTTTCTGCTTTAGTGATTATTTCTGCATTCGTGCATACATAATCGTATCTATATCACAACATGTATGTGCACAAATAATATTTACATATTATTCTTTGCAACAACAAAATAAAGTTTACATAATTTAACTTTTTGCGCTTTAATCAAAATTGTCTCGATTACATAAGATAAATTGAGCGAGTTTTATACCAAGTCAATTAATTATTATCAATTATCATAATTAGTCGTAATTAGTCTGCATGAAAAGGGACATAATTATAATCCATAATTAATATGTATATTCGTTCTGATTATAATATTATACGTTATCCGAGATGAATAAACGATGCGTCTCGTTATGATATATCATCATGGTAATACGAGGACAGCGGCAGCGACATTAATGAAATAACTAGGAAAGAGTAATTTATTTAAATATGCCGAGATCGAATGGCATGTAGGCGCGCTATGAAAACGACCGACAAGGGCAGACCGAAAGAAAGGCCAAAAAAAAAAAAAAAAGAGTGCTTGTAAAAGTCGTAGCGGCAATTATCGAATAATGTGATAAATTAAGCTGCCTGGCGCACAAAATTCCTCCGAAACGCCATGCGTTCGATAATTTACGAGCGCTTCTATAGAAAATTCAGGGACACACGCGAGGTTCATTCTTCTCGTATCAATTGACCCGATTGCTATCGTCATCAATATTCCCAATGGAGTCTTTCGCGATGTATAGCGGCTATATTGAATTATTAGCTCACGATTTTATCGAAATAACATTGTGCCGTATGTCGCGCGCGCCGACATGCTCATAAAATTTCATTTTCAAGAGCGCGATAATTGCAGTAACTACCTATTATTAATTTGCTCGTTAGAATTAATTTATATTCTCACCTCAATCTATTTATTTTCGAAAATTCAGATTTCTAAAGTTGCAAGCGCAATAAATAACGATATATATTTATTAATACGAGATAGACAAGTGAATTAAATTCACGATTCTTGCAGCTATAAATGAGTTTGCGCAATAGGTAAAAGAATTACGAGATGGAAAGAAATTGACCTAGAAATTGTCGAAAAAATAGTAACGTTTACCTTCTTCGATGCAATTCGTATTTGATACTTTTAATGACTGTAAACCGGAGGTACGCAAAATGAATCGATATACATTCTTTTACGCGACTCTCGGTTCCCCAACTCCCTTTCTTCTTATCTTATCGCCAGCGGGCGATTATTCCTCGATGATTTATCCGCAGATCTTTTCATACGTTCTCGCGAAAAATCACAAACACGAAAAATGAAAGAGAAAATAAAAGAGAAGCATGTCGTAAAGATCATCCACCTGTTCCAGTTCCGGTATGTGGAGGGGAAATAATCGCGGTCCGTCTGAAAATCAAAAGGACCTTCTCCCTTTTGTCTGATGTTACTCCTTCTCTATCTCTCTTTCTCTCTTTCTGTCTCTCCCTCTCCCCCTCTCCCGTTCTTCCGTCTGTCGAGACGACATCCCGTTTTAATCCACGAATACCATTTTTCCCGACGAGAAAAAAGATTTCGATTGCGGAGCGAACGGAGAAAGAGAATTTTCCATCAGCGATATCGCCGGTTATTATTTTTTATTTCGATCTGAAAACCGCGACAGATAACATATAATTAAATACAGTACGCTTCAAAAAAGCTTGCCGACTTTAATTTTAACAACAGATTTTTCAGTATATTTGGAAATAATATTTTGCGAAAGATAATTTTCAAGAAGCTTATCGTTTATCTTAGCAACTTATTTCAAACTATTTTGAAAAGCTAAATCCAATTGAGAATTACAAAAAATATAAGGACACACATTACGTATCTCTCTACGAATATAATATGAAATATACTGCGGATTCTTTGTAAGATAAAAAATGTTCGATAATAATAATAAAAAAAAAAATCGAGAAGAGAGATTCGACGATAAATTTCTCTTACCTCGGTTATTCTCAAAGAAACTGCGTTTACGGACTTTAACGATATTCTATATACGTATCAGGTATGTATGGCGTACGTGTACGCCTTTCGTCATCTACGTTCGCTTTATTGAATATCTTGTTCTCTCTTTTTCCTCTCCCTGTTTCTGGCTCCCTTCACTTTTATTCTCAGCACTTCTTTCGTCGTTCGAACCCCTGACAGGCAGGGCGACAATTAGTCCTCAATTATGAAACCTCCCTCGGCGCAGTAACGCGTGACGCGGAAAGAAAGGGTGACCCGAGAGATAGCCGCTTAAGGACATGTCGCGCACGCATGTATAAGTGTATGTCGCGCACACGCGCGTGCAACTGATCGAATGTTCCGAAGTGCATTTTTGCTGAGCAGTCAATGAAGGGAGTCGTCGATGATAGGTACACTTCGCTCGGCATCGAACGGGTCTTTCTCCATTTTCTTGATCGATTAATAGTTAATGATGAATCGGTCAACTTTGAGATTTTGACAAGAAATTTTTGGACGAAAGAAAGAAATTGACGATGTCTTATCTTTTTTAAACTTCAAAATTATTGTCTTTTTTCTCTTTCTTTTTTTTTTATGAGAAAGAGAATATTCCGATGATATTTCATTTAATGTAATAGAGATCCGACGATTTCTCGAGAAACGTCAATTTGATATATCAGTGAATTTTGATTAATTGAACTGATATAATTCTAATTCTATATTATGTCATGCGCGAGTTTGACAAATGCGGTAACGCTTCCGGGCACGAGTTGTCATCGCGCAATTGTCAACAGAGTTACCTGCGTATCACACCTGCGTTCAAGCATGCGTGTAATGTCGAGCAAGAATGCGAGCGAGCATGATCATACTCGCGCGACTGCGCCGCATTGTTCCGGAAGGAAACTTTAATCCGACCTACGCGCAACTACGTAGGCGTAGTGCCGATTCGACCTGGGATGCATCCCAGAATGCATCTCGGATAATATAACGGCACGTGGCACGATACGTACAGACAGTGAGAGGTGCACGAAGACAATGAAGGAGACAAGAAGGAGAGAGAGAGGCAAACTGGGACAGATATTCGATGAACTTACTTAAAGAGATATCGACAAGCTTGAAAGTCAAAATGATTTTCTATACAACATTGCGAAAAAAGTAAAAAATTAAAAAATTTGATATTTTGATTTAAATAAGGACGATAGATTCCATAAAAATTTTCAAGTAAGTAAAATAAATTATTTGAAAAGTTTCAAGAAATAATATCACAAGAGTGGAATGACGAAGAAATATAATAATGTCGGTATTAACAAGGAGAAATTAATGGCTGCTCATTTAAGGATATTGCCGAATTATACCGTCGCTTCATACGGAACATAGAGTATATTTGCCGTGCGAGTAATCGCGTAACTACCCAAAGATAACTTATTTGGGGACAAACTTTCCGTATATATATACATCACATACATATATAATTAGATATTCGTGGAGTAATTTTCGTTGCACGCGTTGTAAATAATTCTGATAATTGCATGTTTAATCGTAAAATTGCCATCGTGCTGCGGTATTGTGATGGTTAATATCATATTAACACGTCGAGTGACTCTGATAGCCAAGTATAATCGTCACGCCATTTCATATCTTGGTCGAAATCGTGTTAACGTCATGGCGCATATAGTCGCGTATTAATAGAGGCTGTAATTAATAAAAAAAATTGGATAACAGTGATAATTACAATGTTGAGCGATATCAGGAATGTTAAATTAATAATATTTTTACATCGCATCGATTTTAATTAACAAACAACAATTATTTGTAGATCTCGCGAATAACTGTGACAAATATAATGCCGATACGATATATTCGAATGACGCAAATCATTTATCGACTTTCAAATATCGACAGTTACAATTTGCGTTTTGGGATATTTTTATGATTCTAGCATAAAAATGTCAAACTTGGGACTGACCGAAATACGAAAATGGCGGGATAATTAGATATTGATTTTGCATTAGAGTACGCTAAGATAGAATGGGCTATTCATTAATGTGTTATAACGAGTACCGTTCGCTCATTCGTCGATCCATTAAAATCAAAGACCGGCTGAAATCTCCTGGCATTACACGACCATTCTCCTTCTGCTCGTCCTTTTCTTTGTCTTCCTTTGAAAATCGTCCACGCCGATTGTTCCACTTTGACGGTAATCTGGCGCGATTCACATCATCGCCAACAAACTTTTCGAGCTATGTTTTCTTTCTTTCTCATTAAGCTTTTGCAATTTTGATTTGATGAAATTATAGATTCTATATTTCGATGATACGGTTTAGAAATTTTAATAAATATAATATTTTGAAAATACGATAATTAATTAGCATAGCATTAATTTAGAAGAAATGGATGAAATCGATGAAAAATATATTGTTAAAATAGAAGCATTTGATTTACATTATACTGACATTTTCAGTTATTAGATCAAAGTATCAAATATTCTAATTACATCTGTCTCTCTTTTATTAAATTACCGTTTTTTTTTTTTTTTTTTTCGATGCAAATGCATCGATTTATAGAGATTCGTGTGTATTTATAGTCAGATTTTATTTATTCGCACTATAGCCTTCTAATTGTTCATTTTCAATTGATCTTTTTTTTGCAAATATTAGCGTATTCTTTGATGTAAGGGGGATTTAAGAATTAATTTTTTCATGATGTAATTGCCGTTGTTTTACAATGTAATCGGTTTCTGCGAAACAAGTCGCCCGCTTTTTACATGGTTCTTCCGAGAAATTGTGTGAAGTCGCGGATTTTATAGAGCTCTGCACTTTGTTCTCGGAAGGTTGTTTCAATATTTATGCGCTCGCCGAAGTAACCGCGACATTGATAGTTGTACGGATAAACGAACAAAGGATAAGTGAGTAGATGAGTGTTTATTGTAGCTTTGTCGCGAGTTAAAATAATAATGATCGAGTAATGAGCGCAAGCATAAGTGCGTGCGGTTAACAATAATGAAAGGAGCCATGCGATCATATATTCAAGGCTTTTGAATCGCATATCATTTGTACAAATCGGCCGGAAAGAGGGAGAGTATCCTCGCAATAATATTCGTACTCCTTGGATGTTATACAGGTATTGTTGGCTTTTCGCAATTGACTTTAACATCATTTCTGCAGCAATCCGAAGAATTTGAGATGCAACAAATATTTCTGAGACGAGAGAAAAAAATAAAGAAATTATAATCTTTGGGATGTATATTTAACCGTCTAGAATCCCAAGAGGTCTCTTATTATCGGATTATACTACGATCATTTATTTGTATAAAATTCAACCAACTTTCTTTGAGAAAATGAACGTAAAACAATCGTTGAAGTTTCGTCCATTTTGCTTTTTTAAAGTTAATTTATTCGAATGAAATGCAACGAGATTGAATGAAAATAAAAGGATGTCATGCATAATTTAATCCAGATTTAAATATCTTGCTTTCTCCTTGAGACAGATTATTTAATAGACAATGCGATGGTGTTTGAATTTTAATTATAAGAATCTTGTCAAGAAATCAAATAATTGATGCCAGTTAACATTGAATTATTAAATTATGTCGATATGAAAAGATGAACGTTACATATATGTATATATAACTGATATATACTATTTATAATACATTTCAAGAAAATTTCTCCATTGCTCAGATGCATAATTCACACAACTAATATATCATAATCATAAAATTTTAATTGTGTTTTCTCACACGAACAGTATCACAATCGGCACTCTCATATTTATAATATTATTTAAAATATTTAATAATAATTAATATTATACAATATAAATAATACATAGTATGTAATTTATATTTTAGCATGAGATTTTTTTTGTATAAAAAATAAAATTGCGAGAGTTTAAGTTCAAAGGATTATTTGTTATTCTACGCGAAAGTTTTATCCGCGAATGAGTGCGCTGGGTTCATGTGAAATTAAATTATATACGCGTAATTAAACTTCTCTCACGTAAGCTCGCGTACAATCGTGGATGCGATCTCTGTGTCTCTCTCTCTCTCTCTCTCTCTCTCTCTCTCTCTCTTTCTCTTGTCGCATTCGATTTACGTCAGTTACAAATTTGGGTCACGCTGAATGATTTATTTGATCCAGTAGGTCGCATCTATATTTGCAAAATATCGTTTGTACTACGGACGTATTTCCGAACGAAACGTCCGAGAATTCAGAATTTTGCACCGTTGCGTTCGCTCGTCGATATCCCAATCCTAATCCTGGATCGGCAAAGGTTTTCGCTTTATCCGCGAAGCAAACAGTCAATTTTTCGACGTGAATTATTAAAGTTAACGATACACAAGATATACGAGAATTTAAACTAATAACAAATTAATGATGTATAATTGATGAAATGGATTTTCTATCGATACGAGGATACCTTGGATACATTGCAAATTTCTTAAATTTCTAATAAAAAATAGAAAGATACGGTAAAGTTGTGATTGAATAAAATTTCATAGGATGTGATTTGTCATTAAGGATATTTTTTCCATTTATTTAATTAATTTTAATCCCGTTAATCATCCCACATAAAATGTGTCTTGCTCTATTTTGCAGTTAGTTAGAGATGTATTCTCTTGAAAAGAGATAGCATTTCGAAATAGAATAGCGCGATTTCGACGCGAAATAATCGTTTCTGCGGAAGCCAGGGGCGAGATACAATTACAATTCAAATTAGCCTCTCGTAACAACGAATCGTGTCGCTTCTGTGACACTCGTTATGCACGAGCGGCTCGTCGTCCTTACGAAACATCCGGTTGCGTGCACGTGGGGAGGACTCGCATTGCACGTAATGCACTCTCCCTCTCTCTCACTCTTCCTCTCGGGACTGTAAGAATTGCGGGGGAGAGGAGGGGTGATTTTCGCAGAAGCATGCAAAATATCCGCTCGCTTGTGCCGACACGCGTGATACGCGGAAGGAACGTAAAACCGAGTTCCGGAAACTTATATAGCCGTTCATTCTGACCTCGCAACACTTATGGTAATATCGTATCGGAAGCTACTTTTATGATGCGCCGGACTCTTTCCTTAGCATGCTGTCAAGCGAGACGTTGGCACATAAAAGGAACCAAAACCGATATCCATCGACTGAGACGAGATCTATTTTATTACGTACTTTATTTAGTGTACATTGCCAAATTTTTTCTTTCTTTTTATCGAAGACAGTAAACAGAGTCCGGCTAGCGACGAAAACGAACTGTATCGAGAAAAATAAGATAAAAGTCGATTATATAACAAAAGAAAATATCATAGTTTTTTTTTTTTTTTAATTACCACAAACAAAATCATGAACTATTTTCTTCCGAATTTCGTATGTATGTGCAAACACACACACACACACACACACACACATATATACACGTATTTACACTCTTTTGACTTGGCAATCGTACAATTCGCAGATCGAAAATATCTACCTTAATTCCTTATCTTTCTGCATTCGACAACGTACATCGAACATTCAGGTATCGAACACCAATAATCGAAGCACAGCGACTTATAGAAGAATATGACGCGAATGAGAATTTTCCGATTCAATATTTTCTGCAACGCGCCAGGAGTACACCTACCCAGTTGTGTTTCAGCCGGCACACTCTACTTTCTAAACGATGTCATTTATTATTTTAATGATGTCATTAGTGGAATTTAAGTTAAAGTTGTCAACTTGCCTCCTCATCCGACTGGTACGATATAAGTTTCACCGCGTCGCATCGCTGGATACGCCGGTTGACACATCGCCAACGTAATTTTACCTAGTCTATTTGCGCGGAAAAAATAAGTTTGCTACATTTTTTCATTTTTTTTTTTTCACATTGACAATTTTTATCATATGTTAGAAATCATTTGTACAACGATATAATAATAGAAAAACGAAATGTACGAAAGAAATATTATGGAAAAGTATTAGCGAAAAGAAAGATTGCGTTACTTATATGTTTGGCTTTTTCTTAATAACAACTGGCGATAATTGCACATTATTAAATCGATTTCTTCCACCCGATGAGAGAATAGCGATAAAAGTGATTTAGGAGCACAAAACAGAATCGGTGATAATGAACGACCACAGATTACGCAACGTCTCGGAGATAACGGTAATTACACGGTCGGCTGGATTTAAGCATTTCGCTAAATTAACCATGTTTCTTGCTATTAAAAATTCGCGCAAAAGAGATATTTTTTTCATTATGGAATTAAAATGTATTTAAACTACATGATCTTGAAATATAGAAACAGAATATGTTGTTTGAAAAGGAAATTAATTTTGACGTAAAGTTATGTCATGATAGAAATTAAATACGGAATTTACAAAATTTAATACAAAACAAGTTTATTACAAAAATTTTTTATCTTTCACTTATATTTATTTCTTTTTTTTTTTTAGTTTTACAGTTTAATTATTTATATTGCTTCTCTTTGCGTTTCTCTATATTAGAAAAAGTATGTAAATATAATGCATACAAAAGTTAAAAATATGTACTTAATACTTATTTTATATACAAATTCTATTCAAACAATCGAAAACACAGATACATTATTATTAATGTGACACAGATACATTATTATTAACGTGACGAGGCTTAAATAAATTGTCACGACTTGAGAAAAAAAGGTAAGGCGATACAAAAGGAAAACATGCGTGCATTCCGTGCATATTCGTCGTTTCTTTCATGATGCGTTTCGATTGTCTTCTCGCATCCATTGAACTTGCGCAAGATTCTTTTTCAAAAGCTGCGTTGGTCTCTCTCGTTCTGATTAAATGTTAGCGGATAAATGCCATCGCCAATGACGATGCCAAAAACCGTAATATTTTACGATAATTCATTATTCCACTCTTTGATTGTTTTATTTAAAGGGCATGTATTCTTTAAATAACAATTTCCAGATAAATAAAAAGTTTTCTCTGATACAAATTCAGAATTTTTCTCGACTTGCGCGAGACACACTATTGATGCAAAACGATTGTAATCCGCTTGCGCGTCCATATTTTAATTACGTTCGGCAATCACAACTCGCATGTACGCGTATATAAATAAATTCCCCCGGACCCCCTTTGTCATTTTCGTCGATTTTCCGGCCGCGTAGCGAAAACCGTGCATTCGACCGTGCCCCCCGATAGAAAGCGCGGGCCGCCATAGAAAATATATGCGCGTTTATTTCGCCCGAGCTTCGGACGCCGATAGAATGCAAAATAATGGCAGTCTACCGGATATTTGCGGGCGCGACTGTGACAAATATATCAGATAAAGCCACCCCCGCCCTCGCCCCCGACCGGCGTCCCGTCCCGGTCGGGGGTACCGTTCCGTATCTCTCTATATTGATTTACCGCCAACTGATATTCTCCGCCAGTATCATATTTTCCATCCCGCGAACGCGTACTCTCCACAATATCAATTCAAAGATCCGACGACTACAAACGAGACAAGTTTATAT
Organism: Cataglyphis hispanica; assembly: GCF_021464435.1. NCBI lineage: Eukaryota > Metazoa > Arthropoda > Insecta > Hymenoptera > Formicidae > Cataglyphis > Cataglyphis hispanica. The sequence goes on from NC_065963.1 coordinate 7,782,515, forward strand.
GATTTTATCGCGAGCAAAAGTTCCATGCGAATTAAACCAAATATGTACCTTCGCACGTTACATATCGATTTGAGGTCCTTCGCGGAATATATGGGGCAGTTTAAGGTCGAGTATATTTGCGCATTACATGCCGTTTTTCGCTACGATGACTAGAGGCTTGCACTCATTGCATGGTATCTCTGTAATTTCTCAAACGATATATATATGTTTAACAAGTAAAGTCTAAAGAATAAAATATTAATATAATATACAACTGCAGAGAAAAACGTTATTTTTGAATCTAATATAATTTACGAGAGAGAGAGAGAGAGAGAGAGTATGTTGATAAAATAAATGTTTTAGTAGAATAAAAATAATAGTTGATATTACGATTTAAAATGTATTGTAGAAATTTACAATATGTTCGATTCAAGGATACGCAACTCTACTTATGAATAAACTTTTGAATTAACCTTTGATATATATCGGAAAACATTGGTTTTTTTTCAGATCGATATAACAGAATATAACAGAAAACGTATCGTTTTCTTCTTTTATTAAATTATTATTTCTCACAAACTTTCATATGCCAAATGCGCGAGCTGCATAATATGTGTAATATAATTTTGTTAAATAAGTAATAAAGCTTGCTTGGAGGATATAAATTTACATAATTCAATTGAATTATTAAATTCTCGTTACATCGATTTATATCATATTATCGTGGAATGCGGCACAATTATATATATAATTACAAACGATATAAAAGTTTTTGATATCAAAATCATCCTCATTAAACCTGAATTTCAATATTGGATATTAAAAAAAAGGAACGATGAAGATTGGCCAGATTTTTATTAATTAAAAATTGTTAAATAAGTCATAAAATTTATTACTTGACATTAATATTGCGACAATCTTTAACTAACGTGTGTTATAAAAGAACGTATATATTTTATAAAGTTATTCGCGCGAGACCACATTATAAATTTGGTTGCAACATTATCCTCAGATTGTCCATAATGTGTGCATCGGCGGATGCACGTGGCGAGCGAACCGCGCACGAGAGAGCGCGTGACATTAACCCGATTAATCCCGACTTGCGGCCGATGCGATCGTTCCACGCGCTCGGACGGTCGGTGCAATGCAAATTGAATGGTGTAGTCGGTGTATGTAGTCGCGAGAAACATGCGGAAACCTATCTTAGGTAGACAAAACGTATGTCCGTTTCGAAAATTATAACAGTGATAAGAATCATCAATGTTAATACTTGAATGTAATTTATAAATAATTTTTTTTCGACTATAACGTTATTTCCTCTCTTCTCATAATTACAATTTGCACGAAAACCTCAGGAGATAACATTTTTTAATACATTTCATACTCACGAGGATAATTCTTTTTAATATTTTAATAACGCTCCTCGAAAAGATAAAGAGCCTGATCAAGAAAGCGAAATAACCGATATAACTAAAACTTCTTTTTTCTTTTTATTTTAAATGTGGTGTTAATGCAATATTTTTCTCAAAGCTCAAAGACTCCGAAGATGAATCATACGAAAGGGAAAATAGCGCGACCAGTCGGCCGGCTTGACGCGAGGAAGCCCGCCAGACGATTTATTAAGACAAATTGAATGGACGGCAATCCGGAGCCGATGCTCGAAAGCAGTGTGCTTGAACGACTTCGGCTTCGTGATTCCGGTGCCGTCGTTTCTCAGCTCAGCGATATAAAACGACGGAGGAAAAGGTGGGGGTGGTTGAACACGACTTCGGTTAACCCATTCACCCCCGGTGCTCCATCATCAACGTACTTTTTCTTCATTTGTAATATCAAGCATCAAAATATCTTATCTCTCTTTCCGAGAAAATGTGGTGACAAAGAATTTAATTTTAATTGAAAAAAAAATGTAAAATAATCCTTATTTCACACACGTAATTGCATTGTTAAATAAACTTTTCAGAAAATTGTAATACTTATTAGAAATCGGAATACACTATAAGAACTAATCAAACTTATTGATTTTTTTTTTTTTATTATAAATGACAATTTTGTTGTAATATGTGTATGCTTTTAATATATTTGATTACTTCCTTTAAATCAGAATGAAAATTTGCTCTTTACTAAAAATTTGTTCTTTGTATACGAGTGAAAAATTTAATATTGAGAGAAATAAAACTTTGGCTGAATTTAACTTAAAATGTACAAGTAGATAAAATCTCTCTTTATTGACTATTGCAAGCGGAGAATTATTTAAACGGATATTTGATTTGACATTTCAATAATATCGCATGTTATTGAAAATCCAAGAACTGTAAGTTTTTGTATCAAATTATCGCGAAAACAGACATGGACAAAAACGCGATAGTGAGAGAGCATCTTGTATATATAGAACGTAAAATTAAATGTGCTCATACGAATAACTTCTGCACCGTTGGCTATGCACAATATTGTATCGGATAAAAGTTGCGATATGAATGAACGCGTGATGGACAAGCTGGATTTTTCACATCTGCCCTTTAACGTATACATAAAATGTGATGCAAGCATGATATAAATGCGAGATTCTCGCACTAGAATCAAATGCATAATAGAAATTTTGCATTGCGTAACATAACGCAACGTTTCTGAAAATAATATTTTTCAAAACTATTAAGAAGGTTTACAATTTTTAAATATACTAAAAAAGTCTAGACTTGATCCTTGAAGAAAGGTTCTAGCTCTCTAACAAACCAACTTGTCTTGATATTTCCTATGCTAATTTGATAGAGAAATCTTCGCACTATATACGTACACATGTACACGCAATTTATGAAAAATATTCAAACGCAACTCTTGGTACAGAGGAATGTGAAGGAAAATTCATGAATCAGATTTATGCGTGTGATGCGTTCCTCGTCGGGAGGAGGCCATGAGATGCTTTCCACCGTGATAAATGCGGGTGATCTATCATAGGATGTATCAATGGTGCATTCTACTACTTAGATGTTGCACTTACTTTCCTGCGACCGCAGCAGAGCATGGTTGTTGCGCTGCAGCTGCGGCGAGCCGTCGACGAGAGTTGAGGCTGATGACAGACGTAGCTGAGTCTTGCGCCCCCTTCCCGCTGCAGCTGCACCACGCGCACCTGCAGCCGCACCTGTTCCCGCTCCCGTTGTCCTTGACCGACACCGACTCGACCACCGTACTTGATGCGCACGTGTTTTCGCCACTGCATGAGTTCGGTGCGTCATGCCCTCTTCCTAAAACCATGACAGAAAACGGCCGGCTGTCAAAATGTGAGAATTTTTTTTACAAATTTTTCGCAAATAGGAAAATTGGAGGATGATTTTTCTATTCTATCCTAAAAATTAAAACGGTACAAAGTGTATGATTAATAATTAATAATATTAAGCAATATATCCACTTGGGTTATGAATTATACAATGCAATAAATAGAGAAAATAAAAATGTGTCTAAAAAATATTCTAATAATAATAGAATTATAAATTCGGATATAATTAGTACAAGTAGTCTATATCGTAGTATTGTGTGTACATCGAGTAGATGTTGTATTCTTACAATTAGTGTTAATATGTAATAATTATTATAGGACGCTCATATTTTATATCTATGGGCGTATCATAAATTTGTAATGGATCTCTCCATAATCCCCACGTGTCGCGCTTCTCAATTTCTCATTTCCCTCTCCTAGCGAAACTGTTTCCCCCGTCGCGCCTCATTAACCTATTTTCCCTCTCGTTCCCCGATTCACGGTTATCTTAATTTATTAACGGCCGGCCTGTATCCACGCGATCGATTACCAATTCGCACATGCAGATGATTCCCCTTCCTTTTCCCCGGATCGCCGACAGTTATATAAATCCGCGAGAACGCACGTCGAACGCGAATATGCATGTATTCTCTTTCTCTCTCTATTTCCTTTTCAATGTTTCCCTCGTACTCCCGTACGTTCTCGTCCTACATTTCCATTATATTCTTTTTGTCCATACCAAATGTTCCTCTTTTTTTCCAAAAATAAGTGCGATACATGATATAGACATTAATAATTTGAAAATACACGCTGAGATGTATCGGTGCGACGGTGTCGATAAAATGATTCGATGAATATCGTCGAATTCGACGTCGCACGTTTGCAATATCGGAATCTTCTAATTCAGCTTAGCCATAATTCAATAAAATATATTTAAACGTCTAAAAAATTTTTATTTATCAAAGATTAATATAAATTATAAAATTATAAAATTTTAAAGAAAATAACATCAAGTTTGGATAAATAAAAGAACTGTGAGAATATCATATTCCATTGTTGATACGATACTAATCGTAAGAAATATGTACTCGATTAAAACATATCAACAAATATTACAAATCGTAGAATTTGTGATTGGCGATATAATTCGAACCGTAATTTAATTGTATATTATAATTGGTATATAAATGACGCATTTTGGTCGCAAATTGATCGGCATATTGCTTACAGTTTCGCATTCAGATTTAATAATTATTTCCATGTTAGTACGCGCGACACGAATCGGAGCAAATATAACTTCGTCAAAGGGTACAAGCGCGAGCCTGCCAAATATTTAAACGTCACCTGCTTTGAATCGGTTCAGGGCATAATACAAACATCACTGACTGCTCCAAGACAATCGGATACTACGTGCCGGTGCCGGCGCATACTCGTACTAATAAATCACAGTTGTATACGCAAATGTTGCTAAAATTAAACAAGACATATCTCGTGAATCCGTGTCACTTCTTTTCCACTAGTATCCTTAATAAAACATACAACTGGAACGAAAATGAAATTTCATTCATAATGGAAAGTGCTGCAAATAGTCATAATAATAAAGATCGATTATCGTTCATTATTGGGCTTGTGGAATTTAATAAAGAAATAATAATGTAATGAGCAAAAAATTTTCTCAAATGATTAAACAGAACAGAAAAAATCTACTTTCATACATTTCTTCAAATATAATCATTATACTTTATTCATATATTATAGTTTATATTAATTTTGTAACATTACACACATGAGATTATCCAAAGTATCATGGAAATAGAATTTGTCAAAAACTGCTTCTATTCACAATCGGAAAGTCTAAGTCAAGATTTAATTTAATTAGATTGAGTTTTATTTTCCGGAAAATTCCATTGAACTTTACTCGATCATTGAAAATTTTATTAAGAGCTAACATTTCTTTATAACTTTCTCATTTCTTCTCATTTGCGTAAATTGTGTAAATATTATGCATAATTTGCAAGAAAATTGAGTTATTGAAAATTAAATTTTCAATATAATACAATAATAACATAAACGCTTTGATCTCAACGAATTATTAAGCTACTTGATTAATTATTTAACTAAACTTTCATTCGCAAAAACTTCTAATTGTTTAAAATTTGCTTTTTTTACGAGTGAGCGATTACCGATCGATTATTATTCTAGTTGGGTTACTTATATTGCGATCTGGGAGGTGACCCGTTTCTCGGACAGCCTACACATATATCGAATATGATCGGATAATCTAATGGTACATGCCGACATGTGATCACGATTGATCTGGGGTCATGGCATGGTATGACAGGAATCTCATGAGCTACGTCAGTTCGACTATGTCAAACCGCTCGGATTACTATTTCTACGACATTCTGCGTCGGCTCATTAAGAATCAATGAAATCCCAAAGCACGTGTCGAGGGCCTGCGCGTAGCAAACCTTGACCCTTTGTTCGAGAATCTTACTCTAAAAAAGGACATTCCCCTTCGACTCGTTTGTTCGTTCAAGTCTATCCAGGGGATTTCGCGTACCCTCTACATAACTCCTCTAAATCGTTCTTTCATTCTTTTTGCGAAGGAAGATAAAAACGAAGATTGTAACTTTTCCATGAAATGTTAATTTCGATAACGTTATGCATTATATTGTAAAAGTCCATATAATTTAATTTCTCATTTACAGAATTTACACTTAAATCACTTAATATAGTTAACAATATCGCTGAATAATAGAATTTATAAAGAATTTAATATTGAGCTAAAATTGATAAATTATTTTATTACATTATTTTTATAATGAACATTTTATATGCATTTAACGAAGAAATTTTTGCTTTTTTTAACACATCTAATTGGGGTATTGTATAGCAACGGGAATTGCAAAAGCAGAGAGATTTTGCCGCTCAAAGTAAAATTTGAAAGATCTTTTGTGTCCTGAGCAAAAAAAAAAATTAAAAACTACTAATTAAAGAAAAAGTAGAGAGAGAGAGAGAGCGCAGTTTATAATAAATACGATACATGTAACTTTCAATAATAAATTAAGACTAAGTGAGATTGTCTATTATTAACGGAAAGACAAAGTTTTTGTCACGTGTCAATAGCCAGTGATACATTACCCATGATATATGGGCGTCTGACCAAACTCGATCCCAAACTCCTGACGGAGTCTTACTCCGTCCGCATCGCGAATAAATCGACGATACTTTTGAAGTTTGATCCTCGTGCGGATTCTCTCGTCTAGCATGATAGGTTTACTTTTCCGTTAAACTTATTATCCTTGGCACGTTTGGCGACGGCTTCTCGCGCTCATTCACGCGATTTAATTAGAGGCAGGCGCGAGTTTCATTCAGAAACTTATCCGAAATGAGCACGTGCCAGCCAAAAGTGGAGCACGGCGCGAGTGCGCGAGGAAACGCAAGTGTCGTTCTACTTGAAACACAGTTGACGTACCCACCCGTAATTGAACCATTGAATGGCTTTATTATTATCGAGTCACAGTTTCTTCAGTTTCCGAGTAAGAAAGGAATTTGCGAAAGCACCTAATGAAAAAGATCTGACTATTATTATTAAAATACTTTTTCCCATTTTTTGGTTCTTCCTCGGTTATGAAGTTTGAAGCTTAAAATTTTTTATTACGCCAGAGAGAGTTACTGCAAGCTTGCAGGTATACTTTTTAAGTAAGTACTTTTTAAAGTAAGAAAAACACATTTATATATTTAGCATTATTCTCAAGAGAATTTAAGCTACTTTTTCCTCTTTTATTTAAGTTATTTATTTTTGAGGAATAACATGTTAGGAGTTATTTCTTTACAGGAAAAAAAAGAATAACATTTTTGACAAGAACTATCTTGAACTTTAAAGGGGGGGGGAAAAAAATAGAATGTTGTCTCTTCGACACTTTAACACGTCTTATCTCATATATAACGCGTACTTTATCAAATATTTTAACAATTGCAACTACACATATATGAAATGTGGAATAATAATTGTCTAATAATTTTGTGTACCTCGCATTCCCATTTTCGATTCCACTCGATTTGTCGCTCGAATATTTCGACGTGTGTAACTCGACGATACCACCGGGGTCGATAATTTCTCGCGAAATCCACAACCCGGCCGGCCGGGTTTTCTAATAAACAGTGACCAAAGAAAAGCCATAACCACTAAAAGATCAAACTGCAGCGGCTTATCCCGCGGCTATTGCACTATGCATCATAATGCGGGATCGTAAACAGTGTCGCTGTAGTTTGCGAGTAAACGGCCAATAGCTCCCATGCGAAATTCTTTCGAGCCGACGCCATCGCTGCAGAAAAGTGTTTGCAGTAAAAAAAAAGAAAGTACGTGAGAGCGGACGAAGAGGGGGAGGAGGAACGAGTAATGATAATAATGCGCATGCAACGGAGGAAGATAAACCGTCACGCGCTCCCGAGGGTGCCGTGCGCCGATTTTGTATCCCCTTCTCCCCTAATCCCTTCGTCGCAATCGCGTAAATCTTCGAGAGCACGCCGTTCATGCTTTATGGAGCCTCATTGTTACTGCCCGTGATTAAGCTTAACGCTCCTCGAGGTCTGTACTGATTACAGCGTTGGAAATGCATGACAGGTGAAGTGCGATGTTAGCGAATATTGTCGAGAGTATAAGTCAAATCTTTGTTATTTTGAAAGATAAAAGATTGATATGGACGGAGCTCTGACATTACGAGGAGCAAATTATTTTGTAGCACTATTTCATAATTAAGTGTAAAGAGAGTACATTTTTTATTTCTTATATTATATTATGTTAAAATAATAATGTAACAAAAAATTGATTTATGCAAATATACTTTTCCTTACATACATTTCATCACAGCGAAATTATTTTAATAGACGAATTTTACGCGACACCATTAATATTGATTAAAGCATTGACTATACTATGTATTATTACGGCGAAATTTCACGGTGGATTTCATCAAATAGTGTAATATTCTTTATATTCTATAAACAAAAAAATTTATAGTTTGTAATAATACAGTATTTGATATCTATATACGAGAAAACAGTTGCGAGATTTTCTGTCATGCTCAATTGCCAATTCTCTACGCGACTTTGTAGAAGAGCATTATACTTTTTACGATACATTACATGCAATTTCCATTTTTCCAGAGTAAATTGTAAAGAAATAACTCTGGGCACATGATTTCCGATTGACAGAGAAGATTTGCAACAAGAAAGAAACAGAGATCGCGAGCTGTCGTTGAAAAAGATGGCTTTGAAATGTTGTATTTGAGCCCGTAGTTCATGCCACACACACACATTTTCGAGACAGTGCAGAGAAAAGAGACATCAAATAAAGAATTTTCTTTTTTCTTCACTATCTAGTTTCTAATTTAGCATTATCTCGACTTTCGACATTTTACCCCATGCTTTACACTATCCCGCTAAATTCGCTTTTAATTATTTAAAAATGTAGCGGATCTGCGTCAGCTACATTTTTCAGCTTGTTCGATTAGATCGAATGTTTTCTTACTTGTCAAGCAAAGCGATGCTAAATAAGGACACGAGAATACGTGCTCCTTCCCCCTCTCCATCGTTTTTCATGGATCGTTACGTACCTTCTAAAAATCATCTCTCGTGCGAAGGGCCGATGGGTCCCTACTCGACCAATGTCCGACGATTTCTCTCATTCTGCTGGACGCCGCTCCTCATCCTCTTCTGTCCTGAAAGATTACGAGCGATCGTTACCATTACGCGAATCGCGACCACGTGACTCCGATTAACAAATTATCGCTGTTATCGAAAAAAAGAGGGACAGAGAGAGAGAGAGAGAGAGAGAGAGAGAAGAAGCTTGATTACCGAGATAAACGCACGGCAATTTTTCCTCAAGTAAAACATCAGGGTTTAAACGGCACAGTTTGCTAATGGCGTATCGAAGGTGTAAAAAAAAAAAAAAATAATTGACCGATCGTTTCTACGCACACGAAAGATTAACTACATCGTATCACGCCACGAGTTACTTAATACCTTTACACACGCCACTTAACACTTAACGATGCCCGGCGATTTTTCTCCTAAATGACATTTTAGCTCTCTTCGTCCATCATTTTTGTAGTACAGCAAAGTGTGTCTCTCTTTCGGAAAAATTCTCGCGACCCCTCTCGCGCTACTTTCTACTTTTTCAAAATTAGCAAATATTCGATGGTCAGGATATTTGACAAATATATGTCGTGTGGGAAATAATTAGTATTGAGTGCGCAAGTGTCTGACTGTTCGAATGTTTGCGACATTAATAGGAGATTTTTTTTTATCTATTCGATGCGCGATATTTAATGCAAAAATTATCTAACGTAACGTGTCAGTAAAGTGGGATTATTCGATATAAAGAAATAATGAGAATCGCGCACGAGCGAAAATGCGAACGTTTGCTCGCAAATACATTTGATTGTTGGAGTTTTTGCCGAAAAAGAATACAAAATAACGAAGGGAGAGAGGGCATTCAACAAAGCGGAGCAGCTACACGTGAAACTTTTGGTATACTAAAAGCACATCCGAAGAAACTCGCGGAATTGTTCGATTTCTAGCTCGTTCAACTCGCTCGCATTCCTCTCGCCGAGAGAATCCACAAATTGGATTCTTCCACGTTTAATCATAAAGTATCAGTGGAATTTAGATATTTAATTCATAAAACTTTTTGCACTGCAAAAGAATGATATTCTTTTGAAAACATAAAATAAAAAGTGTATATATATATATATAATAAAAGTCGAAATACAATATGGATGTACGATATATTTCGTTTTCTTTTGTCAAAACTATAAAACCGGACCGCGGAAATATTTCCGCTTAAATAAATTTCTAACATAAAATCTCATTTTCCAGATTTACTTTATTCGGAAATTCGGGGAGACGAAGGCACGAAAGCGAGGAATACCTAAACGTGGAAACGAACGCGAGTCAGGCGAATCGGGCCGATAAGACCGTACAGTCATTGCGTATGTCACCGATGATGACGCGTATATCAACCGATATGCCACACAACGTGGCAACACAACGTCGTCGATATAATCATTTACATAACCGACATTCAACTGGTTCTTGAACTTCACTCTTCGATTCCTTTCGCCGTGGCGATCCTCCTATGCTATATCGATCCACGACCCACGACCACAACTAGCTGGAAGGAGGGACCGGCGCGTGCAAGACGAACAGACCAACGGCGGTGGACGTCGGAGAGAGGGCAAAAGGTATTACAAGTCGTGTGTAATATTTGTTTTTTTGTTTTTTTTTCCTTTTTTTTTCATTCTACACTACGCACCTCGTGACACGCGCGTCGTAACGCAGGCGAGTAAAAAAGATGATAGCCGCGTCGCTTTAACGCGCCTTCGAGAAATATAAAATATATCAAGAAAATGCACTATATGCGTCTGATATCAAGAAAAACAACACGATAAACTCGTTTCTCAAAAGACGTCATATCGAGAAAGATGGAACGAATGTCGTTGAATCGGCAAAATGTTAAATTCTTCAATACCGGAAATGATTGCAATTTTAATAAGTCACGATGTTTCGTTCACGTGTCGCTATTTTATCCAAAACGAATCAACGTCCACTTTTATGCAAAATGAACTGCCATTATGCCAATAACAAAATTCGTAAAAATAACCAAAGCACTCCAATTTTTCTCAAGGACAAGGATTTCTAAAGCGACGATGCCGTGATTTCTTCTCGATGAATCTGCCGATGAACTAACCCGTCTTTTGTCGAGAGAAACGTCACTTTCAATATCGTTATCGCAGAAACGATTGCCGACGAAGGGCTGATATCGCGAAAAGAGGTTCCTTAATGCGTTGGGGCGAAAGCGAGGATAGTTGATCCGTTTTTGAGTATCGGCAATCATCCACCACCATTAGATAGAATAGTAACAGCACAAAATGTAATATTTCTTCAGTAGATTCAGTAGAAGATTCAATTTCTGTCGAAGCAAGGTAAAGTACACTCGAAACAACGTTCAAAAAGGAATCTTACAAAAGAGACATCGTCGACGACACTGACAAGACAGAGCCGGTATCGCGCATGAGCGAGGAACCGAAAGAGGCCGGTATATCGGGCCAGAGATACGTCCAAAGGGAAAATCGAGAGCGATGGGAACTCACCGCGTCCCACGAGGAAGAGGCACGTCGACATCGACACGTAGAAGAAGTTTTCGAGCGACACCTGTGCACACGGATTCGTGCAAAGCGACTCGAGGTCGTCGAGCTCGAGCGGCGGAGGTCGGAAAAGCGAGCGAGCCGGTTGCGCGTGGGAAAAACGATGTGCATACGATGCCGGTATATCGGACAAGAAGAGAGAGAGAGAGAGAGAGAGAGAGAGAGAGAGAGAGAGAGAGAGTAGAGTAGAGTAGAGTAGAGCCACCACGAAAATCGTGTGGTGGCGTGCCAGCCGATGGTCCCGGACCAACCCGATCGATATACCCTTTTTTCGAGAGTACCTCCTCTCTCTCTCTCTCTCTCTCTCTCGGCCACTCTCTCGGTTCGCTTCGTCTCCCTTTCGCCCGTTTTACTTGGTCTCGTTCACGAACTTTGCCTCACCCTCGAGACGAGACGAAGGTGGACGACTGGCCCCGTCTATCTTCGATAAAAACGAACGCTCTGGAAAACGCGTGGAAACGATCTGAATGGTGACAGACTCAACGGATAAATCGAGATGTCACGACGCGTGTCTCACGGGCGCGTAAACGTACCTGATGAGAGCGGGAGCGCGAGAACGGGACGCGAGAGAGAAAGAGAGAGAGAAAGAGAGCGATTCTCCTCTCCTTCACACTTGGCTCTCTCTTCTCCGAGACTCTATTTTTCTCCTCGCTCCTTCTCCTCCCCCGGCGGCGAAAGGAGGCAGGAGGAATCTTCCGGTTGCAGCTTTCTCACCTCGCCGTATAACGCCACGCGGGAATCAATACGCGCGCCTGCCTCGAGCCTTTTTCTCTCTCTCTCTCTCTCTCTTGTCGCGCACTAACCACCCTTTACGCTCGTTCACCCTCTCACCCGCGCGTTCACTTTCTCTATCTCTCTTCTCCACTCTTTCTCTCTCCGACACCCACCCTCATCGGCTAAACCCCTCGTCCACTCCGCCTCTCGCGATGGTTCGCTTCCTCTCTCCCTCCCGCGCGAGCGCACCCTTCGGAGTATAGTACGCTACTCTGCCGTACGTTGCCGAAGAGAGCACTTCTCCTCCCTCGCTACCTTGATATACTCGGACGGTGCACCGTATCTCCGTCCTTGTCCTTCTCTCTCTTTCCTCGCTTCGGACAGAGTTATTTCTCCTCGTGGAGGGTCGGCGAACGAAAGAGCACCTCGTCGACGACAATGACGGCGACGACACGAGAAACACAATTACAAACTCGCATGCACGTACGCACGGCGACGACGCGAACAGGAGAGAGAGAGAGAGAGAGAGAGAGAGAGAGAAAGAAAGAGCGCGTGAGAGGTGCACGCGTGAGTATATTTCGCGCGGGAATTGCGAGCTGCCCTTACGTCAGAGAACTGAGGACTACCCTCTCGCGGAGTGTAACGCGCCCCGCCGTATAACTACGACTATACGCTCGGCCGCCGTCGCGCGGACATGTCGAGGGCTGCGACACGCACGCAAGCGCGCAAGCGAGCGATAAAGACGACGAGGGTGCGAGGAGCAGGGCTGACGATGGCCACGACGACGACGACGACGACGACGACACCGACGACATGCTATATAGGTATAACGCGAAGCGTCGCTCGTTTTTCATCTTTGCCAACCGGACGCCCTCGATCGCGAATTGCGCCGAAAACTATCGATCTCGCACACCCTTAGTTTTCGAATTTCCTCGCCGGAGAATTTATTTTTTCCCGCGAATCTCTTACATCTCGATGAAAAGCGTGTGTAAATCTAGTAAGATTACGTATTCTTGCGATTTATTTGATACAATGTTGCAGTAAGATTTTGCTCTTTATGCGCAAAAAGGGTAAAAGTAAACATTCTTTAGAGATAGAATTAGTAGAGTATTGTAGATTCTTGAGATGTTTAAGAAGAAGTCGAGGAAAGAATTGGAATTTTTATCACTCCAAGAGGATTGTATCCCGATGCAAATCAGATAAAATTCTTTGTCTTTATGTATATTTTACATTTCCTCTATATTGCATAACAAAAGGAGAATATTTGACATACGATAAAGCGATGAAACTGTATTACTTGCACGCAGGGCGACTTAAAATTTTCGTCATTCTCTCCGAGAAACGGCGTTATGGTGCGGCGTCGATTATTGCATACTGATTACAGGAACATCTTAAGAAGCCCACTACTAAAGTAGATGCTTAAAGAAACTTTAAAGGCTGCCGAACAGATCCAACGGCGCGCAGTGTTCAAAGTTTTCATCAGAACTGACGTCTCTTTTCGACTAGCGCTTAAAATTCAAACTTTTGCGAGAAAGTTGTAATATAAAGGAGTACATTTTCATTAAGAATTACTAAGAATAACTTAAAACTAACTTGTTGCAAAAAGCAATACTAGCGATTTGGAAAAGTGAACAAAGTTTGTAATTTACAGTAGTTGCAAGACTGATAAAAAATTTTGTATGTCCTTGTTTTTCTTCATTTTATATATATATATAAAAAAAAATAAATAAAAGATATTTTATAAAGATATTTATGAATATTATTTAGCGAGATGTGTGTTTTGTTATTCTGCTCTCCCCATAGCAATATTGTATATTTAACAATAAGTTATAAAAAAATCCTAATAAGTATATATAAATATAAATAAATATATATATATATATATATATATATATATATATATATATATATATATATAGCTTACGTTTACGAGATTATTAAGCCGTTTATTTGAATCGACAAGTTGATGAATTTGTTTGTATTTTCGCGATTCATTACACCTACCAAATCATTTATCATCGATAATAGCGGAAAAGAATCAATCAATTTTTTATTGTTGCTAAGGCATCTTAGTTTCTATTTTGAATAATTTCTCAAAATAATCAAAAAGATAATTATTTAAATTGCAAAATAAAAAATGTTTTATAATCTAAAGTAACTTTTAATAAAAGAAATAATTAATGAATTGGTAAATCGTTTTTTTTTTTTTTTAATTATTTGTGTTTATATTTTTTTCTATAACTGCATTAGCATACGTTTCTTTCTATATTGTTGTAGGAAAAGATCTCTTATTTACAATGCACATTTTACATTCGAGTTGATAAGTTATCCCTCTTAAAAGTGATCGACAACTTAAAAGATTTAGATTTAAATCAATGACTTCTTTGTCGTTGCTGACAATCCTAAATGTTCTACTTCCGGTTCGGTTATTCCAGTCTGGAATCGATTGGGGTGATCCCCTCGTGTCAAAAACACTTGTCGGTATGGAAGATGTCACGTTAATTCTTGGCCTAGGTAAGGAAGTATTTATCCAATTGTCAGCTCATAAATTTTAGGAACGTAACAGTCGGCGAATTAAATTTTCAAATAAAATCAATGATGAATTAAATCCATCGAACTCTCGCGACACATCAAATAGGAAATGTCATAGATTACAAATTTTGATAGCGAATATTAATATTGAATAATTTAATACAGCGTTTCATTAGATAATTACGTTATACATTGAACGTCGAAATCTATATATTAATTGTTAATACGAGATAATTACTTGGGTATGGAAATTATGTAAGCAAAATCACCTCGTTTTGTTAGACATTGCTACTTGTACAAAATAATTTTAATTTCTCATCATTTCGATTCCGTTCATGGCTTTGACTTTTAGTGACGAAATTTAAAGTAATTATTCTAAAATTGTTTGAAAAGATGATTATTCACGAATTATTCATCATTAATAAAAATGTTAGAAAAAAGTTTAACACAACTCTAGTATACGGTGCTGCGTTTGGACAAGATTTGAATGAACGGCGGGCAGCATTCACACCTTTTTCAACCCCTTTCTTCTACTCGCGACCTCGTCCACTTCGAAAGCTCCGATGTACACTAAAGGTTACGATGGTTGACACGCGAGCGTTGCCGCGTGCACATGGATGTCACATACACTTGGCCATCTACGCACGAAATGCACAGGCGCAGTAACGTGTCGAAGATTTTTTCGCAAATCTATAAAAGAGACGTTCTTATATAATTTTCTGATTATTTTCAACAAAAGAGATTGAGAAAATTGTCCGCAACTGAAATAGATTATATGTTGGAATATTTTTTACAAATAATTTTTTTATTCAATCATGGATAATTAAGGTTATTAATAGTACATCAAGTACATAATGATTCTTCGTGCTTGCAATTTTCCCTCCTCCATTTTTTACTCAAGCGATTAGATTATGATCGTATCGTATCTCTCGCGAATTTCAATCTACCATCCATCGTCAAGATCTGGCCGTGACTCGCAGTGGAAGAGATACGTCACTGGTCGGCCGCGTACGCATTACGTCGATCTGGACGTGCGGCTTACATACAAACGCCGATACGCTCGCTCTCCCCCTATTTCCATCCCCTTCTCCCTTCCATCGGCACGTACTACGGGAATACTACGTTCTGTGATGCGGGGCAATTAAGCCCGAACCACCCCCACTCGCGGCCCTTCCACCCACGCCACCAACGAACGACCACACGGACTTCGGACCTGCCGCGGGGGCGCAAGTCTGTGTCTTCTTTTACCACCCCCTACCGTTTATCCATTCGTTCATTCATCGGAAAGAACACACCTTGACCGGCTTCACAGCTTCAAATCGGGGAAATCCAGAACCGTTCGATAAACCAAAGAAGAAATGTGAAAGGCATCACGTTATGTGGTACGTAATTAAAATTTACAGTGCTCATGAATAAACATACAATTTCTAATATGATCGATAAATAATAATAATATATATAATAAATTTAATTTGAAATTATTAAATAAGTTGTATTTAATATTTGATTTACAACAAATTACAACAATATATAATAAAGATCAATCTATAATGAAAGTAACGTGTTACTTTCTAGTACGTTTTTTAAAAGCATTTAAAAATAAAATTTAAGAATATATAAATTAAATATGTATATATAAAAACATTTTAAATTACACTTTTCATAAAAATTAAAGTTACATTTTGATATTTCTTATGTATATATATATATATAATCTTTTGATTACTTATCTTTTCTCGAGTAATTATGTTTTCTCGTCTTATCTATATACTCATCTTGATTTAATAATGCTTTTGACTCCAGTCGTAATAATTGCCCAGATGATGTACGATAAATTTCTTCTGTTATATTATCAAGAGTCCTTAATAATATTTCAACATGATATCGCGCGCAAAAGGGACAATGAGATCTCATCTACAGTCGCGAGTAGGATCTGTCGAGTGACAAGTGGTACACGCGGCGCCATCTGCGTTGTCGATATGGCAAACTCGGCCGTCCAAAACGATACATGCGGCGTCACCTATGCATGGATGCGGCAAGCACGGAATCATTTTGACGGTTGGTTGCCTCCATCATTAAATGCACGTGTGTTAGCCTGTCGCACGGCACATTCGATTTTTGGCGCACAATTAGATAATATTTTGGAGTGTTTCGCGCGATCAGAATCGCGGAGAAAAATCATACGTGTGATAATTTTTTGAAGCGTCTCGTTATCACGAGTTTCCGCGACGGATCAGCGAACGATATCTGGTTTCTTTTGTGCTAGACTGGAGGTGAGTTTTCCGAACCCTCACTCTTGTAACGGCTCGCTACTCTCCTTGTCGTGACCGTTTACGGCGCTATGATATAACATTAAATATTTTTGCATTCTCGTATTCTCGTCCGCGGTGTGTTTCTTTTTGACACGTGTCCGCGAAAAAGCGCCTAACCTACGTCTTATATAACGCGGCGAAAACGCCGCGACTGCCAATAGGCCGCCTTTCCGAGGATGGTCTTTCGTTCGTGAATTGTAACGACTGGGTAAAATTATAGGTGAAAGAGGAAGGCAATGCCGTCCGACGCAAAGAAGAAACAGCAGCAAAAGAAGAAGGAGGCCGCGAAGGCGAGGCAATCCGGGAAAAAACCGTCGCAGAGTAACAATCAAAAAACAGCCGACGATAATAAAGACCAGAATCCGACGTTGGGAGATTTGCAGAATGGAACCAATGGCACGGCTATTAGCGCCGAAGGTAGGTGTAAAATTATATTATTTTTTATTTCTTCTTTAGAGAATTTCAATGAGTTCTCATACTTGAATCAGTTTGTAGTTATTTTTAATGTTTAATTTTTAATGTTATGTTATATATTCATGCAATATTTTAAGAAAAATATTTGAAAAATTAAAACACATTTTTAAATGCTATTTGCAAATGTTTTTAGAAAGTGATGTACATTTTTTGCTTTTTTTAAATATTTACAAAATTTATATTTAATTTGGCATTGTACTCTCTCTTTAGTATGAATTGTAATTTAGAATAATTTCAATACTTTTACTTTCTAAAAATTATTCAAAATGCTGTCATACATATGACAAGACAAATAAATTTGAAATAATCTAATCTAAATAAGAATAATTAAATTTTTAAACATTTTAAAATTTCGTACACTTTAATATAGTATAACCTTGATATATTTAATCTTTATAATAAATACTTATATTATTTGTCATAGTATTTTATTGTGTTATTCTAGACTCATCAATCTGTTTACAAAACTTTATATTCTATAAAATAGTTACATACACTATTTGCAACTACCTATGCTTATTTCATCAAATATTTGTATTAGCATATATATATATATATATATATATATATATATATATATATATATATATTTGTATAATATATATTTGCAGAGGCATTATGTCTGAAATTGGAAGCAGATGCCAGACTCAATGCAGAAGCACGTTCATGTACCGGATCATTGGCTTCGCATCCGCGCAGTCGAGACATAAAGATATCTAACTTTTCAATTACTTTCCATGGCTGTGAACTGCTGCAAGATACCATGTTGGAATTGAATTGTGGCAGACGTTATGGTTTATTAGGTCTAAATGGTTCTGGAAAATCTACATTGCTAGCAGTATTAGGAAACCGTGAAGTTCCTATTCCACAGCAAATAGATATTTTTCATTTAACTAGAGAAATGCCTGCGAGCAATAAAACGGCTCTGGAGTGTGTAATGGAAGTTGATGAGGAGCGTGTACGATTAGAGAAGCTTGCTGAAGAATTAATAGATTGCAACGAAGAAGATGCTCAGGTTTGGTATAAATTATTTACATTCATACTTGCTATAATCTAAAAATTTTTATTTAGAAAAAGAAAAATATTTTTTATGCCCAAAATATAGGAACAACTCATGGATGTATACGAGAGATTAGAAGATATGGCTGCCGACACGGCGGAAGCTCGTGCTGCTCATATTTTACATGGTTTGGGTTTTACTGCAAAAATGCAAAAAATGCCTACCAAAGATTTCTCAGGAGGTTGGAGAATGCGTATAGCTCTTGCTAGGTATGTAAAAACTTTATGTACATATATACACACACACACACACACACACACACACACATATATATATGGTTTGAGTATACAAAACATCATTTATATATGTGTTATATTTAGATTTTACAGCATTTTTTTGGCATTTTTTTTCAGAGCACTTTATGTAAAACCGCATCTATTGTTACTCGATGAACCAACCAATCATCTTGATCTGGATGCTTGTGTATGGCTGGAGGAAGAACTAAAAACCTATAAACGAATACTCGTTATAATCTCTCATTCTCAAGATTTTCTCAATGGAATTTGCACCAATATTATTCATGTGAATAAAAAGCAGTTGAAATACTATACTGGTAATTATGAGGCATTTGTTAAAACAAGGTAAGCTACAAATGGTAAAATGCTCCCATATCTTATAATGTTGCTGATTCTTTAATTACATCAATGTTTCTTTAGAATGGAGTTACTTGAAAATCAAGCAAAGCAATACAATTGGGAACAAGATCAGATTGCACATATGAAGAACTATATTGCACGGTTTGGTCATGGTTCTGCGAAACTAGCTCGACAGGCTCAATCGAAAGAAAAGACTCTAGCAAAAATGGTGGCTCAAGGTCTGACAGAAAAAGTTGTCAATGACAAAGTGCTAAACTTTTATTTTCCTTCGTGTGGAAAGATTCCGCCGCCGGTTATCATGGTTCAGAATGTCAGTTTCCGCTACAACGAGGATGCGCCTTGGATTTACAAGAATCTGGAATTTGGAATCGATTTGGATACTAGACTCGCATTGGTTGGACCAAATGGAGCAGGAAAAAGTACGCTGTTGAAACTGTTGTATGGCGATGTATGTATCAATAAATATATGTTTTATTTATTAATGTCTCTGCATTCGTTATTTTTTTCTTTCTACAAAATAAATAATGTCGTGTTACAGTTAGTGCCGACAAGCGGAATGATTCGCAAAAATAGTCATCTCCGAATCGGCAGATATCATCAACACTTGCACGAACTATTGGACTTGGATGTGTCACCTCTTGATTACATGATGAAAGCTTTCCCTGAAGTCAAGGAGCGTGAGGAAATGAGAAAGATTATTGGTCGCTATGGTCTAACCGGACGTCAACAGGTATATCAAAATTTATCAAAGTGATTTGTTTCAAAAACAGCACTCAAATATATCATTATATCATTTTATTTCTTTTATAGATTTGTCCTATTCGTCAACTGTCTGACGGTCAACGTTGTCGAGTAGTATTCGCCTGGTTGGCTTGGCAAGTGCCTCATCTGTTGCTGCTTGATGAGCCTACTAATCATTTGGACATGGAAACGATTGATGCGCTCGCCGATGCCATTAATGACTTTGATGGTGGCATGGTCCTCGTTTCGCATGATTTCAGATTGATTAATCAGGTATGTACATTTTTCTGTATCATCATTACTCTAATTTAATCCGATGTATATTTTCTATGCTCAATTTGTAGGTTGCTGAAGAAATCTGGGTATGTGAAAATGGCACAGTTACAAAATGGAGCGGTAACATTTTAGATTATAAAGAACATCTCAAAGACAAAGTTCTCTCAGATAACCAAAAGAGACAAAAGGATTTGGCAAATCGGGGCAAATAATAGGAGTTTGCACAATTTGCCACATTTCTCTCTTTTTCCAATGCACTATGTCTCCATTTATAGAAATTTTTTTGCGAAAAATCGTAACATACTAATTATCACTGAATATACGCGCCAGTTCATAACATTTCAGTGATGATCGGTCAGATTACTTATTGTTAGTTAATTTATTAAAGTATTAAGTCGAAATTGTGGATTCTCTGTTTGACAACCCACAAACAGTTGCGGCACAGTATTCGCGACACATTAGAAATCTAGACATCTGAAAAAATGTTCGTGTATATTGCAAATTGAATCTAAATAAATTACTGACGATTGATTAATGATAAATATATCTTAAACTATGACATGAAAGTAGAAAAAAAAAGACGAAAGAAACCAACGATTTCTCTTTTATGATTAAATTCTTTATTAAAAATTCTCATCAGTCTATAAAATAATTTGATTCTCTTCAAGAATATAAAATATTGTAACATGTACAAATATACGCAGGTACGATCGATTATAGTCCTAAAGTACATTTTTATCTGTATACGTATATAAATAACTATATATAATAATATAACATATGGAAGACACACCGTTTTCACATATATTTCTGCATACTGCAAAATATTCTTAGTGAATCGCGTTTTTAAACGATATTAAAATATATTCTTTATGTGATACTTTCAATATAAAGCACTGATGAATTTTCAGTAAATATAATCTTCTATTCATTTCAGTTTTATACTTTGAGATCAGCGATGATCTATATTTATGTATTTGTCCGCCCGAAACGTTCCTATATATAATCCTTTTTTTATACACTACATTTGTAAATCTGGCAATTGTATTTATTACATTATGTATATAACTTTTGTTGTGACCGCGTGACGACGGCAATTAACCCAAAGCCACCATGAGAAAATAAAAATAGACATCAAAGAAAAAGTTAGATAACTGGAAAGTACCAACTGTGCGAAAAAGAGATTTGATTCCATTATGAAACAGATATATGCTCAAACTGGTGTAGAGGCTGGGATAGAGCAGGCAACTTCTTGAGCTAATGCAGCATTTCTCAAGACCAACAAATGCGTATCCATGTCATTTAAGGCTTGATCGATGAAGGCCAATTTCCTGACTTGACTCTTTGGCACACCATGCTTGGTTACTAATGCCAAGTGAGTCACAGCCAGTACTAAAGCTGCCACTCTGGCCTCTAGCAGTCTGGCATCCAATGGTGGATACAGACTGCGGACAACATCGTCTACACGAGGCGGTATACGTCGAGCAACCTGAGCAAGAATAAAATGCAATAATCTGATAGAAACAGCACAGAAAAATAACATACAATGCTTGCACATACATCTACTATTTCTAGTGGGACAGTGTTACTATTGACAGTTCCAGCAATAGTGGTAAGACTGGCTGCAAGAGTATGGCAAGATCGAAGCACCGCTATACAAGGTGGAGCCAAGCCAGTGGCATCGTCTATCCATCTAAAATATGCAATAATATTATCTTCCTAATAAACTGTATGTTAAACATTTAAGTTTTCACAAAAATTAATCAACATGGTAAAAAAATAAGAAATCGTAAAAAACAATCTTGATAAATTTTGTAGCATAAATTAGCTTAATTTTATCAAGATGTCAAAAAGAAAAATAATAATAATTTGAATAAAAATAAACTAATGTAAATATGATGTTATTTATTGATCGCACCATTCATATTGCAAAATATAGTGCTTCGTCAATGTTTATAACTCTATTCGCACCTTTCAGCACCTGCCAGCCATTCTTCGCTCTCCCATACATCTAGTCCCAAGCCGGTGATGTTCTCTCCTTCAAGTAGATCGGAACTTAACTCCGCAGAGTCCTTTTGATTCTGAAAAATAAGAATATGGCATTCCTTGCTAAGACTATTTAACAGTTTCCGACTCTGTCATCAAACTCACATAGTAGCAACGCTGCCTGCGACAGATAACCAAGAGTACCAAGAGTGCACCAAGAAAGACCGCAGCTAATGCACCCAACGCAACTGCGACCACTGTCTCCATACCAGTAGCAGTGGCCGGTGGTCCAGCATTGCTTATGGATATTGATGAGCTCATATTATTAAACACGAATATAGTAGTGGCTACCAATCGACGATCTTTCAAATCGAAGCGTCGATGAAAAAAACTAACCGAAAGCCCGAAACAGAAGATAGCATCAACCACTAACTTACATTGACATTTGGAACAAAAATATCAACAATCGAACAGGTTTGTCGTGTAATAAGCCATTCTCCCGTTCCCGTCTCCCACTTCTCGCTTCCCGCTAATGATGGAGACGACGGTGAGAGGCGGAGACAGTCGCGGATTTTAAGTTTCATTCATTGTACGAGAACAGCTTGTGATTGGTACGTGCGTTACGTAAAAACGTTCGAACCTCAACAAATGATCGGAGCATTACATGAATTAGTTGGACCAATCGGGAATCGGGCAGACTTCGTCAAGGTCAAGTCAAGCCTAGTCAAGACATGCTCTTCTGCTCTTTACATCCCCGCGTGATAGCTTGCCGCTGGCAAATTTCGCCTCATCGGCGATCACGTTTAGGCGCATCATTCGTTTCATCATCCGCTCTTCCTTCAAACCACGGCTACGAATCGTAGCTCGTGGCTTGGATTTGTTTCAACTTCTGCGCGATTGCATGTTTATTGTCACTACGGACGACATAACCTGTACCACTTTGCGACGTTTACTTCGAATTCAACGTCAACCTTGTATACGCCGAGACCTCTCGATGACTATCGTTAACTCAGCAGCAAATAAATTTCGGAAAGATCATCATAGCTGATACACTGGCCAAAGAATATATATTAGAACGAATATAAGAGATTGGGCATTGTCTGTTTGGAGGTAACATTGGGCTATACTGTACAGGATGGACAAAGAAAGCAACAGTGCGATACCCAGATTGAGACAGGATTATCTGCATCTCAAGATGGATCCAGTACCATATATTCTTGCGGAACCAGTACCTACCAATCTATTAGAATGGTGAGAGATATTTTGTTTAAACAAGTACATAATACATCTTTAGCACGAGCAGCTTAATATAGATATTATTTGTATTTCAGGCATTATGTGGTTAAGGGACCAGAAAGTACTCCATACGAAGGTGGATATTATCATGGGAAAATCCTATTTCCAGAAGAGTTTCCATTTAAGCCACCTAGCATTTATATGTCCACACCAAATGGCCGATTTTGTGTTAATGCAAGACTGTGCTTGTCTATTTCTGATTATCATCCAGAAACATGGAATCCAGCATGGAATGTATCTACTATTCTCACTGGCTTGCTTAGTTTTATGGTATAAGTTTCTTTCTGTATAGGGATATTAATATTATAAAAGAGATATTATAAAAGAGCTTTATATCAAATAAAGATTTTCTGTTTACAGATGGAAAAAACTCCTACACTCGGTAGCATAAATACAACAGATAATGAAAAGAAACAGCTAGCTATGCAGAGTTTAGAGTACAATCTTAAGGACAAATTGTTCTGCGAGCTCTTTCCGGAAACTGTTGAGGTATTACTCTATTATATTGTAAAACAAGCACACAATTATATACAGACTATATAATACATTATTGAATTGGTTTTGGAAATTATGATCTTATCACATATATTGTAGGCAATCAAAACTGAATTGGAACATCGGAAAGGGAAGAAACTTGATGAGCCAAGATGAAGGAGTTGAATTTTCTACATCTTGTCAGATGCCGATTTTCATCCTGATCTGTCCTCTTCTAAAAGATTACAAACTTGTAATCTTTTAGATTACAAGTATTTTTATGATTATTCAAGTTGTTGAACATAATGAATCATCACCGCTATCAGGTGCACAGCAATTTTTAGACATCAGCGCTTAAAAAGTACAAAAAGATTATAACGTTTGATAGTTACCTGTAACAAAAACATAAGTGTAAAAAATAAGTAGTTGATCACACAAACATTTAATCTTGGACGCTTATAATATCTGTCGCGGAAGATATTTTTTACGCCCAATTTATCTGACATACAATTTTTGAATTGTATATATATATGACACAAGTTTACAGTTTTTGAACATAAAAGAGTAATGAAAATATCAACGAGAAAACATATGCTAATAGTGAAAGAATAATATTTATCTATAACATTTATATTTAATCATAATTGGCAGTTTTTTTATTTAGTAATTGGCTAAACGTCATCAAAATATTGAACAAATCAATGCATTCGCGCAATTTTCAATGGACGAAAAACACAATCTTCGTAAAATTTCTAAGACTTCTCGAACTTTTTAATTTTATGATAGTAATTGTCTACATTTATTTTGTCAAAAATATGTATAATAATTAGATTCTTTTATTAATTAAGGATTTAAAAGAATGACTATTTTTAAAAAATTTCAAATATTTAACAATTTAATAATTGGTAAGTCTTTTTCAGTATATATATATATATATATATATATATATATATATATATATAAATAAAAACTAAAAACTCAAAGTAATACGGGTTTACTATTCACGGCTCGCACTTAATCAATTTTGCAATATAAATTCGATAATATATTTTACTAGTCGACTTTTTTTTTAAGCATAAAATACTTAAACAGAAGATATTTTATTTAAGTATAAAAAGTTCTGTGTATATTATATGTTATTTGCTGAGAGTCAACTAATTCTGATTAATTTATGTAATAGATGTGATATATATGTGTTAACATAAACAGAATTATTAATTTTTATTGTTTGACATATGCAAAGAAAGATTAGATTAAGAATGAATTATATAATTAGAAATTTTGTTATAGATGATTCTGTTCCAATTGAATTAATCATTTATTAAGTTGATCATAATTTGATCAATTTTTTCTTTTTCTCGAAAAGTACATAGACGAGATACTATTAAGGACCATGGGTATTTTTATGATCAAATGGGGCTAGTGATAATTGAATGATATTGATATTATCGGCCGTTTTGCTGCATTGAAGATAATTACACTAATTATTTAATTTATATACAATTAATTTTATTCATCCAGTCATTGTTTTGTTAACGAAAATGCATCGACAGAATCATTAAAGACCAATTAGTTTTATATTGGAAAAACACTCGCTACACGCTATTGTAGGTAAGTAAATCTTTGCATTGTCGAGATGATAAAATAGTAATCTTACAATAAAATGTATATTTTGTTGTTCTTAAAGCAGTTACATAAGAGATCTATACATTCTCGACAGTAAAAACAATAACTGGATGAACTAAAATAAGGCTCAGCAAGTTTTTCTTTCAATTACACTAAATCTCATAAGACTGCCGGTTTTTAATGATATCTCGTCGCGTTGATATAGATTTATAGATAATCCATTACAAAGTGATTCTCGATTTAAGTGTTCGAAATATTAATTTTTCCCGCCAATGTGACAACACTGCGCGCAAGCGGACGAATTCATTGGACTCTGGTAAACTTCATCATATGCTTTCCATTGTCGCGCGACAGCTCGCAGCTGTCAAGTTACGTGGATCATCGATGATTGTATGATCCCATCGAAACACACTTCTCGTCTAGCATCTTCCGCTCCAAGTAACTCCGAGACCGAGATCATCGTCTTGTTGCGTGTTCGTCCTCATCATCCTATATAACGTAACCTATTTCATGCGACGTTTGCAAAATTGTCAGTCTCGGTAATATTGTCATCAATTTCGCGAATAAATCCCGCCAAGAAATTGTCGTGATAGCTGTTTTCACTTGAAGTTTGCAATGTGCAAACATTTCGCGATTTGACGGTACTGAGACGGCGACGAGAAAATCAACTTGTGACAATTGTACATTGTCAAATTTGTAAATATTGCGAATTAAGTGCGAGCCGTGAAGATTTTTAATAAGCTGGGCGAGAAATATATAGCGACGAGTATAGGAAACTGGGAGATAAGATCTGTTCGGAGATAACAGTGGGCTATATGGTAAGGATGAATAGAAAAACTAACAGTGCGACAGCCAGATTGAAACAGGATTATTTGCGACTCAAAAAGGATCCAGTACCATACGTCCTTGCGGAACCAGTGCCTTCGAATATATTAGAATGGCAAGTGTTTTATCGATATTCTGTTTAAATTGACTTTTTGGTTGGCTTCGAGTACAGAGTGATTAATACAAAGCTACTTGTTTTAGGCACTATGTAGTCATAGGACCAGAAAAGACTCCATACGAGGGTGGTTTTTATCATGGAAAGCTCATATTTCCAGGAGAATTTCCGTTTCAACCACCTAGTATTTATATGACCACTCCAAATGGTCGATTTAAAGTCAACACAAGATTATGTCTTTCCATTTCCGATTTTCATCCCGATACATGGAATCCAGCATGGAGTGTATCTACCATTCTTACAGGCTTGCTTAGTTTTATGGTAAATATATCTAGATATCTAGAAATAACATCAAAAATATTGAAAAATCTTATATGATATTGTATTTATACAGATTGAGAAAAGTCCCACACTTGGTAGCATTAATACAACAGATTATGAGAAGAGACAGCTAGCTGCGCAGAGTTTAGAATACAATCTGAGGGATAAGATGTTTTGTGAGCTCTTTCCAGAAACTGTTGAGGTATTTTGTTATATACTGTAAAATATGTACATAAACTATTATATCAATATGTCATTACTGAAATATTAGAATATTCTTATTTGATGTGAGATAACATATAATATTATTGCAGGCGATCAAAACTGAACTAGAACGTCGAAAAGAGCTTGAAAAACAAGCAAGGCATCAGTCCACTGCATCCGAGGTCTCTTCCTTGATACGAGATCAATTACAGAGAGAACAGAGCCCATTACATAGCGCACTGGCCAATCTCGTCGTTATTATCGGCTTTGCAGCATTCGCGTACACAGTGAAATATGTACTGAGGAGCATAGCTATGGAATAAGTCGGAATCTGAATTTCAAATCGTAACGAGCACGAAATGGGAGAGTCATAGCGATCATACGTGTACATTTTGGAATGCGATGAAGAACACAAAAAGAAGATATTAGGCTCCAATATTTGCCTATTAATCTATCGTTCAAATCTGTGCAATATACGGTTTTGCACAGGAGAACTTTTTCCAGCGTGAAATTTTTGAATAGTTTGATAGATTTTTATATCAAAGTTGATTGTAACATACAAGCTGTATTGTAACCGCGAATTCTATTCAAGCTATTCATCAATGAGGAAGAGTCATCGCAACCTCTCTTAATTCAATTGAAAGAGATGTGTAACAGATGAAACAATTTAATCATAGTGGCTTCCCGCCTCTTTTATATCAGATTTGCACTCTTCTAATAATGTAGAGGAACTAAGTTTCTTTGCTTATGGTGCTGCAACATTCTTCCTTTCATGAAATTTTTTTACACTTTTAAGATTAATTAGAGTCAAAATATATCCAGAGAGAGAAATACACATTTTACACAATATATCTACCACCTAGTCTTGTTACAGAGAATCTCTTGGATAGAAATGCACAAATTTATTGCACTCTACAATGTGCCAATGAGAGTAAGTCTAAAAATGTAATTAAAGATCAGATTATGCTTGATAATCTAACTTATTCCATTCATTGAACAA
Source organism: Cataglyphis hispanica (assembly GCF_021464435.1). NCBI lineage: Eukaryota > Metazoa > Arthropoda > Insecta > Hymenoptera > Formicidae > Cataglyphis > Cataglyphis hispanica. The sequence goes on from NC_065963.1 coordinate 7,810,509, forward strand.
GTTTATTTTGTAAATAGATATTGTAAGAACAAAGAAGCACGTCATATATAATAGAAATAGTCACTATATTAACATAACAAATTAATCTGCCGAATGTAACTGTATTCATTGAATCATTACCTCGAGACTTTCTTTAAAAAAAAAAAAAAAATGGTTTAATTAGCTTTTTCGCTATGAATGGCGTATGTATATATACATATATGCCTTTTTATTATATTTATTTTTGCATATAAGATGTCAATTATTAATAATTGAATATTTGATTGTGAAACGATTTGATATCCGATAATATCTCAATCTATCTAATGGTAATGTGGCAAGTTTTTATAAGATATGAGCAAAACTTTTCACAACTTTTTATTTTAAAGTATTTGATACATTTGATGCATCAATTTTATAAAACCAAAATAAATACTAATGTTGTGTTGCTAACATCTTTTGTATCGCAAGGTGATAGAGAGTTTCATAAGTCAGTAGCATATAATAGTAATAGTTTCATACCGAACATACATAGCGAACGCTTTTAGTCTCAAGCGCGCTGTATCGTGAAAGGGTTAATATATTTCTCATTTATTCTTTAAAAGACTCGTGGGATTATTTTTCTATTTTTTTTTTTTTTTATACATGAATTTCTTCCATTTAAATATTTCCAATATTTCTTCCTTCATTGGCACAAAGAAAATATTTACAAGGTGTGCAGGTAAATTCACTCTCTTCCATAATTATTATTTATATTATATTGAAAAAGAAGGAATAAAATTTTTTCTAACTTTTGGATAAATGTTAAAGTATGATTTAACTATATTGAAAGTAAAACTATAATTAATTTTTGTATATTTATCAGTGTGTGTATGATTGATTTCTACGAGCCACAATCTTGAATTTTATTATACTTAATCCCTCAACAGTGATAAAATACAATATATGCTTATACATATTTTATCATCATATGTATAAACATGGAGTAGATATTGTAATTATAATATAGTTGATATGACAAAATAATGTAAATATAACATTATTATTGCTAAGCACATGAACATGTGGAATATAGTTTACTTATCTGAGAAGATGTTTCAAAATTGTCTCATGAAGATTTATCCAACATCCAATCAATCCTTTGTAATCCAGTTTTACTCATTTTATATATATTTAAAACATTTAAAAAAAATACGTACACTATGTGTTTCAAAGAATTAATATTCTATTATGGAAAACTATAAATAAAACAGATATTGTTTGTTTCAATATTAAAATATTTATAATTTTCGAGTTTTATACACATATATTATCAATTATAAATTTAAGAGATAGATACAAGTAAAAAATGTTGGAAATTAAGAGATGAAAAAAGATACAACATCTATTTAAAATTCTCGATTCTGTAGAATTTTATAATGATCGTATTATGTATCATTGTAAGCAAAAATTTTATATAACGTAGTAATCTTTTAAAATAACAATGTAGAGTTAGTATATCATACTAACAGAAATAGTAAACAAACAGAGAATGAGAGAGAACACGATTTTCTCTATCGCTTTTTATCTCTCTCTCTCTCTCTCTCTCTCTCTCTCTCTCTCTCTCTTTGCAATTAAAAGGCGATCACATTTATTAATAAAATAATCATCTAAGATAAATAGATAAAATACGAATTATTACATTTTGCGAAAGAGACAAAAGAATAAGATAAATAACTTTAACTTTCTTGGAGAGAGAGAGAGAGAGTTCATATAAAGAAACAGCAAGCATTCTCTTATCGTAGCGCGTGGTTTACCATTTCGGTAAACTGTTGGAAATCTTGCGCGTTGAATTGCTTCGTTGTCCAAGTGCGCTCGAGAGGAAGGACATGTCCTGTGAACCGAGCGTGCGTCTTCTTGCCGATGTCGTGTTTATTCCTTCTTATGCACCGCAGATAAATCGGAGCACGGCTAAATTTTCTCTTTCTCCGCGTTAGTAACTGTATGTGTTTATATTAACTCTTTCAAAGTCTCGCGATTGTATATGCGATCGTGTGTATATTAATTTTTGGTTGACTCTTTTGTGTTTAAATTTGACTTTTGCCTTTTATATCACGGCATGTTGTTTTTTTTTTTTTATATCGGGTTTTATTAACAAAAATCCAATTTTGTGTTTATAATTTACAATAATTTTTCTAAACTAAATTTAAAACATAGTCTGATAATTTCTAGATTCATAAAATCTGAAATTGTCACGATCATACATAATTTATGTTAAAGATCATATTTTTAATTTTTGTTTTATTTTACTCTATAAACTTTATATAATATCCAGTGAAGTCTCAATTGTCTCAATTTCTGTCATGTTTTCTTCTGTATAGACCAACGACAAACTGGCCACATGTCGGGAACGTGATGTTGCTTCTTGTTCCATCGTCACATTGATATAATCCGTTTTAATCTGAGCAAACATCCCGCAAAAGAAGCAAACAGCAATTTATTCGACCACGGAATAATAAGGAAGTCGCGACGCAGCCAGCCGCTTTTCTCTTCATTGAGAAGCCGCATCTGTAATCTCACCCTCCGCTGCTGCTGGCAACACCCTTCCGCGTCCATAACGCCCGCCCTTTACGTGTAAATCATCGAGAGAGGCGCCAGGACACTTTTGGTCTCGCTTCGAATCTTGGGTAAATAAGATGCACGTGTCCGCGACAGGATGTCGCACATATTTGATGTTTATTAAAACGATTGATTTTAAAACTGACAATGAGACGAAAATAAACTAAAGTTATTCAATTTAGCACGAGAAAAATGATGATAATCCGTTTTATATCCTAAAGGAAGAATTGAATTACAAAAGATGATTTTTTTTTTTTTTAGATTTTTATTGCGTGCGCATGCAGTTTTAGATGACGTTTACTTAATTTATCGTCGCCATACATTGTGCCCGGCGACTTTTCATTTCTGTCACGATTGAAAGTCAAAGTTCTAGCTTTTATGCATCCGTTCGATACCGGAAATGAACGAAATGGCTCTCCCGCGAGGGTGATTTAGAGTGTCGTCAATCGCCGGACTGAAATGCTTCGTGGAATCGTTTTACGCCCTCGTTCTCCGGTGGGTGGGACGGAACGATGTTTCACGATAGAAAGAGAAGAGCCCGAGAGAAAGGCCGAAAACCGTCTCCGAAATAATTAACTGTAGGGACGACCTCATTACGCGGCTTAATGAGCTGCCAGCGGCGCGTTGCCTCGCGTTCGTGTCGCGGTGCTGATACTTGTTCGAGTTTCGGGAGAAAAGAGAGAAACCTTGTGTTACGCCCTGTCCGCCGACTGGTAAAAGTTATTGCTTGTATCACGACAGTGATTTATCGAGACCAGAATCGGCACGACCTGATTTGTCAATTTAACAAGACGTGCCTTGTCGCATCGAGAATAAAACAATTAGTCGCGGAAAGTTAAACAGTTATATCAGGAATTGCATGACTTGCAAATCAGAATTGCATGACAGATTATTTTGTGCAGCTGACCGCAAATCTCTCGTACTAAAAGGAGCAAGTAATTAATTACGTGAGAATAAACCTGCGCGAACTTTGATACATCTTTCTGAATTTTAATTCTTTACAATTTATAGCCCCACAGATTTAAATAAGTATATAAATTATATTCTGAATGTAAATATAAATTATATATTTTGAATGTATAATACACACACACACATTAACAATTAATTGATCTTTTAACTTGGTTAAGAAAGCTTTATCATATATATATATATATATATTTAGCGTAGGAATTGTAACGTAATTATCAATTTTTCTAGAACGAGAGAGAAATTCATCATTATTTTATTCTGTATAATTTCTTCCGCTGATAATTTACTCAAGACGCAAGTATTTTGGTCATCCCTCACGATGAATTTTCACGCGTTTCTATTTCTATCCGCGGCGACGCCTCTCTCTATCCACGTGGTCGCTCTATCACCTCGAGACTCGAACCGGAACCCCGGCACGGTGGTTCCCCGCACAGTATTTATCCACGTTCATCGTAGGAGAGTGTCATAATCCGGCACGGAACGGTTTACTACCAGCATAAAACTCGTCGTGGTGTACGAATAAGTGCGCCATCACGGAAGAAGGAGGGAAGAGATTGGCCCTATTCAGATATAAATATATATGTATGCAAATGGAGCACAACAGATGATGGAAAAGTATACACTCTTCCACTGGTACTAATGATGAGCGATTCATCATTCTCGAGGAAAACGAAAGGAGTGACAGAGATTGTGGTAATTTAATAGGGAAAGACAGAGAACATGTGTTTGTCTCGGCAACATCTCCGACTGTTGCATTTTTTCGCGCGATTCTTTTCTCTCATAGAACTCATTTTCTTCTCTTCCAATCACGATGCAAAGATAATTATTTTTTATGTATAAAGATTGTGATTGATTAACAATAACAAAGCATTTTCAATAAATCGCGAGAAATTAAACTGAAGTCGACATTCTAAAAATTGCAGTCATAATACTTTTGTTTACATCGAATTATAATAAGAATTAAATTAAATATATAATTGGAATAACACACAATGTTACTCGCAATGTTTATCGCTTTTTTTCATCATATTTTTCATATATACAGTATATATATATATATATATATATATATATATATATATATACATATATATTTGTTTTATAATATATTATCAAAATCAAAAGAACTTATTTTCACGATGTGGAAATCGGATTAGGATCATGTTGCATTGCGATCGCGGAGCCATAACAGTAATGGAAGACCTGTCTAACTTTCTCTCACGGGGTGATCCTGGAAATCTGAGAAACCGCGCCTAAACTAAACATAGCGACCCACCGTGCACGATGCATGACGTTTTATTTACGAACTCGCGAAGTCGATGGAAATTCTTCCAGCGGCTCCAGACGCCGATTATACTGGAGCGAGCAGCTTTTACGAGTTTCAATGTTTAATGTCACTGTTACATACGCTGCGTTGCTTTTTGTACTCTTGTCATTACATATACACATCATGTGTGTCGAATATGTCGTTACGATACAAAACGGAGATTTGTATGCCCAATGTTATTTGCGTAATAATGTTCTTTATCAATAGTTATTGATATCAAGTTGCGTTAATTTATTTGCGTTAACGAATTTGCTCAACAAAATTTTAAGTTTCTTTACAGCTAAAGATCAAGTTTTCATCTTCATTCTCTCATTGACCTGCTAATGAAAATAATAAAATAAGATATAAATTTCTCAAGTATAACAGAGTTTTAACATAAATATAAAATATGTATAATAGCTCGGACACATGTATAATTTTATATCTGATCTTTTCAATAATTTTTTCCACTGAATATATAACCAAATTAACTAGCTTTCGAAAAATTAAAATTTTGGAATTTATATACATATATATATATATATATATATATATATATATATATATATATCGGAAAGATATCTTTGATTTATAAAAAATTAAAATTTGGAATTTTTAATTTGTGTAAAGCGAGGAACTCTTGTTTTTTAAGAGAGAAAAATTTATAAAATTTATTAAAAGTTAAAATGTATACGAAAAATACATTTCAGTCATTAGAGTCCAATTAGTTTTCGATCGATAACTTTTAGATATCGATATGAAGTAATCAAGTTGGCAGAGAGCAAAACGCTTATAAAACCGTCTTGCAATTTCTCATTCTCGCGCTTCAACATCCTTGAATGCGATGATAGAACGGGGAGAGGAAAGCCAGCATCCCATCTGATCTTACACGATTGGTCCAGGCAGAACACAATGACATGGCTTTCGACGAATGAAGCGAGCTGGGCGTCTCTGTTCAGGTCCGTTGCTTGCAATAATATTTGCACTGGCATGTCTAATTCCATTAAGACTGCCGCCGTCGTCTCTCGGATAGAGTTTGATCAATTATTTATCGAATCTTTTTCCTTCACTCTCTTCTCCTCTCTCATTCTTTCATCACATTCACGTAACAACGGATGTATCCTCTTTTCTACAATTGCGATTTCAATTGTAAATTTCCCAATTTAGCCCGAAAGTGTCTATGTGTTTCGCAGATGCTCGTTACGCGTGTTTGACATCATAAGCGTTCGCAAGATTATTACAAAATATATTCATAATTAAAGAGAATTTATAGTCATAGAAAAATTCTTAGAATATCTGTCTACGACGATATACGACACGAAGAGCGGCTTAATTTAAAGGAAAGCGGAAAGAAAGAAACATTTACTCCAATATTTTTTCCATCATCTCTTTTCTCATTTATCGCAGCGAGTATAAAAATATTGTACATTACAAATGTGCGAGCAAGAGCGCTCGGATAAATAAGCAAAATGCGAATAGCATTCGAGTCGACGGAATGGATATCGAGATATCATCGTCAAAAGCTCCGTTAAAATCTATCACGCAGCTATTTACAGAACGCTATTTACGACCGTTACATAGTAACACGTATATACAAATGAAGAAAAAGATACATATGTATATTAACTCGTGATACATACAACGCTCGCGGGGCTCGCATGGAAATAATAAATTATTGCATTATTCGGCCACTTGCTGCAAGTTAAGTATCCGCAAGAGTGCATTTTATATATACGTATATACCTTTGTGCTATCTAAAAAATATATTCAAACTGAGTCGTAAAAAGTTGTGATTATACAACAGTTGTAGCTTGTAAAATTTCTTTTATTTTGTACAAATATTTTATATATTTGTTGTAAATATATACATATATATTTTCTTTCTTGTTATTTGGCAAGTCAAATCTATACTGACGTTTCGAATTGCAATAAATAATAAGGAAATGTTATGAAATACGTGCTAGTTTGTTACATTATAACTAACTATTGACACATTAATATTAAATTTAAATGCATAAATTGAAACGTAAAAAATTAACATAAACTCTTACGAAAAGTGCAAAACTTTCTATAGACATATTTTATAGAAAATATGAAAAAAACATAAATATAAATATGATTACAAATTAAAACATATTAATATTATTGATACATCAATTGTTATTATTAACATGTCCGAGTTAGCTTTACTCTTGCTCGGGCAATTAACCGAGATCTAGCAGATGCGCGAAAAATTGGCGCGATTAGCACCGGTAATCATCAAGCTAAAGTTCTTCGTCAGTCTGCTAACGTTAATTGGCCCGGTAAAAACATTTATCAACGTTTCGGCTAGGGCGACAGTCCAGAGAAGGAATTTCGACAGCGGGAGAGCCGCGACGCGCGCGCACTTCTGTCGTTTTTATTCGTCGCGCAACGCGCCGGTGCCGACCATAAATCTCTTTGAATTCAATTAGCCAAGACACACATCCAACATTCGGCGTCTCCCGACGAGAGGGCCTTTTCGGGAAATCCCTCCAATGAAATGCTCTTCACCGCTCTACAAAAACAAATTCGATGTACGCCCGACGTCCTCTCTTTCGCCGCGCGATGCATCTATCCGACTTAAATCTCAATTGATCGTTAAAAATTCATCTCATAAACGTTAAAACGATAATCTGAATATCGAATTTGTCTTGTCAAATTGTCGATTTGTCGAAAGCAAACATTATGATGTTAACAATCGAATGTTGGAAACTAAAATTCCATTCTTTATAGTATTTCTTGAAAGTGTTTGTCTGTCTTTCTCAAATAATCTCGCTCTTCTAAAACCGATTTATTGCAAAAATTGCGATTTTCCCGTCGAAAGTGTCGATTTTTTTGGATATCCTACACATTCGTGTAGGATATCTAGCGGTGGCAAAAGAAAGACGTCGAGAATGACTATGACAGCTGCTTCGCTTTACGAAGGCCTAGACAACAAGCCGAACAATGACAGTTCAAGGACGATACGGAAAAGAACCTTCATCTTCTCTCGCGATGATATAATTGCCGGTGTTATTAAAAATAATTTGTTAACAAAAAAATCCATAAGTTGTTGTTTTAACAAAACGTATCATCCTAATAAATACCTATAATTTATATAAAATGTTTGTGAGAATTCAATCATCAAGAATGCGTCGACAATTGCTCGTGAATTTTTATAATGTAAGAAAAATCTCCTATTTATTAATGTAAATTACTTTTCACTCTAAACTAACTAAAAAAAAAACCCTCTGTTCCTTTTAAACTAAGATTTTGTATTTTATATTTTATCAAGTTAACAGGCTGATATAAATAATGATTATGAGATTGATATATTTTAATTTGTAACTTATTTTATATTTACGTGTTTTTATATTCTCTATTAAGCTTATATAAACACATATAAACAATCTTTGTAGACATTTATTAATAAATGCAAATATTAATGTGTGTGTTTACGATTAACAAGATTTATCATATAGCAACATTCATAACATTTTTTCATCTATCTAAGTATCTAAGTGGTATATATTTTAATTTTGCTTCGTAACAATTGGCTTTTATAAATTGAAATTCTGTATTAGCGCAGCTCTCCTACTACACATTTGTCACATTTGGCCATATGTGAGAAAGTGTAAACAAAAGATGCGCAAGACATTTCATCTTGCGTGTATTATTATTGTTAAATAAAAAGATGGAGAGAAGAATAAAGGATTAGCTCGGTCCCGATGATTTCGGAATAGAAAAAGGAGATTTTATTATGCCTATCCATGCCAAAATTGCGCGCTTTTTTCATCTTGTCGGCCATGCTTTTTTTTCTTTGTTTTTTTGCCATGGTTCAATGCCGTAATAAAGAGTCGGAGAGCGGCTCTTTAACGCGGCGTATCTTCGTTAAGAGGCTAAAAAACACGGCCGAAAGAGTTTGCTTTGACCGGTTTAAAATAACTAAAGTCATTCGCAATATTCACGATGTTGGTAGCAAAGTCGCGACGGATACTTTACATTACGATACGCGATGAAGAAGCCGACGAAGAGGCCCGTCGTGGCAATTCTGTCATCTTAGGAGAAAAAGAAAAATAATATTGTGCCCGACTGATGGGCGCCAAACTTACTCGTTAACTTTCTTTCTCTCCTACTGTTTCTTTAAGACGCTCCCGAATCCGGCGATTATCATATAGCTGGACGCGCGATCGTCCTCTCTGCGGTAAAATATATTATAAATGAACGGCGATTGATCATTTTTAAAAAGTTAAATTATATAAGTTGAACCTTCGCATAAAAATTTACTTAAATCCACTTTTGTTCGAAATTACTTCGAATGTTTTAATCAAAGATCAACTATGTCAAATAATATGTATGTGATGTGATGAGATAAGTTTTCAAAAGTTTATCTTATATTTTGTATATGCAGAATTCACTTGCAAAGTACATTTGTATTTTGCCAGGATTATTTTATAATAATTTAAATATAATTTAAATCTAATATTATAATTTTTAAATGTTCTTTATATGTGCAAATATATATATATATAAAATATTTGCTACGTTAAGAGTTATGAAATTTGCAGTTTATCGACTCAAGTTCGCGGTGAATGCTTCGAAGGCAAGTTTAGTGAAGCTTCAAGATTCAATAAATCAGCTATGCAAAAAGATTGTTTGGACAGACCGAGTAAACGCTCGTAAATTTGGCGTTAACGGGCTGCAAGACGTGCTTTCGAGAGATAGCCAAAAACGAAGAATAGAAATGCGAGTGAGGGAATCTCCCAGCAATAATCGATTACCCGTCGTATTTTATTGTTATCGAGATATACCCCGCGATATGAAGAATAAAAGAATAAAGAAGGCTCTTTGTCGAAAGTCTTGGAGAAATTTTGAGAAAACGTTTTCATTTTCTTGCGTAACAACACCAGTTGTTTTCACTCCAATTTAAATCCATGCGAGCAGGGACAAAGATCCATCATGCCACGATCGTTGTCGTTCTCGCGGAGAGATAATTTCGTTGATTGATGCAGGTGCGTGACGCGGCGTCGGTTAATAAGCACGCTTTGCAGCGATGCGATGCGGTACACGAAGGAGTTGTCGCACCGTTAATAGTCCGATGAGAAGACGTAAATTATTGGCTTATACATTATTGCGAGCGAGAGCGAGCGGCCGGGCGATGCCACGAATTAACGGGGACAGAATTAACTGCCACGATTAGATTTCAAAGCGAGCCGGAAGAGAACGCCGTGAATGTTATTATTTCGCACGGGTGAGATCACAATCCTATATATAATAATTTATTTATTTTTATATAAAAAATAATGATTTTCGAAAGAATCGGCGAGAGGTAACATTACGTGCATAGTAAAGCTGCAGGAACATCTATTTCATACCTTTTTTTCCCTAATCTCTAATTTCTTTAGTTTCATATCAAAATTATCGTACTTGTACGCGTATTATATCTTTTTGATGAACAAGATATTCTTGCGGCGTACATTAAATTTACGAATGTCTCGCAGTTCTCTCTCGCTTATCTTACCTTAAACTTTAATGTAATATGTTATCCTAACAGGGTCGCTTATTTTACAAATTCGAATTCCAATCGTCTCTCATTCGCCAAACACTGAAAGCGTAGGATAATTCATGCGACGTATAAGTACTGGGTGACGATGCGATATCCCTCGCGGTCAAAATCGCACTTCTGGCGCTTCTCTCTTCTGAAACAGATATTTTTATCAGCGCTTCATTATTATCTCATTATTATATTTAGTCGATCATGTATATATTATTTTTGTGTATATAGTATATAATATTTTTTCCTGTAAATTGTTAAAAGAAAAATAATGTAGCAATTTATTTTAATATATCGAATCTTTCCACACACCTGAAATGTCGAGGAGGATGTATTAAGGAGAGTAAAAAATTAAAGGTTGTTATAATTTTGTATAAAAATCGTTAAAAAATTGATCGAGTATAGAGATGAAAGTTTCAATTACCTAACTTTTTATCTCTTATAAAAATTATGAAATTTTTTAATTTATTTCTCACATTATTCTTTCAGGAAGCCTCGATCCATATTTCGACAAAGAGATAGGAGAGTGAAGATTGCGAAAGAGGGCCAGCGAAGAAATTAAAAGAGGAGAAGTCGCAGAAAGATATTACACGATAATTCTGTACGAATTTCAAAATAAAAGGGAAGCAGCGACATCGTGGTAACGCGCGAGATGGCCTGAAGCAACGGTTCGGAATAAAAGAAGCGAACGATATGTATTTCCATCTCGCGAACTCGTCGCAAAAGCCGGCAATATGACGGGCCAATCGGCACCGGCTCTGGACCATTACAGTGTTCCGATATCGTTAGTCAGAGTTATAGATGCATCATTGCGCTATTTGGCATGTACCGGATGGCTTATGTCATTCTCCGAACTGAGATAAGAAGGAGTTCAATGATTTATAGGTCTGTGTGCTTCATAGGGTGATGAAGTTTATCGTGGACAAAATCTTAATAGTCAAAAATTTATTCTTTTTTTTATTTTATTTTATTAAAGAATTTTACATAGACATTGATTCTCAAAAATATTTTAATATCGTGTTACACACATGTTGGTTTAATTTTTCTTTTTAAAATGCTATTTTTCATCTTTGGTACAAATTTGTAAAATCATGAGCTGAGATTGCTTTAGTTTAATGAAACTAATCTTTTTCATGAGTATTATTGAGATGACTCTTGTATGATAGAATTTTGCTTTCACAGTTTTTTCGACATTATATCTCAACAGAGTGAATCTTTCTCTCTCCCTCTCTCTCTGCTATTGTCGCTACGTTTCGAATTTTTATTATAATTTTTCAATAAAGCATTTTTGGGGCCAATGTTTATATAATATTTTTTTCTACTCATAAAATTGTTTCTATATAGGTCAAGTTTTGATCACGTTTAACTTTAGAATATCTTACATATAATAATAAATTATATATCGCGCCGTGTTTATTATTTTAAATATTAAAAACTAGAATCTCTCCACGCAGCTATTTACAACTGATTGTAACTATTATGAAAACAATAAAAACACAGGCAACAAGACACGCGCAATATGAAGAGCGAGCTCGTTCGAAAACACACTTACACTTACGTGTAAGTGCTCCTCTAAAGCTCGTCTATAGCGTGTAAATTACAGGAATCCGCAGGCGGGAGTCTGTTTAATTATGCTGCACTGTAAACAAGCCGGGGTCACCCCCGGCTGATGTAAACACGTACCTACCGCTCGACGGAAGAGGTGCCGACGGAGACAATCCTCGAGCGTCTCTCCAAATAATGTGCAGTCGGTACCGTAAGCTTGCAGTATCCCTTTGCTGCAAGATGGTTACTCACATTATACACACTAAAATAAGTACAGCCGAGCCTCCGTATTCTTAATAAATCGAAAGCGAACAAACCGCCAGCAATTTTTTTATTTTTCCACCTTTGTATCTCATCTCCATCTTCGATATCACGAATTTCACGCGCACACGACGACACAAAATACACAAAAGGCACAAGTAGTTGAGAAAAAAGCGTAGAATGGGCGAAGAATACGGAGGTGTGAAGAAGAAAAATGTTGAGAACACGAAAGTTCGACTGTAAAGAATGTTGCATTAACATAGATCGTGTATATGATATGTGTTTTGCGAATTATCAAGGACTAAAGCATATTTAGAGAGCTTAATGACTCGACGTGAGATAATAATTTGCTTCAGAAATAGAGAAATGTGTTTTGTAATTGGATAAAATCATGCTCGTAAGGTGTTTCAGTGCTCTAGAGTGCTATACGATCCATGTTTATATAACATTTTATCTTCAGTGTGTAGATTTATTTCCCGAGGTATACACATCGAGCACGCATTCTTGTAGAGTTCTCGTTTATGTGACCTCGTATATCAAAACATAAACATTACACTTGTTGAGATATATACTAATATATACTAATGTGGAAATTACCTATATTTTCAGTGTTTTCGCTGTTATCGCCGCTACGTCTGAGCAGATGGAACAGGAAGTCGATGTACCTAGCGGCCAACTTGAGAGTCTGAATCTTGCTAAGCTTGTCGCTTGGAAGAGTAGGTATGATCCTTCTAAGCGCGGCGAATGCCTCGTTGAGGCTCTGCGTTCTCTGACGTTCGCGGACATTCGCCATTGCCCTTTGATTCTGAGTCTCCTCGTCGCTCTGGCCGTTCTTGCGGCGTATCTTGGTTCTTGTCGAGGAGGCTACCGTCTCGCCCTCAGACTCGTTGTTGCTGGTGCCGCTGAGCTTCCTCTTCTTTCTGCCAGCCGGCCTGCCGTTCGCGGCACCATGGTTTCTCGTCGTCGACGACGACGACGGCTCCGTCACGTGACCGACGTCCGAGGTCTGCTTGCAGTACCTCGAGACATGATCGACCATACCCACCTCGGGCTTGAACTTGATTACCTCCGCCTTGTATTCCATGACAGCAGGTACTCCATCCACGGGATGATAGGACTGGCCTTGGCCGATCGACTGGACGGAGCCAGGAGCGACCATTTCCTCGGCGCCACAGCCGCCGGGCGAATACACGTCATGGTGATGATGATGATGATGATGGTACCTCGAGTCTTCCAGATTTTTATAGACAATGTGCGAAAGACCGTAACCAGCCGTGACTTGATGATGATAATCGGACGGTAAAAGATTACGATGCTGCTGCTGCTCCGGCGCTGGACCGCTAAGGTCCATCAGATGCGTCGCGGATGGCGTGAAACTCTCGTAACACGCCACCGGCGAATTACTGGCGGAATTGCAGCCGTCGCTGCCGTGCGCCGCGATGCTGCCATTGTCATTGCTGCCACCGTTACGCAGCATGTAATAATTGGTCTGGATCGGTATGCACTGGGATGCCTGATGTAGCGTCGGCGTCGACGTCGGCGCCGGCGCCGGTTGCGGTGCTGCTGCGGCTCCTCGCATCCTCCCGCTGCTCCTCCAATTGCACGCTGCCTCAGCACATCGAAAGACGACGGCTCGACACGCCGCGGGTAACACGATGTTTTTATATTATCCGACACGTCGCCGGATACGCGGTACCAGGCTTCCTCGATTAACAGCACCATCCACCTATCCACCGCTACGCTAGCACGCGAATCACGTACCAGCATACATTTCACTGCAAATCAACCAATGGATCACTTTTCTCAAATTCTACAGCGCCACACGGAGTGTGTTTGAAATTTTTTTCAAGCGATTTTTTTTATCAGCGATAGCCGCGACGCGAAAAAAAGGCGAGCCGAAAAGTCATCCACACAATCAAATGTCCCGAAACTCCGTTTATATCGCAATCGCTGTCGGCGTTCGCGTCGTCGTTCCTTCTCCTCTCCGAATCTTACTACACGTCTGAGTCCGACGAGGAAAGCTCCCGTCGGCCCCCGTTTCTCGGCTCTCGCTACGATTTCTCGCGCCGGAGGAACCCCGCCTCCGACGACGAGTGTGACTGGTCCCGATTATCACTTTGTCCCCACCCATGGAAAGAGGGCAAATATGAAGATTGAAAATATATACATATGTGTGCGCGTGTGCGTGTCCAGAGTCCAGTGTGTGTGTAATGTAAATAGACCAGGTGGCGGGGGATAGGTGGGGAAGGAGGGGAGGAAAAGTAACGAAGAGAAACGAAAGACTCCTCCGCGATGGCGATGCAACGCTGCTCGAGACTATGATTGCGCGATTGCGGAAATCTCAAATGGAGAAACATTCTTCTGAAACATTAATTATTTTCATAAAATCTCCACAAGTGAGTTATCGTTGATTACAAAATAATATACCAATATGTCTTAAAATTTGACAATTTTTTCGTTATTTTGAAAATTTACCTCGAAACTCTTGTTCTAAACACACATTATATAATGCTTTTCTGAATAAATCCAGTATTACATTTATTATAAGATGCTTGCACAAAATTGAGGAAAATAGAGACACAAAAGTTCTCATCAAAAATTGCTTTTATTTATTAAAAAAAAAATATATATATATTTTTATTATTTCATTTAGGATAAAGAAATAAAAAAAATATAAAAAAGGAAAAAAGAAAAAACTAATGTCTTGTTTGGCAAAATTAATGTCACATTTCATAATGATTTCCACTAGGTGAGACTAGAGATTCACAAGAAAGGACTACAAAACTATACATTATTTAATAAAGAATTCAGATGAAGTTGTCAAAAAGTGTGAATATGTATTTGTAAAATATTTCAGCCAAAAATACACATATGTGCACATGGCTTAAATCTTAATATTTTAAAATTTTGTATATAAAAATATATACAGGATGTGAAAAAATGTATGATAAAGGATTATCGTCTTTTTCTGAAGTTTACGCGAGTCTGGATTTAATCGTCACGAAATGCTGTGTCGGGAAAATGACGTATCGACATTTTTCAGGCTCCCGCAATTCGGAAGCCGGGCGAGGATGAAAAATCAAGTAAGATGAGAGTTACGACGTGGCCAAAAATAAGGAAGCCCGCACAGCAACGTAAAAAGTACATTCCCCGATTCCACCGAGGAAGAAAGGAAGCAACAGGAGAGAGGTACAGAAATACATACTGCGAGTATTTTAATTAATAAAGAAACGTCACGATTTTATAAATAATTTTTTGCAAAATCGACAATGTGCATGAATTGCATAGACTTGCAATGAAAGCAATAATAAGGACCATTAACTTTGTCATTATATATTACAAATTATATCAATCGAAAACGTGACGAAACAGAAGAGCAAAAACTAGAATCAAATATTATCTTTTCTTTCTCGCGACTCTTCTATTTAATAATTATTATATCGATTGTGTTCGCAACGTTAAAATTATATAAATGAATCTATTACTCGGAGCTGACATTCTCGAATGCAAATTAAATTAATATCGCCGACAATTATGCGATATAAATTAATGCGACAACGCGCGATCATTTGCGGAGGCATGCCTGATGGATGGCCGTGTTGGATATACCGCAACGTGTTTGTTGTGACGGATGAAAGCTCTTTTGAGAATGTCTATAAATTCCGCGTTTCCAACTTTCTCGCGAGCGCGCTTCCCTCACATCCCTTATGTTTCGCCCGTGATTTACAATTTTGTTCGACGCCACGCCACGCCACGCCTATTTGGTCACGAGGGTTAGAAGAAATGAGTCTTTGTTGTCATTTTGATCTCGATCAAGAGAATCGATCGATTAAAGGCTATTTCGGACGATCGAAGCGGAGCGACAATAAAATAGATCACATTCATTGTCCTACATCTATATAACTGTAGCTCAAATTTATGAAATTTATTGTAACATGAAACATTTGGTCTTATCTTAGGGACTTTGTTTTCTAAACAATTCAATCGTCATATCGCGACGGTATTAGCGAATGAATATTCGCCGCTCGTCCGCGTTCCGGGAATCAAGACGACCGTAAGTTGCGTCCTGGCGATGATCCAATCGAAAATCAGATCGCCAATAGGGGTAGGCCGATAAATAACGCGGTCAAATACCAAAATAATACCCAATGCTGATCAAAGAAATAAACTCGCGCTAACTTTCTAGCTTTAGAGAGACACACATCTTATATAATTTTTCAAATTTTCTTCTTGGATCAAATTTTTTAATCTTTAATTATAATTAATTAGTTTTTTACTTAATTTTGCAGCGTGACCGTTTTGTTTTCTTCAGGACAGAACTTTAAGCTTTATTATTATTCGAGGACATGTTTTGAGAAGTCTGAAAGCTCGCGAGATTAGCATCGCGCGTTAAAGTACAAGAAAATCGTGTGTCCCTCGACACACTTGTCAATCATCCAAACTTAACTTGAACTTTACAACTTTAGGATACTGACCTTCGTTGATTCTCTTGATGGTCACGTTTGCGCGCGATACCCGTCCCGGGTACGCGCCGTTTAACGATATTAACGTGGCTTTAATTGCGCGTGCCGGCGTGCAAGTTTAATCGCCGAGATTGCGTTTGCATCTTGACGTCGTGGACTGTTGCAGATTAAAGCGTCCCTGTCGGTGCTCTTTCACATCGGAAATGTGACGTAAAAGAGATAAGGTGTTTCATCCTCGCGGATGCGACGAATTTAATGGGTGTCCTGAAAGTAATCCGAGATAATAAAAAAAAAAAACTCGCAATTAAAATGTGCTTCTTTTCCCTATAATACATCAGCAAACATTTCATTAATGAGGAATTTGTTAATGTCCAGGATGAATCTGGCAGTAAAGTAATCGATATATCTATATTTTTACATTTGTTATTATCAAAGACGGCACATTGTGGACAATTAATTTTTGTTATCTACATTAAATCTGTCCAAATTTGTCAAGAAAGAGCAAAAAGGACAGATTGATCAGTCTAATTAATAAAATATTACAAAAATTTTACATGTTATTAAGTTTCACGAGTAGTCTTAAAAAAGTATAGGAATATATATATATATATATATATATATATATATATATATATATATATATATACATACATATAATAAATAAAAATTGCATTTGCAACTCGGTTTCCCATGCAAGTATACAAGAAAATTTTAACATTTTTCATATTTATAATAATTTGTTGAAAAACATTACTTTTACATTCTTACTATAAAATTTTTTCTCTTTAGATATGTCTGTGACTTTCGTTTATTTTTTTTATATTGTCTTTGTCTTATGTACATCTGGCATTTCCCTATATAAGATACGCCCATAGATTTGTCTCTTTATGGTTGTTTTAGCATTACACGTACATAACATATGGTTATGGCTTTTGACATAAATATTGTATTTGTTAGCTCGTGAAAAGACACAGGATCGGTTCTGAGGAGTGCAATGCATGCCTGGGTACAGACATAAAAGTTTAAGCATAAAAATACCTACATGTATAGTAAACATAATACAAAATGCATACATAGCACAAAAATAAAAATTTTTATATACATTAATCCAATCAGTTGTCTCTCTAAACTTGCAATTTTTTTTTCGCCTTTTTTTCTACATGGAGGGGTAAAAATTGTTTTCGTATGCAGGCTAATAAGGAGTCAGAACCGTCTCTGAAAAGACGTTTATGATGTATAGAGAAAAATGTATAATTGTCGTTAAAATTGCGTTAAAAGTGCTGAAGAAACATTTTTGCAAAAGAGCGCAACGAATGTATCGTACATTAACTAGGAATATGATAATAATAATTATAATAGAAATTATTTCGAAAGAATCTAAGAAGAAAAAAAGCTAATAATAATAAAATAATAATGATATTTATTCTCCGGATATTTGGTGGTAACATCTCCCGTTTTAAGAGTGTCAAAGAAAATGGCGCCTCGGCCATTGGTAGGTAGGAACAAGAAATGAAATTCTCGAATAGCAACAAGTGCAATACCTCTAACAGGTGTTTGATCGTGGCGATTTGAGACTGCGAGAGAAAATTGTTTACTTGGTACTGCCCAATCATCTGTCGCATCTCCCATTGCATTTTTTTCAGAAAAAACCTGTCGAATATTAGATTTGCTGGTCGCATCTATTGCGTGTTACGTCCAAACTATCATTTTGTAATAAATATTCCTCTCTTTATGCAACATTTAAAAAATTTATCTCATAAATTTTTTAAATATTGTGCAGCGCAGAAGAAAAAAAACATAATAAAGATATATTTTTCAAAGAATTTATATAATCAAACAGAGAAAATATATATCTTGAATTTTCTCTCTTTCTTATTTCTTCTTAAAATTAAGATTTCGCAAGATTTGATTGCATATTTCCTTTTCAATTCTTCTATTCCGTTGTAGGAATAAGCAGCTACATTAATGAGACTTTCTCTCTGTTATTTCCCGTACTATCTATTTATGTTGTCGCGTATTTTAACCATGTTTACAAAAGAACGTAACGAGCATTATTACTTGCCCTTAAATTTATTTATTTTTTTTTTTATTTTTTCACAATTACGTTAAAGACTCGAACTAGAATATTTCGTAAAATATTTAAGATATCATCGCTCAATGTATAAAAATTAATATTAAATAAAAAATTAGAATAAATTTGACGGAAAGAAACTCTCAAAAATCGGATCAACTGTTGTATTATTGCAAAAGAATTTATTCTCGAATCTTCATTAACTCGATAAGTTTTACGACTTCGGAGTATCGTGTACGACACAACCGCTCCGGATATTGTCGAATAATCGGTGCGATATTTGTGTCGCGAACGATGAGGGTGGTCTCGCGATTCGAGAAACTATTTTCTTAACACCGCAACGAGAGATGCTGGCAAAGAAAAGATGAAAACTAAACAAATCGTCCTGTCTTTTTCTGCACTTCCGTCCTTGCAGATTATCACTTGAAGGCTAACATGATATCTCTGTATATACATATGTATCTCATCTATGTACTTGGAATGCTATTGTGCATAAAAGGACTATCGTTTTTTTTTTTTATCTCTTTTAAAAAATATATGTTAGGTTTTCGATATCAACTATGTTAATAGTGCAATATTTTTATCAGTTTTTTCTTTTATGTATGCAAAATAATTTGATAACAAATTTTTTTTTATAAATATATTCCAACTTGAATAACTTTTTAATGTAATATTTCTATTTTACTGTTGAGTCAGAAAGAGAGAGGGAGTTTCAGAATTTGCAATTAAACTCTTGACATGAATTTGTAATTTTATATTCAAGACTATTCGCTTTCTTTTCTTTATTGCAAGAATATTAGCGACGTTTAGATTTCGCCGTCGTTCGAGCGGCCGATGTCACACGATGAGCAAGCGTATACTTTTTTTTCCTAATGAATAAAATCTGACAGACATCTGTTCACCAGACGACGCTTTCTCAAGGTGCATGGGACTGAATTACGTTTCATTAGACTCGGCTATACAAGGTCATGAAATTTCGATTGCGGAAACATCAAAGAGTTAAATGCGAAATCGCATTACAATAATATGATTATCTCTTTTTAATACACTGTACAATTGTTAAAAAGGTGTACAAACAATCACACACACACAGATATACCTACAAACGTAATGATTAGCTTGATATAAAAACATTGGAAACATAAATATTTATATGCCAAAAATTAGAAAATGGAAATCTTACATAAAGAGTTGACCTAATCTCTTAAAGAATTTAAGTTAATCCTTTGCAATTTCTATATGTTTTTGGATACTAATATCTAATTATTGTTGGTATATTATATATAAATATTTAAAAGTGTTCCAATCTTATATTACATCCTTCCAGTTTTATCTAGGAATGATTACAACTTTATTTAAAGACTGCTATCTTTAAAACTATTTACGAGAGTATATAATTTTTTTATTGAAATTCCGCGCATGTTTCAGAAATATTAAAAAAAATTTACGAAAACGAATAAGATTAAAAAGGAAAAAGATTTTTCGACAAATCTTTTTTATTTCGAAGAACCCTATTGGAAGCAACAAATCGAATTTATTTTACTTTATTTTTTTTTTTTTTGTTTTATCTTTATTCCTTGAATGTCGGGCGGATCCTTTGAATTTTACAATCCGAGTGGTTGTATCATATGTGGAAGAAATTCTTCTGAGAATAGAAAACAATGGAGATAAAAATGCACACATGTCTACATGTTATGTTTTCAACCTAAAACTTCATAAATAATCTTGGCTTCAAAAACTAACGTTTTTTCTCAAGTGAGAGACGAAGAGATACTTAACCGTACGAAAAAGAAAATATCAGACGATAAATCGCAGATTCATCCACACATGGAAAGCAATTTATGTGATTCTCTTTGTTTTTTTGGAAGCGGAAAAGATCGCAAATAATGTTTTGAAAAATTTTTCAAATAATAAAATAATAGTTTTCTAACAAAATCGAAAGATTGTGAGATTATGTAAGAAAAACGTTTCCGTCTGCGCCATTTTGATCACCACTAGAATTTCATTATACCAAAGTTTTACGTTACGTGGACCGTACATCTGTAGGAACAAAAGTTTACAATAGATGTTAGCGGAACAAGAGAAGTTTAGAGCAACTCTCGCATCGATGAGACCTCCAGCTGAGGAGCCCCCGAGGGATTCGTTGGAGCCCTCTCTCTGAGAGCTGCCCATGGGTTCCTTTTTTATTAACGTTTGTGCGACAGTTGGATTCAGGAAACTCCGTAACCCGTCGATGTAGGGCTTGTGTCCTCTCCTCCTCCTCCTCCTCCTCCTCCTCCTCCCCTCCCCTCCCCTTCCCCCCGCCACGAAAAACGTTAATTCGAACGTTATAACCCAATATCTCCCCCTCCGCGAACATCACAGTGGCAGAAATGGCGGCGGTATCGTGCGCATCCCACGCAAGATTTTTTGTTCGTTCCTTGTACCCTAACAAAATTAAAGATGCCGACTCTTAATAGATATAGATACGGCTCGGTGTGTGGCGAATCAGTTAGTTTAATCTTTTACCCTAGTATTTCATTTATACAGTATGAGAGACTATCAATTAGGATAGCACATAAATTATAAGAATAAAATAATTGTTATTTATCAGTATACGATCAGTTCGCAGACTGGAAAATCTGACGAAATCAACCGAAAGGACGAGTCATTTTTTTTATAGTATTTTACGAAATATTTGTATTTTGTCAAATCTGACAAGAAAATCAAAGATCAAAAAACGTGGAACCTTATGTATTTTTTCTATCAGAACAAAGCTGCGATATCGAATTCATCAATATCCTTTTTTAGAATGTAATCTCGATCCGTCATCATAATCACAGCAATACATGCAAATTTGCCGATTGTTTTTAGAGAAGACTTGGACTAATTGAAAAAGAAAATGGCATTTCAAAAATCAAGCCGATTATGACCAGAACTATATTTTTTGCTCCGGTAAGTTCATCCGCCATTTCCGACCTTCTCATCATAACTCACAAGTTTCATTTGATGGCGAACAATTGTTGAGTCCTGGAAACCAAGAACCATCTCGGACACGCGACACTTTTCTGCACATCATGGAAGTGTGTTCTTTATTTTTTTTTTTCTCGTCCTTCCCGCTACTGAAACTCCCCCGCGGGCTCATTCAAGAAAATCCTCTCGACGAAAGATTCATCGCTGCTTTTTCAGGACAATCCTTTTGTACGCGAACGGCAAATAGAACGATAATCGTATCCTCTTACGTACCAGAAATATAAGCATAACAAACAGTTTGTTTTTTTTTAACGAAAAACTAAAAAACGAAAATGAAAAATCGATTAAATGAAAAAAATGAATAAAAAGAAAGTGTTTGAGCTATATTATGTTTGTAAATAATTAAAAATACGATAAGTTTCTTCAAAATTGGAATCTTTTAGAAAAATTGTTTCAAATTTATCATCTGTGAAAAGTCTACAATTTCGTCATTTTTTCTTTTCCTCCTTATTTAGAGTATCGGTTGAGACACTTAAGACACTTCATTTTTAAGATCCTACAAATATACCGATTGGTCACTTGCATCCTGTTCAGCGATTGGATGGCAGCATCCACCTGTTCTATGGTTGAGCAGGTGCATCCACTTGTCCAATGTCAGATAACTCCACCCAAACTGTAATGGAGAGAGACTCTTGCATTTCCTTCATAAAATCTTTTATCTGGTATGAAACGTAAAGTAGCGTAGAATTTTTATCAGATTTTATATATCTATATAATTTACTATGAAATATAATATTTATATATTTAAAAATGATTATGTTAAAGATATAAAGAAAAGTATACATATATTACACATACGATATTAAAGAAATGAAATCTCATATATATATAAATATATACATGTACACACTTATCCATCAAAATAAAAAAATATGTAGCGTCTCAAAATCAGAGAATAATTTATGTTATACAATCATAAATTAAAATATTACATTAAAAACGTAAATTTTTATTTAGAGAACAATAGAGATTTTATGAAGGCATTCTTTCGATTAAATCGTATTATTTGCAGCTATTGCAAGCTATAGATTTATATACACACATACATATGCACAGCAAGGGAATTGTAGACGATTGGGAATTGCGCGGGACCGATTACTTGGATCGCTCGACGGCGTCGTTTTATGATATCTGAAACATCTGTAAGCAGGTGTCACCGAAGAGACCGCACTTGCACATTTGGTGCATGACGCTGACTTGGCTGTAGAGGATCACGAGAAGACAGGCGCGACCGGCTGCCGTGCGTTTCGTCGCTGCAACGAAACAGCTGTTTGCCTCTGTCGTACACGTTGGCCTAAGTGGTCTCATGCCCATTATAATTTGCGAGAATTTATAGGAATACGAAGCTTTCTCTATCTGCGAGAACTACATTTTGCGTACAGAGTTGTGCGAATTTATTGACAGCATACATGCTAAGTGTATATGCTTGAATTAAAATATCTTTTTAAAAACGATAATTATCAAACCAGCAAGCAATGCATCTATGATAATATATACAAACGAAATTTAATCTCTTTATGAAAAGAAAATCTGCTAAAAAATATTCATTACGAGTTGCATTTTTAATTTTATCATATACTGGACATGTAATCTTTAGTTGAATTTTTAAAATTTTTTCCTCTTTTGTAGCGTTACATTTTTGTTAATGTTTTTGCAACTACGCTAATGCACTGTGATCAGGAATGCATATAACGAGAGAAAGAAACTGTTAGTATATCCGTCTATTCTTTTCGACACTTTCGAGAGCCAATCTAGCTCGAGTTTCAAAATTTGCACACGATTTTAGTCATATTCAGAAACGGAGAAAATTCATCTCGCCCCGCTGGCGCCAGCATGACAGAAAGCTCGCGTTCATAATTGAGCGTACCTCCCTCATAAACCCTAAAATATTATATGTTTCCTGTCAAAAAAAAAAAAATGCCGAGCAACCCCTGTTAACGACCAATAAACAAACGAATTTCTCGAACGCAATTCTTTAAAGGTATTAAAATTTTAAACAATTAAAAAAGATTCACGATAAATATCTAGTTTTTCCACGTACATCGACAGATACGCGACAAAGTGATAAAGTCATCGTTGCCATTAAAATAGATCGGAACGTGGAAGTAGTAAATTTGGCCTCCTCTGCCATCGGCGCCTCCCATGAAAACGATGAGATCGTAAAGAGCACCCGCGCGACTTTTTGTGGGATTTACTTTATGATACCGCGAAGGCCACTAATAGGCGCGCTCGACCGCTTCTCGTCGACAGCGTCGATGCGCTCGATGGAGCCAAAGAAAGCTCATACGTTTTCGTTACGGCGAGAAGGACAGAGAGTAACGAAACTCTCGAGAAATCGACGCGATCATGGACCGGAACTCTTCGCCGAATATCAGCCGCTCGGATCTACGTTTTTTCGCGCGATTGTTAAAGTATGCATTTCTTAAGATAAAAAATTGACATATTTTTAAAAATATATATCATTATATATGAAATATTATACCAAATAATTAATAGAAAAGTCATATTCAATTACTATACGAGAAAGATGAATGATCTCATTAATTTTGTGTTTGTCTCCTTTGGAAAATTGTAAACACACCGATTTTGACAATCCGAACAACTTTGGAGATTAAAATAAGCTGCAATTTTTTTGTGAGCCGAGATAAATCGAGAGAATCGTCGCTCTTCTTGTGCTTTGATGCCGGATATATAATTTACGACGCATTAGAGATTCTGAAAAATTATACGCCGCAATCTCTCTTACCGGAAGTACGGTGCACGAAGACTACGACGGCGGCGGTGTGCGCGGCTCGTTTGGACAAGCAAAGCGCCGCCCCTGTGCGACTGCGTATCATCGTTCTCTGGACAAGGAGACGAGAAGGAAAGAAAAAAAGGGCCAGCCTTGCTCTCTCTCTCTCTCTCTCTTTCTCTCTATCTCTCTATCTCTTTCGAGGGATGCGCTCTGTTAGCCGTGCGCGAAAAAAGAGTCATGCACGATCTTTGTGATCTTCAACGGAGACCTCGTTGCAGATCAAACTCGAAAAAAGACACCCTGGCTTTTCAGGGGATGCAAGCCTACATATAACAATGGTTATTGTCTCGATTTTCGCGATTGGTCCATGGAAAAGATCGAGGGAGTTAACCACAGAGTCGCGGATGGCCCCCCTTCTCTTATTTGGAACCGAAAATGCTTCCCCTCGACACCAGTTTGGAATGGTTTTCTTCCCTATGCTCTTCGACGCAAATAAATCAAGCCTCTTGAAAAAACACCGCGAGAGTTTGTTGCGAGCTGATATATGAACGCCTGATTCATTATGCGTCGCCGAGATGAAGTATGTGTTAATGAAGAGAAGGCGACCTCCTTCTCTCCACGTGGAGAACATTTATTTCTACGATACGGACTTAATATAGATCGTCAAATTAATTAATTTAATAAAATATTTAGTTTTAGTAAATTATAGAATTATTAGGTCTATTTATTAATTAAGCTTTAAAGTTGTACTTGTTAGGATTTTTGCATACATACTTTTTATCTCAAATGACGTTTTAATTAAGATTTATTTGAAAATTATTTTAATAATTAAAACTCTCCGTGTGATGTACGTATACATATTTCGCAAAAAAAAAAAATATAGACGCATATGAATGAATATCATATAGAAACATTAAAAAAACATAATGAAAATAAAAGTGTACCGCCAAGTGTCTTTTCAACAGCTGCGACATACATCATTTTATTATCATTTCTTTTCGAAACGTTTGGCCGTAGCTGGCAGCTGCTTCGCGACCGATGAAGTACTACGACCACCATTTTCGAAAAAAGTGCGAAGAGAAGCGGAGGAAAGATCTCGGGTCCATGCAGCTCTCCTTCTTTCTCCTTCTCTTCGTCTTCCTTTCTCGACCGAATTCTCAACCGCTCAGGTTAACATCGCGAGAAAGCGCTTGTAGCCATAGACACGCCTCCGTCGAACAGGAAATTAGCTGCCGACAGGCGGTTCAAATTATAAATTTCTAGGGAGAGTCTATAGGAGAGAGAGAGAGAGGGAGAATATACTGTCTTTCGTTTCTTCCGCTACGTCTGATTCCGTTTTATCGAAAACTTCAAACGGGCCGGTTGTTTTCTTTGCGGCCATTCGATCTTTTATATCTTTATTTTTTTTCTATACTTATAATCCTTTTTTCGAACTTAATTTATATTTAATCCTGTACAAGAGAATTGTAAAATACAAATAATATAAAATTGTATTAAATAATATAAAATGTCTCGTGTTTTTATAGACATGTATTTCTAAGTTTGCGAAACAAATTTCGAATTTTGCAGAGTCATCAAATCCTTATATTGTAAAGGACGATCGAATTCAAACTCGTCAAAGAATTCACGAACGCAGACAAAAGTCAAAGGGCCGATGTAACGGGCCGGAATATATTTTGTGTATCTTCTGTGCGGGAAGAGCGCCGACGATTCGCTCTGTCAATCCTTGTACAGCAGCAAAGCCTGAAGACGATGCGCGGGCCTCTTTTTACGCATAGGTAGGAGACTACAAAGTGCGCGCGTCAGGCCAGATGTCGGTCGAGCGGTCGTCTTTATGGCTGTCAAGTCGTACGTGGACCACGACGACGACGACGACGACGAGAACGACGGACGGATAGCGAAAAGGAGGACTACGACAAATGCAAACGAAAGGATAAATGGAATCTACGGTGACGCAAAACGTCGCGTCGTCACGTCGGCACTACCGTATCGTCTGTTTCCTCGACTTATACATATATGCCAATCGATGATTTCTAAGAAATATAGACGAGTTGAAAGGAAATAATGGCGATTTATCGTGAAATAATATAAGTAGGACGTAAGTAAGAAAAAAATTATGTAGTAAAAGTTCTTTTGCATAATTATATGATCTTACACTTTTTTTTTCTTCGTCTTGCGTAAGATGACAATTAATAATATGACTGATTAAAACGAAAGAAAGAAAGAAAAGATACAAGAGATTGAATGTATATGTGCTTTCGCCAACGTGGGTCTATTAAAGAAGCGAAATAAATGGAGATAATGTATTTTTCCGCTTACTATTTTATACAGCCACTATTATATTGTTAATAATACTGATTCATGTATTTATACGTCGCAACCATTGAAACATGTAAATATCCGTGATACACGAAAAATGCAATTCCATCATGGAATGTTAAAAGAAATAACATACACATACATTTTTTAAAAATATTAATTAGACTTTGACAAACTCTTTATTTCAATGTAAGATGAAAAATATAATAAAAATAAAAAAGCAAGGAATAAGAAATAAATAAAATTCTAGACTATTTTTTAATAATAAAAGAATGCATGTCCGATATGAATTCATTGCAGTCAATGTTTATTTTAAAGATGAATAGAATCTACAAATATTTAATGAGTTACACTGAATAAATTATTAAAAATGTACAATTTTAAGAAAATACATAAGAAGGCACATATCTTTGCGGAGTTTATGAAATTTCATCACAAAGGCGAGGAGAGGAGAGCGAAACATCGTGTGAACCGGATCCTACGTCGCCGCCAGCTGTCAAGCCGAGATGTCATATCTTCTCTCATCTCGTATACAGCCCTAATGTCTTCCCGCGGTATCGCACGAGACACACCGAATGACAAAGACGGTACTTTTAAACGGTACTACATCATGCAGTTTTGGTACAATTCATACATTCGTCATAGTTGAAAAAAACTTGCGCGTTAACGCTATGCAGAAGACAAGTGCATTTAATTGCGGAAATTAAAGTTTTAAATCTCTTTTTTTAAAGATAAAAAAAATCTTTTTATATATATTATTTATTAAACTAATAATATTCTTCTATGCAATTCGGATTCAATATATTTCTTATAATTTAATTTTTGCTTAAGCGAAAAAAATGGCTTATTACAATTGGAAGGAAAAAGATTAAGTCGAAGGCTTGAGAAAAAAAGCGTAGTAGCCGCATCGTATACATATATGGCACGCATCTTTGGAGATAGTATTCATCAAGCAAATCCGTTACGTGTCATCGAGGTACTATAAAAAATGGTTACAAAAAAAGAACCATTCAATCTACGTGGGAAGCTACTACTGTTAAATATGTCATCCTATTGTATAATTTCTCTAGAGAAAATTAGATTACAAAGATTTATGTCTATTTTACAATGAACTTTCTTATTGAATATTTTTTTCTGTTCATTTTAATTAAGTTGTTAAGTGTGATACTTTTTCAGCAGAAAGACATATAAGATTGTTCATATTTTTGTTTCTAATTTTGAAATATTTTACAGCTCATATAATTTAATTGAAATTCTTGCTTTGGAAAAAATATCTTATGATTTTCAGGGCGATTATATGAATATGTATATAATTTCTTTTAATGAGCCTTGCTCATTAAAAAAAATAACAGTCCATCGAGATAATTGACGAACCATTTTTAGTATTTGCTAACAAAGCTTTTCAGCGGATTTACGTTCCGCCAGCAGCCGTTATCGTGATTACAAAATTTCCAAAACATCGGTAAAGCTCTTTTATCTTTTGGTATAGCTAACGCGAATGATCACCATGTTTTACGAGAATTGTATCTTTCGAAAAGTTTCTTTTGAAGTGATGTCTCCACCGTTCTCGTGTATGCGCTCCCTTATGTATATACATAGAGAAACTCAATATTATCCGCGGCGCCACTTGTATATTTTGCTTTGCTCGGGATGACACCGCCCATTAAAAAATATACAATCCGTACTTTTTAATTTCATGAGAATGACTTGCCGCGTTGACGAAACGTTACTTTCGGCCTTTTTGCCAGATTTCCAAAAACTGTGTATGTAGAAGTGTCAAAATTTATGTTTTTTGCAGCAAAAATATATTTTCAAGTTAACAGAGCCTTGTAAGAAATAAATGAGTTTTACCGGGAATGATTGAAATAAATAAAAAATATATAGCAATAGAGAGAGAAATCTGAATTTAAATCTTTTTTTAAATCAAGATTAAAATATTGAAACTTTGTGGAATAAATTTTATTTTATGTAAAGCTTACTAAAGTTTTAAAATTAAACAATATAAAAAACATATGTAGAATCCGAAGTAAAAACTCTCAAATCTAAAGCTTATTGTAAATTGACACATAAATACAAAGGATTAAAAATGAATATTAATTTTGAAAGAATATTTTTATTATATACATTTTGAATATAATAAATTTTATTTTATATAAAATATATATTGCCTATAATTTTTTAATAACATTAATCTAGAGTTAGTTTTGTATATTGTTCAAACATTCTTTTTACATGCAGTGAAATCCTGAAAGAATGAAGGGGAAAGTTCAAATTTCATTTGAACTTTGCATATAACACTTCAGATATCTAAGATGTCTAAATCATAGATCACTTTTGTAACTACTTGTAAAAGCTTCCTTATCACAGTTATAGGAAGCAGTTACACTAACTTCAGTTATTTTGGGCAATTCAATCTGCATGGTTTGGAGCATAGATATGTGATATTCAATTTGTAGAAGATATCACCCACAAGTACAAGTATATGCGAATCGAAAAGTCAGCAAAGCGGGGAACACACACTTTTGCATAAGCGCATAGCCATAAGTATAAGGAAATTGATTGCTTCATAGGCATATGTTTGTGGACCAATAAATTTCTTTATGCTTATGGCTATGCGCTTATGCAAAAGTGTGTGTTGCCCGCTTAACTCTTCGACTCATTCTTCTTATGTCTAAACCATAGATTTATATAATAGATCTACGCGTCATAGAAAAAACAGAAAATATAAAAGGTAAGCGCTTTACTTTTTTTCTTTTCTTCGCTAATTATACGGTCGGACAAGGAAAGCACATCTAATTTTTATTGCTCTCATTAATATTGTCTCTAATGTCACTCCAAAAAACAGGAGTGCTATTTTAACAGAGGTTAGTCTATTAATTATAAATTTATGGATTCTTTCGTTATTTGTACGCTACATTTATATATTTTATGTCCCTATGTGTTGTCAACTCGTTTATTTATATCAGAAATTAAAATCCTCTCCTTGACCATATCCATAGCTAATGCTAGATCATATCTAGATCATATCGAGATATTCTTAAGTTGATGGCTCGATTTGATACGAGTTGACAATACTGTCTTTGATTGAAACAGACTTTTCCTTAATGAAAAGAAAGACAATCATTTATCTATAAGATTTAGATTAAAATTTACATATTTTTGTAATAAAGCTTCTCTAATTAAAATCTACTTGAAAATAATCTTTTCATAACAATATTGATATAGAAAATTATATATGTTTAAAATAAAGCTTCTTTAATTAAAATTTACTCAAAAGTATATGATATTTTTTCGATAACACAATTAAATAAAAAATTACTATTGTACAATGCGGTAAAACGCTAATCCGTCAAAAGTATTATTTTTTCCATGTATATATATATATATATATATATATATATAGAGAGAGAGAGAGAGAGAGAGAGAGAATTGCATAATTTCATTGTATCATATAAATCGATATTTTTGTAGAAATTGTCGTTGTGTAAATAAAATATTATATAACAAATTTAATAACAAATTTCTTTAATGACTTAATGATAAATCATTAAAATATCTTGATATATGCAACAAGAATTTAATATAGCAATAGATAACGAAATCATATCTTAATCTCATATTATATAATTAACTATAACTTTATAATTTAATTAAAATCTTAGTTTTATATTAGTATATTGGGTTTTCGTAGCAAAAAAATTAGCTAAAAATTATGATTTCGTTACAAGAAATGATTTTTTGCTTTAGATGAAGCTTATATCACTACAAGACTGTAAATATTTAGGTATTTTCGCTAAAAAAAAAAAAATCGTCGATTTGAATTTTCTTATCGCAAAGAAATCGAGTATGTTCAGCCGTTGTCTAAAAGTAGAAAATGTCCGCGTTCTCTTACTAATTTTGCTAGCAGTACAAACCACTGCCTTGATTCTCGATAATATACTTTGTTAAATATTGTGTTGCTTTTTCACTTAATCCCAAATTTGGTAATTCCTTCTCAAATTGTTCAAGAGTGCCAGCACCAGCTATATAACCATTCAATTTGGCTGCCAAAGGAGAAGTGCGCAAGATTTCTGGTGTGGTGAGATCCATTATCTCGATGAGCCATGGATGACTTTGTAGTCGATACTTCTGATGATAGCTGTATATAAGACGATATATATTATTTAACTTAATTAAATACATTGATTTTTATTAAACTATTTGTAACTTAATTTTAATAATTATTTATAAATATGCTAAAAGATTTGCATCTAGATATCATCGTCTACTTGTAAAAATTCATTGAAAATACTCAGACATTATTATCATATTGTAATAAAAATATTTAAAATTATGAAATAAATAACTCTTTTTTTTATTTGAACAATAAAATGTATCTAAATTTACATATATTTTGAAGATATTAATCTAAACCGATAAAATTATATTCTATTAAATAAGAAAAGTAATTATATAAGCATACACACAAGCGCACAATTATAAAATGATAACTTACTCTTCTGCTGGGTAAAACTTTGAAAACTTTTCAATCTCGGTGACAAAAACTTCGCCTCGTTGTCTCTGTTCTTGTTCACGAGATTTTTCAGCTAACAACCGTTGCTCTTCATCATGATACAAAATTAGTGACATATACTGAAAGAATTAAATTCCACTTAGAATATTAATGATATAGATTACAAATTATTTAAATATATTTCTAGTGAGAATAATATATTATAAAATATATAACTAATATGTCCAGATAAAATACCTGTCTCTTAATCTTTGTTGTTAGACCATACTCGTGATTATTCCAAAACAAGGTCAACAAGTGTGTATAGGATATTAGTTCTGGATCATATTCAATATCAATGACTTCTGTATGATCTCCCCTACAAAAATATCAGAAACAAAAATATAAAACAATCAAAATATAATTATTAAGTACAATCCTATACATTTTTTAATATCAAAGCTGCAATTGTGCTGAATAACAGATAATATGGAAAATTACATGTTTCTATATACAGGAAACTCCTTGGTGCCACCAGCATAGCCCACACAAGTCCTGATAACTCCAGGTAGCGCCCCAAAGAGAGAATCGCCTGCCCAGAAGCAACCCATACCGAAGGTGGCACGCTTGCCCTTGATCTCCTCCAGCTGACCCGGCATTCCACTGAACGGACAAATATTGTTGCGTTCAATGATCGGACACGTGAGGAGCGTGTCACACTGATACGACATAATAGAGCAATTGTTGGCGAGAACAGCTCGGACCAGATACGGTAACATAACGGGTAACATAACGCGACAAGATCGCGACATTCTCGGATATGAATCGAGTTTGGATTCAATACCCGCTCACGGATTCGACACTCGATACACTCTCCTCCATATAATATTTCCACGATAGCAGGATAGCACGTGTTAAACCGGTATTGCGGTATAGACTGTATATGGTGTGTGGTATGTGGCGTAACAAGGAGGCAGACGAGGCGAGCAGCGAGCAGGCAAACGAGAGCGAAGGAAAGCACGCGCTAGGCGCGACTCGCGTCTCGCGCTTCCCGACACGTGTCACGTGTCACGTGTACCGTTCTCGTCGGACGCTATCGCATCCGAGTGCCGAATGTCCGAGGCCGTCAACGAGGCGGCATTGCGCCATGACGGACCTCACGGAGTGTATGTGTGTGTGTGTGTGTATGTATGTTACCAAGCATGAAGGCCAGGCCAGCTGATCACAGCTGATTCTCAAACTGATCGGACACTTGATTCGCGCGGATTTCCTATCGTGATCCGATAACACATCGTCAACTCGAACAGGATAAGTGTGGATTGTGGTCATCGGATCTCGTGACACTCTTGGAATTTTTAATTTAGAGGTGTGATTTATTTAATCGCGATAAATGTAAAATTTCTCTCGATAACATCCGCTCTCGTTATAGCGTCTAAAAATTATTATTTTAAAATTGTTATCTTTAAATTAATCTCTTATTTAAGACTAATCTTAATAATTGGCAAAATAATTAAGGAAAATGATTTTACTATTATAACTTAGTTAACAAACTAGTAAATTAAAAATTATTAGTTTTAAAGGCAACATAGCTCGTCCTAATAAAATTGATAAAATTACTTTATGTGATGATACTCACATATACTTGTTGTATTAAGTTTTTATAACATTTTGCATAAACATTATAAAAATTATATATATGTACTTCTAGTGCTTCAAGAGCAAGATACACGGAAAAAAAAATTTTCGCTACCGTAGCTAATCATGGTTTGCAAAAGAAATTTGTAAACTACAACAAAATGGTTTGCTGTTGCTTCTAATAAATAAGAATCACAGCTAACTATGTTTGTTGTTGCACTTAATAAATAGATATCACAGCTAAGATGTTTGCATATATTACGTATGAAATGTAGTTACCACACGCAATTTTTAGCTACGGCAGCTAATTTTTTTTGTCCGTGATCAACATGCATGTATCACGTGAACGGAAGTATATATGAAGATAACTTTATTTATCAATTTAGTTACTTAATCGTTCCAATATCAACAAGCAATACTGTTCTCTATCCAAAAATTATCATGGAGTTTCGTTGATTTAAGATTTCATTTTTAAAATAACTATATTACTAACAAATGCTACTGACGCTTATCGGATACAATTTATTAAAACTTTCAACATAAATAATTCGCGATTTCTTCCCTCTATTTTCATATCTTTATATGGAATTCTTACAACATCATCACATTTAGTCCTATACAGTCTGAATGATTGCGATATCGCTGACAATTTTTAGATGAAATCTGATAGCACATTCCGTAGTATTCAAGCGATTTTATAATTAATATTATATTATTTATACACGTAGTTTTTTTATACGAGATTGTGTTTGATAACTGCGTTATTTAGTTAATACTTTGACGCACCTCTATTATTTATATAATATCATACAAATGAAGAAAACTGGAAATATTATAACTACCCAAAAATTTCCGTAAAAATTAATGAAAATGTGACGATTTATTATGAATAAATTAATACGATTTTTCTATTAAAAATAATATAATTCTAGGTATTTCTAAACCTAGTTATTTCTTAATACCGACAAATTTATCATAACTTCCATGCTTTATATTAGAAATAATCGCAATCTTTACATTTTTTCAGAAATTTAAAAAAAGTTAATTTGATTGAATTTGATTCGTTATGATTATGAGTTAAAATTACTTCATTTGTGATTATTTATCAATGCGAATATCTTAATATATGTGTGATATGTAATACAGATACAGTGTATATACTATATATACATTTTTTAAAGTTACAAGTTGCAAAATTATTTATAAGTCAAAACATGTCGAAATCATTCAGAAAGACTCGAAACGTTTCTTGCCAGCGGTACTTGTTTTACATTACATCTAATCCTATAAATATTCTTTCATTCGTTTTGTGGAGAACATGTTGTATTACAAATAATATATAAGTATATAGGACATATAATATTTTTATTTTTGTATGAAGTACATAGTATATTAGGAAAAAAATCAATATAAAATATATAAACATAATTGAAATTTGAAAGTATTAATTTTCAACATTTATTATAATTATTCTACGGTTATGAAAACAAATTAGTGTTACAGGGCAATGAAAAAGATAAGTGCACATTAATAGAATTTTATAAATGTTGCGAATGTAATTACTTGATAATCGTTGCTTAAACATCTCAACTAAAAAAAATCTCATTTATGCTAAAAACTATTTTAATTATATTTAAACACAGTAGACATTTTATATATAGACATTTTTGCGAAAAAAATAGAATAAAAACTGAACTTCTTTATTTTAAATATTACCTTGAATTCGATGTATGATTGAGATGAGAGAAAAATTTATCAAACTATCCTTGTGTTAATCGAGCCAAACTGTCTTCGACGATAATGCGAACCCTTTCGAAATGAATTCTAGACTCCTTACGGAATTAGAGTGAAACTTACTGCGGTATGTTAGGGACAGCACCCAGTTTTTATGCTATCACAAGTCACAAGCAGACATATCTCTCCCCACCAAATCGTTTCTTCTTCATTCTCCCACTCTATAATATTAGATGAATATGCGATTCGTTCGTGCATTTGAATAGATATATTTTTTTCTTTTTTTACATTTTCTCTCATTTTACAAGCCATTATATGACGGAATAAGAGAATGGCAAAAGTAAAGTTCTTAAATAACATTAAACACTTGTTAACTTGGGAATAAATAAATTGTTCTTTTATCACATGACTCCAAAAAAAAAAAGAGACTATTGAGTTATATATACATATATTAGCAAGCGTTTTGATGTGTTATTCGAGAATTTTATTTTTATCATTCCTTTAATTCCATCATACAATTCCTTTATTTTGTCTTGATTTATAAAACAAGAGAAAAATAAGAAAAAACAATACTACTAACAATAAAAAGCGCAAATGAGTCGCACGATTATCTAATATACGAAGTGAGATTGAATAAAGAAGAAATGATTTACTACTTTATGTTTTATTCTCGCGGATATTCTATTGTAATGTGTATATAATGCGTACATAACTTTCTAAAAAAAATTTTTTTAGAGATTTTATTATTATATGTATATATGGCGTGTTATAATCTTACATTATACAGAATTTGCAGTAGAATCAGCGATAGAATAAAACGTAAAATAAAATTCCAGATTATATGAGCTTTAACTAATGTAAACTTTTAAACGTATTTAAATACTTGATTAGAATTGGTTCCATATTTATTTTTAAGCTAGCTATATTTTATTAGCTATCCTTTTCACTGATATCAATTATATTTCCCATCGACGTATAGATTACGCTCAGGTATAGGAAAATATGACCGGCCGAAAGAAAGAGGAAGGAAAGAGATAGCAATTACTCTAGTAGAGCTCTATCTCTTTCTATTCAGCTTTAGAAAGAGCAAGTGACCTCTACTTTGTTTCCTCTTTGTCTTGTCCTATTTCATCGGATATTTTTCAAAAAGCTTTCATATAGAAATCGAATAATTTATACGTTGATGGTATTTTCTGCCTGAAATTCTTAATACACCTCTGTAGTGACTAATGAGATTTGAATTTTACTGTGAAGCCTTTGGAGGGATTTAATACATTTAACAACCAATCCGTTATGGTATTTTATATTGTTGACAACTTTTTCTAAATTTTTTATTCACTGATCAATTGCTCTTTATACCTCACTTTTTATTTTTTAACACGAAAGAGAGTCCAGATTAGGACTGAAACGTCTGCGTTTTTTTTTCTTTTATAATTTGCATCTTATTTATATTATATTATTCCCGTCCTATAAATTGTGTTTCGTTTGTTCATTAATTTACTTTAATTTCGTAAATATTGCGCGTTTTTATTTTTATTCGTGATTTTTTTTATTGTACAAACATCCGTTAATTCCTCCTTGAGTCCTTCTACCGAATGTTTAGCTATCTTTTAATAAGCTGCTTAAATTATTTTTAAACATTCTATGCTTTGGCTGTTAAACACAATCTCTATTTTGTCTACTTTTGAACATTTTTGCAAATGCATATGTGAAATGAAATATAAAAATAAAATATTTTAAAGTTTTTGACATCTCACATTTTGAGATTTTAAGTTTGAGCCTTTTGATTTTAATTTTATTCCGATTAGTTGCAATTGAAAAATTGTACGAATGTTATACTATGAAAATAATTACATCATAAAATAATTACTAGATACATATTTTTTTTAATTATATATTTTATATAGTTTATTAATATTTATAAGATAATAAATATATCTTTTTTTGTACAATTGTTTTAATTATTTATATTTTTTAAATTAATACAAGTTAAAATGTAAACTGAACAATTAATACTTCCATAATATATACATCAAACATTGTCTTATTTGTTTATTTGTTATATTACTCGGTTTCCTTTTTTGCGAGGAAACTCCAACATATTTTATTAAATATTTAGAAATAATAATTAAAATATATCTAGACCAATTATTTTATTATATCTCAACAAGTTTGGGCAAATTAGGCAAATTATTATTCACTCATTTCGTACATAATTTTTCTTTTTTTTATAAAAATAAATCATTTTATGAACCAAACCAGAGCCATTAATTTAGTACAAAAATTTTATTGAGGATAATTGTTTGAGATTCAAATTATTTCCAATGAAATTTGTCTATGCATATATGTATGTGTATATAATTCATTTTACAATTATTAATTCCAAAATTTTTCTAATTTTTGTGAATAAAAGCATAAAAAATGATCCTTAATGATTTGACATTTCGAAAATTTGTTGTTACAATTTGAAAGAAATTTTTA
The DNA here is from genome assembly GCF_021464435.1 of Cataglyphis hispanica. Classification (NCBI taxonomy): domain Eukaryota; kingdom Metazoa; phylum Arthropoda; class Insecta; order Hymenoptera; family Formicidae; genus Cataglyphis; species Cataglyphis hispanica. The sequence goes on from NC_065963.1 coordinate 7,847,665, forward strand.
GATACTCACGCATTTCGACGAGAATAATTATTTGTCTGATGTAACATGATATTATAAATTTGTCACGTTTCAGCTGGAGGAATATGATTACCAGACGCCATTGACCTCGTAACTGTTGGACACTGTTGATCGAGGACACTAGATTCTCACAAGTAGTGTCTTTTAAAAACAATTTCATGTTTATCTTTCGTATATTATAAAATGTTATATATATATATATATATATATATATATATATATATAAAATAAATAATATACAAACAATAATATAAAAAAAAATATTATATAAAAGAAAGAATAATAAAATAAATTGATGTTTATTTTAAGATAATCTAGTTAATAATTTATGGATATTGATTTTTTAAATTAAATTTAATATCAAGTAATATTATATTTAATAACAGTATGCTCTTATTTATTGCCAATTGATGACTCCAATAAAGTTCAATAGAGCGCGATTGTTGCATCAGAAGAGACAAGTGATGCACATGTTTGATTAAATCAGTTCTCAACTGAGACTTGACTGATGTAATCTTCCTTCTCTGGTCGCTAAGCTCGTATCACCATGACTATTTTATTATCAGTCACTATTCAGTTCCTAGCTTGCTAAGCGCTTGGTTTTACGCAAACAGAATTCGCATTCTCATGCTGATAACAAGTCGGAATGATTCATAAAAATATCACAATTGAAGAGGAAAGAAATCGCCTCTGTGAGAATATCATATAATTTTGTGCACATAATATTGCAATTACTTATATATTTTAAAGTACGTATACATAAATACATGTGTTGTAACATGTCATACATAGAACAGAAAATTCAGAATGAAAACAATTTATATAAGTATGTAGAAAAATATTAAATAACGAAACGTATATTTATAAATTACTTACAGACATCTCAAGTCGGTAACATATTAGAAAAAATTAATTGATATTTATAATTAAGAGATAATTGTATATCAAGAGTACATATGAAATTTGATACATATCGCATGTTTGAGGATAAGAATAAATAATATTAAAATATAAGATAACATATATACAGTGATTTTATTTTTATATGTATATATAACGTTACTATATATATATTACAATACAATAACAGATGATAAATGTCACATAAATTCGTTTAAAATACAGCCATTGAAATCAATCTTCGTCATAGATATTCAAACCAAGTATAAATAATATCTTTACTACATTGAAATAATCATGGCAGTATTAAAATTTTACGATTAACGCAATTGCAAAATTTAGAATAAATCACGAAATACGATCGCATTCGAGAATCATGCAGAATTTGACAATATTTATTGCAGAGGAATGTACGAGCGTTTATTTGTACTATTTACTCCCATCAAACGGTTTCTTTAAAATTGCAGTATTGTTTGACACGAAATATACAAAAAAAATACGTGTATGCCTGTTGGCCAAAATGGATTATTTCATTTTACACATAATTCTACACATAATTCTGCACATACGTGAGTATTTTGAAATTTGTCACTATTGTAGTTCATTTTGATTGTTGAATCTGGCATTACGCACACATAAATTTTTTACGTAAAATTTATATATCGATGCACAATGTAGAAACACCTTAAACATCGTCAAAACAAGCGCAAGTTGTAAATCATAAATGTAATAAACGTGACTTGTTATACGTATACGTAGAACGAAGAAATTAAAATCGATGAACGGTGAAGTCTATAGTTGTAATATTGATAGATACCAGATATTAAAATTTACAAATAATCTTTAAATTGATATAAAAAACAGTTTTCACTTAATCCTCTTATAACTACAGTCATAGAAAACATTGGAAGTTTGTTTGATAGTCTTATACCTGTTTATGGAGATATATTAGAAAAAAATTCGTATCCAAGCACTATCTCTACAAATGTAATACACATTTCTTACTCTCTAAACTGTATAATCTATACATTTCTCTTAATATAGCAATAAATAAAAGTAAAAGTCTGTACAATACTTAAACGTTTTAGGCATTGAAGAGTTGTAAATAATTTAAAGGAAAATGCTATGCTAATGCTAGAAAATATCTCTGTGAATGTGTAAGTACATTTTTTTTAACTTTATCGTAGTTTTTAAGGTGTTCTCGTTTGTTGGCATGAAGGTTATTTAAACGCTGCAATTTACGATTTTGATAATTGCAAGAAAAAGCTATTTTGTTACGAGATTTAAGTACATGCCGTTCGCGCATTATCAGAACAGCGCGATAATTATCTCGAATTTAAAGCTGTCAACATGCTGCGGATATTATTTGCGATGTATACATACATATATCTCAAATGTACAAATATATCGCGCTATGTATATAATATTTAAATAAAATTAAAAAAAAATTACGACTCGAAATTGGATTGAATGTATGTACAATTTGCAAAATTGCAAAAATTTAAGAACACAGCACACGCATTGAGTCTTCTCTGAAAAAAATACTAAAAGATAATCGCAGGAACACTTTCTCATTTTTTTTTTCTTTTTTGTGAGAAGCGCAAACATTCAGTGTGTTAATGTTTTCGCGTGATAATGTGAGGAAGACGAGGAAAAACGAAATTGGAAGAGGTTTACGTAAATAAATGCGTTACATGACGGTGCAGCAGTTCTTCTCCGTGTGATTGTCGCCGACGATCTCACTGGTATTGCCAGTGAAGCGTTGCGTAAAGTCATCAGCGCTGAGATCGGAATTGGAGATGGATGAAACCGGCATAGGGATCCCATTTCCGTTAGCGTCCAACGAGCCGCCGGATATGTGCCGATTCTGCGCCCGTTGCTTCTTCAGATCTGATAAGGATTTGACGAAAACAACGGACACATGTATGTTGATCTTGCCGTTGGAATCGCTGTCTGTAGCGTAAATCGGCGACTGCTGCTGACTGCCGACCGGCTGATCAAGCCCTGTCACTGCTGTCAGGCAAACACGTAAAAATCCAATGTGCTACTACCCCTCCCGCGTCAAGTATGTTGACTTTTTTGATCGACGCAATCGCCATTTTTTCGTCCCTCCACCTTTACCCCACTTTCTATTCCTATGCATTGATTACAATAAAAAAAAAAAAGAAACGAAGATGTCAACTATGAATCTCATGCGCCAAGCCTCTGACATGCTCTTTTTAGCAACAAGCGTTTTGAAAACATTGCATCAAGTAGGACCACCATATGCACATCTCGGTGTACGTACACAGTATATTACTAAATGATATTTATAATAAACGTGATTATAAGTAGTTGCGTTTTACGCAAGCAAAACTAATAAATATGAAAGAGAGAGACAGAAAGACGATATGTATATGGCAAACACGGCTGTTACGTTACAGGAAACTGTGTTTAAACGACTATGATATATCTGTGTCTTTTCACATTTTTACTATAATTTCTCCAATGATTTAACAGTTACTACAAAAGATTGATCTAATTATACTTGCGCATTATTATTATTACAATGAACATGATCTATCATTGGGATCTCTTATCGCAGAAGTGAAGAATTTTAGAATATTTCATCTAGAGCGCAATCATTATCTAGGAAAAGTAAATATAAAGATCTATTGATAAGTTGTCCGCCAATGGCTTATCATCTTATTATATATCTGATATGTTCTTTTTATTTTTTGAATCTACATAAAAAGAAAATAATATAATTCTTCGTCATTTTTTCCAATACGATAAATAATATAGTAGATATGAAGCATTTAGTGATTAGCGGATAGTTTGCTATCAACTTTCAATACATTTCGAAAATGTAGAATCTGATAACGAATATACATAAAATTCGTAAAAACTTCGATCATAACTTTAAGTCATGCTTTAGGCCCAAATTCGCTCATTATACTATGTGAGCGCATTATTCGACGAAAGTTTACCAAATGTGAAAAAGTAACAGTCTTCTAAATATATACTTATTCTAAAAAAAAACTTGCACATAATATTATATATATATATATATATATATATATATATATATATATATATATAATATATAAAGAGAGTATAGAAAGAATAATATGTTTTAAAATTCTACGTATTGTGCGTTCTACTTCTCTATATGGTAGAGTTCTCTAAATCGATTAGGCTCCAGTTTATGTAAGAAAGTATAGAAACAATTCGACATATCTACAATAAATATCGTTCGTTTGATTATTATTCTATATTGCGCTTATTAGTGGCCGCTAAGCTTTGCTAACGCGCGGTCCACAAAGATATGCCAAGAAAGCCAGTATCATTTAGACCTTATCAAAGAAATTGGATGTAGATAAAACGAGATGTGATGTGTATATGTGTGTGTATGTATATTTTAACATTTTCTTTTTTTAGAGCGTTTATGCGTAGCACACGTAGATATTTTACGTACACTATGAGCAAATAACGTTTGGTGTATCGTGTGACGTATATGATACAAAAAAGATATAATTAAATGCATTGTAGAAATCGTGAAATGTAATAATTTTAAAGAAATAGGAAAGTGACGTAGAAAACTAACCTCGCAATTATTCAGGAGCACGCAATAGTGAAAAAAAAAGAAAAAGCTGGTAAATAATCGAACAGCTAACACAGTGAGTTTAACAGAGTACATTTATGGCGATTTTGCAATTAACAGATTAATATACAATCCATATATTTAGGACTATTTAATCTTTCAAAATTATTCAATTTTCTTCTCTCTCTCTATTGATGAGTAAAATTTTATTTCTTGATATATCTAAAGTCGCGTCTCTCTATGTTTCGAATTTACTGTCTGCTCTTCAAGTACGATATTTATAAAATTTCGTAATTATTATTATTCTCAGCATAACAATAATTCTCTCTTATTTTTAATGAGCATGTAACAGATATACATATATCATATATATACAATTTTTTTTAATTTTATATTCACAAATACTTTCCTATGTTTCTTTTGCACTTTATGAGATAAATGAGTATGATATGTGTGCATATATATACATATATATATATATATATATATATATATATATATATATATATGTATATATATGTATATGTATATACATATACATATGTGCAATTTTTGAATCACGACATGATCGAAATATATATTTTTCAAAAATCTCTCTGCATAAAAAGCTACCATTTATTACAGTATTCTACTGAACCACAACCATTGCAAGTAAGAATACATTTGGAATGTACCTGAATCTTTATCAACATCTTCATGAAGAAAAGACTCATTGTCTTTTCCTTCGGGACCTTTTCGCACTGCTGGCGGCAATGTGCTAGAATCAGTCTCGTGGTCTCCTACTTCCTGCGCATTATTCTCCAGTGGTGGAATACTAGGTGCAGGAGCACCAACGTATGTCTGAAATATGTTTGATATTATTAATCATTTATTACATTCAAAATCCAATATTCAGCATTGATTTCTTATATATATATAAGAGGAAAAAGTAAAATAATATTTAAGATATTTTTAGTCCTCGAAATTTTGATATACCTGTTGTGCTTGTAACCTAAAACGTGCTTCTTCTTGAGCATCTTTTTTAGTAGTAAGAACTTTGTCTCGTATGGATGTTCGACGCACGCTCTGCGTCCGCGTATTTATACTCTGCGATCTGCGTACTCTCCGTCCCTGTGCTTCACGAAGTCGTTTACTCTCCTGTTCCGTTTTCAATTCCATTATTCTCTCCCTAATTTCTGGATCTTCGCATATATCTGCATTATATTATTAAGATGGTGAAAAAAATTCAACAAGATGCATATAATATAAATCAATAATTATATATAAATCATAATATAAATTGATCAACAAATTGATAATTTTTACCTGCAGGGGTTTCATCATGCTTATTTTTTGCATTTAGGTCTGCTCCATTTTGCACCAATAATTCAAGTACTTCCAACTATAACATAACATATAAAATATACAATATATTAAAGTAATATTTATTTTTTTTTTTGTTTTGTTTTGAAAAATATTGAGCTTACATGTCCCCAACATGCAGCTGCGTGAACCGGCTGCCACTTATCATTGTCCTCTACATCTGTTGATACATGTTGATCAAGAAGAAATTCTACAACTCGTAAGTAGCCATTTGCCGCTGCAATGTGAAGCTGTAAGAATAAAAATTAATATAATTAATATTATAGCAATTGTAAATAATTTACTAATCAATTTTTTTTCTTATATTAAAGACATGGAAAACATACAGGTGTGGCCCCTTGATGATCCTTATATTCAAGATCACCTCCTAAAGAAGCAATTTTTTGCAAATCGCGTAACATTTGAACCTCGGTTGAGGCTCTTGTTTCATCTATTAATTCTTGAGTAACTCCTCGCCTCGCCATCTCTCCTATGTTATAAGAACATAATTCATATGAATACATCATACTTTATTATTTCTACTATATGTTTGAAAATGAAAACTTTCAAATATTAAGGAAATATTACAGCACATAGAAAGAATCTTATCACCTTCGATGCAATCCAATGTTTTTTCATCTTCACAAATATCATATGGCATATTGCCATCAGCGTTAACAGCTAATAAATTTGCACCTCTAGCAATAAGATATTTAACTAAGTGTAAGTGACCACATGTAGCAGCAGCATGTAATGGTGTCCATTTTTCACTATCTTCTGCATTTACATTAGCACCAAATTCAATAAGTAACTTCATCATTTCTTCATTATCATCTATGCAACACTGATGCAGCGCCGTTAAACCATCTTCGTTTGTTGAGTCGGGATTTACACCTTTCTTCAAAAGTCGTCTTACTAAAAAGAAACAAATGTTTTTAACATAATAATATTTATATTTCCTAGCCGATAATTTTTATATTTCTCATATAACATGTACACATAAAATATCTTACCTTCATCGATATCATTTCTTGCAGCGGCTTCTAATAACATAACACTATCGCTAAAATATATGTGCCGTTTGTTACTTGTATGCCTAGTTTGATGCCGTAACCATTCCTTTTCACGTTGTCTCCATACTTTCAATTGCTGTAGTCTACGATGACGTGCCAAATGTAAACGTTCTTGTGTTGTCAGTCTTTCAACATGTACCATTTCTGCCACTAGCTCTGAGTGTTCCATTGTTATGTGTTTGTAATTTGTGCAGGTATATTTACCTGTTTACAACAAAGACAAAGAAGAAAACATCATTAAATGTAAGCATATATATTTATTTATACATACATACATATATACATGCACACGTAATGGAATTGTATAAAAAAAAATGAAAAATCTGCTCCAGGAAAGAGATGCATATAAATTTTATAAATCATGTTCAAATTTATTAGAAATCTTTCATATTTATGTTTCGTTTTTACTAACTATACATTTAAAAAAAACATTTAAATATAATAATTAGAAGGCTCTGTAACATGAACAAAACAACATAAACAGATTTTACCTTTACAGCTATAAAGCCAAGATCTCATTCTCAGATAATTTGATCTTTTTGTACAAATACTGGACACTATTCTGATGTCAGAATTTTCATTTATTTCAACAATACATACGCAACTTGATTGATTTTCCTGAGTTATCTGGCAGGAATGATAGCACATTTTATTCTAGTGCTCTGCAAAATTTATCAGGTACTTAGGTAAGTAAACATAAAATGTTTGCACAAATGTTTAGACACGCTGACAAAAAGCTTTCTAGAAACGGTAAACTAGAAACAGTAATTTGACACTAATTTTTCTTTTTTTTTAAAGATTGTTAGATTTCTATGAATGGAATTAGAAAATAAAAATTTATCTTAAATATTTAACGAAATCTCTTTAATAAATAAAATAACAATAAAATGACAATATTTGATAAAAAAGAAAAGCAAATAAGAAATTAAAAAATAATTATATTTATGTAGAAAAATAAGATATTTATTAAATAATATACCAATTCGTAAAGAGAAATCAATTTCTCTATGTATAAAAAGAAAATATCAAATTATAATCAACGCAATATGCATATACACTTCAAAGTTTCTTATTTTATGCGTTTTATTCCATTATTGCAGAAACCTTTATCTTTTTTTTATTAAACATAATGTAATGTACAAAATTCTTTAATAATAAATAGATTATATATGCTGTGTATAATGTGCATATGTAACAAATTCTATCTAAATCTCTCAACAGATAATACATTGTGCTAGGTAATATGCATAAGAGTCTATATATTTAAACATTTTAACTTATTGGCAACATAAGTTTAATATTCCTTGGATATAATTTATAAATGCTACAAACATCTTGCCTATTACTCCTTCAAAATGTATATCACACATATTTACTTTTCCTCAAAAAAATAAAGATTCATGAGAGGAAATGAAAAATATTTTATAAAATTCAATATTTGTGTGTGTGTATTACGATATAAAAGAAATATATATATGAAATTAATTTTAAAATAGAAGAGCATATCATTTTTAATATTTTACTATGCGCAATTTTCCATAATCAATCCGCAGAAATACATGGGAAATATGCTGTTATTTATCAAATTGGCATCTATTTGCACATTATTTTGTCAATCATTAGAATTAGGTAATGGGTAAAATAATATCACAGGAATACATCGCACTCTTTCCTCGTTCGTACGGCAAACGATTCAACGTGGGCACACAGTGAAAAACAAGCGAGAGCGCGGATGGATCTTACTTCCTGCCAATTATATCGCTCGGCGAGGCCGAAGCCGAAACCGAAGCCATCGTGCGATCAAGGCCAGGATGAGCGGTGCGTAACGCGCAGGATCTCTCTAATAGGAAAGCAGGATAAATTTTCCGTGGGGAAGCGAAACATCGAGATCGGCGATCGAATGCAATCGAGTTTTCCGCCGTGGAAAATCAACAACCAGGTGAATAGCATTTTTTTTCCTTCTCTTTACTTACGTATGCGAGCGCGCGGTTCGACATGCGGCGGCGATGGTTGGTCCGCTTTCCTTCCTCCCCCGTTCCCTCCACGCTTTGCAATCACGCCAGCGGAATGTGATGACGAGCGACGGTGATGAGGTGACTCGGACTTCATTCACGTCGCACTTGGCGCCTTCGTCGCATGATTTACGCCATAATTCACTCAGATTTCGATACAAGATTTTGACGCGTCTCCGCCGCGATCGACGATACCACCGCCGCTAGTGAGAATACACTCGCGCGCGCGCGCGCGCGTTTCCCGTACCTGGCAGCGCGTGCAGCCGACGGAAACGTCTACCTGTCGTTCGCCATTTTTAAACTACCTTGTGAGAGAAATCACGCCCGCGCACCGCGCTCCGCGCACGCTCGTCTCGCCACTCTCGCCTCTCTCTTCTCGTCCCGCCTCGTGTCGTCACTCGCGTCTCGCGTCACCATTCACCGCGCCTGATCGGATCCCGGTGGCAAGCTTGTTTCGCATCTGGTTCGCATCGTGAACGAACCGACTCGGCGGATACGCGCGCTCTCGCTCGTCCCAGCTCACCCGTCCAAGGCCGAAGTCGAGCCGAAGCATGATTTAAGGCCATTGCACGTGAAAAAATTTTAGCCGTAATCATAAGACCATATAAGCAAATCGACCAATCACAATCAAGTATTCTAACAACGTAATTAGAATATTTAACTGTGATTGGTTGATTTGCTTACGGTCTTACGATTACGACTAAAATTTTTTCACGTGCAATGGCCTTTAGCGCGATCGCCGATCGGCATCGACCTCGTGCGCGAGTGATCAGGCGATCGGCAGCGGTGCTTTCATCACTTATCGCTCACAACCTGCGACAACCGACAATAATTATGGCTTACGGCTTACGGCTAAGCTGTAGCCGCGAAAACGAGACGCTTTTACGTAACCGTTCTGCATTATGCGCTAACCGGTCGATAAGCGAGGTATCGTTTCCCCTTCTTATTCGCGCGACGTCAAATTTCTCAATCTCGATAGAACTTATTAATGATAAAGAGCGAATGGGAGTTACGCTCCGATGAATTTTGAAACGTAGCTTGGAGCTGTTTCCTGCAACTGTGTTGTTTTCTCTCTCTCTCTCTCTCTCTCTCTCTCTCTCTCTCTCTCTCTCTTTCTTGCCATATTTTTTTGTGTCAGATTGCCTCGGTATGATTAATATGTACATTTCTTTATAGATTACATTCTATTTTTCACGTATATACTTCCGCGTTCCTACAACATGTATTTTTAATTATATACGAAAAATTTGGTAACAAAAAAAAAAAGATTATTGTTATCACGTCTATGTGTGTCATGAGAATTAGATGAGTATCACGCATGCGATTATGTACTTTTTACATGCACCTATATTTTTTGCCCTTTTTCCTTGTAATTATACTTTTTGCTAAATATGTAGTAAATTGAGCTTAAATAATATGCTTTAATCTATTTAAGTATTTTGTATATATATATATATATATATAAATACGAATAAAAATACATAAATACTTTGCGAATAATAATAATGCAAATTAATTTGCAAGAAAAAATAAACATCGAACGAATGACCGAGAAATTAATGCTTGTCAAATTTTCAATAATATAATATGTAAAATATAAAATATTCATATGTTCTATTTTTGTATATCTTTTATCGAATCTGAAATAATAAAAAAAAAATTATTTGCTCTTATTTGACTGCAAATGCGTATTTCCGCCGAGCGGCAGAGCGCATGCTCGTCCGCCATCATTCATCCGATCACGCTCGATATCACTATTTCGTCGGTCAAACTATTTAATCCTCGTTTCAAGCAGATAAAAATGCGAATTTTATCGCGTACCATGTGTCTTTCTCTTTCGTAGGTATCGCAAACGACTTTGGATACCGGCTATCAGGCACCGCATACCGTTCATCGAATCATCTCTCTCTTTTTTGTCAACATCTGGGTCTGAATCCAGACCTTGCCGTTAGCTACCGATATGGAAGAATATCGCGGAAGCGGGGCATATCTTGCGATCGTTGCTGGCGTTTTCGCGACCGGTGGCAGCCTCCTGGGTAAGCTCGCCGGCGCTAACAACGCATCGTCATTGGTGAGTTGGCGGCAGATATTCGAATCGAATAAAATAAAAACAACGCTGTTGATCTGCGCGACATATATACGAGGAATCGATATTTGGAAATAATGATGAGAAAATATATATTGAGAGACCTTTCTTTTTTTTCTTCTTTTTTTTTGCAAAGCAATTAATTCATATATTAATATAGATAAAACGAGCGATCGAAAATTGAGGAATTAAAAATAGATTATCCGTTTGAAGATTCGAGACTATAAATGATGAAATATTATTATAGAATAATGTAATGTTTGTATATTTATTTTCTCTCTTGCAAAAAGTTGCAGTTATTACTAAAAGGAGCGCTTCTGGTCTTTATGATCGTGTGCAACACCGTGGGATGTACGTTTTTTGTCAAAGCGCTTCATGGCAGCGGATCCTCTTTGCCGGTAACGGTCGCCAGTGCAGCTACAAACTATGTTTGTTCTGTGAGTTATTAATCTTATAAAAATAATACCTATTTTCATTGAATAACAAGTTAATAAATATAATATAAAGTGTGCAATATCTTAATCTAAATCCTAACTTTAATAAATGAATTTTTCATGGATTTCAAAATCTCTCTTTAACGAAAATTTCGATATATTTAATAGTTATTTTCAAGTTACAAGCGACAAAAAAAAAACTAAAAACTAGAATAAATACATAATATAGTAACAGTGCAAGTATATTTCTCAATTGATTTCAAAAAGAGATTATGCTTTAACAGAATTTTAATTTGTGGTTTATAAAAATATAATACATAAATTGAAAAATGATGATCTCCCTGATATCACGCTAAAAAAAAACAATCGATTTTCAATTGACAAATTTATCGTTAATTTAAGTTAGGAAGAACATTGTGTTTTCATGCTTATAAAAAGTTTTGACAAAATATAGCGAAATGAAATGGCATACGAGAGTAACTTATGAAAAAGAAGATTTGTCAGGCCGCGCAATTGTTCGTCTCTATGGTCAACAATATAATCAAATTAATATATTTCTGAGAGTCGGTTCGCAATGAGTGAAAGTTGTTTCGCGAACTAGACGCAATTCCGCGAGCGTGCACAATGCGGTCATAGCAATTATATGTGCACAGCTACGTGGCGATTGACGGAGAGCTATACGATGTGATACATGCTATTAAAACGCAATCTAGATAGTAGTGCACTTTATGCGTACATGCCGGAATTATTACACGATCGATAAAAATATTATGTTTGCCATTTCTCTAAAGAATATATATTCCTCTCGAAATTTTCTAAAAATTATATTTATTTCATTTAGATACGTTCTCCTTATTAATTTTCAAAAATTTTACGATTTTAATATTATTATTTTATTTTTAATCTATTGTGTAGAAATAAAAAAAAAAATCAGGCGTATATCTTTGACGACTTTACAAATTGTAATATTCCTGTAATTTTCTACGGAAATTGATTTAATCCACACCCTGTCGGTAGCGTGACCTTATATTGATTGTGTCGGCGAAGTTAAACATTTATGAGATTAAATTTGGATTTGTGAGAATATAAAAACGTTACCGACTTTACCAGTCTTCGAAAAATAAATGCAGCTGTCTATTTGTCATATATCATTCGTTCTATATATCAGATATTGGGCTCGTCAGCCTCATTAATTTTCAATACTTTTTTTTTTATAAGAGATATTCAAATGCAAAAATAAGAAAAGATTTTAGTTTTGTAAAAAAGAATTATTTACATCTCTATGTGTAGATGAAAATTACAATGTTTCGTAAAGTGACATATCTCAGAAATAAGAATACTCATTTCGAAATCTAGTTGATTCTGAAAAATGCGACATTATCTTATAATGTGATATTACAATGTATAAATTCAAGATCATTGGCGAAATATAATTTTTTGTAAATGATAAAAGATATATTTTGAAATAATACAATAATCAAAACTTTCCTAAATTTTTAATCTAAATTTTTTTATCTTACTTGGCCGGGTCAATTGGATTAGTTTAACTATTTTTTTTTTTTTTTGCAGAAAGAGACAGTGCAAAAGTCTCTCAAGATCGCAATCGCATTTAATCTTTAAATTTTGAGCTATATAATTATAAATTAAATATCATCATGTATAACACATTATGTTAAAATAACTAATATATTATATTGCAAAAGATATTATATTTACATTTAATTTTTAAATTGTGAAATAAAAATAAAATAAAATATAACAAAATCTACATGCTCATACATATCTTTTCTTCGTTGAAACTATTCAGAGTTCAAATCTTAAAAATGTAATACAAATATATTTTTATATTTTCTATAACATTTTACTATTTTATTCAATTTTTCAGATTTTCTGCAACAATGTAAAATTTAATGTGTTTTGTTTTTCAAAGGCTTTTGTAGGCTTCATCGTGTTTGATGAATCTACATCATTGGCCTGGTGGTGTGGAACTTCCTTGGTACTTCTCGGCTTAATTTTGACATGTTACGTTCCCGCTGAAAAGAATGAGAAGAAAGAGGTTTTCATCATCGAGAAGAAATTAAAGCATCAATAATCAGCAGCAAGCACTTTTATATTAAAAACGGTGATGTTACAACAGTATTATACGATTTACTTCTATTTTTCTATTGATATTGCAAATATCTATTATGTGCTCTTATCGGAAATTTACTATATTGTTGAAGGATAAACTGTGACTAATTTCTCGTGAAATATATTTTCCTATTAACTCCTGGTAATTCAGAAACGAATTTTTGAGCAATTTAAGACACATAATCCTTGAGTCATATTATTAAAAAAATTTTTATTATGTAATCGTTGAATAATGTGAACGCGAATCAGAGTGTTGCACGATTGTAATCGCAATTGATCCATATGCGATCGATGGATTCTAATTTTCTATATGAAATGTGGTACGACATAGTTTTTCACGAAAGAAGAAAATATTTTTTTTAAATCTTTTGCCACGCATATGCAACGCATCTGCCGAGAAGCGCGTCATTGCGAAAAGAGCGCGCTTCTCGGCAACATGCTTCAGCAAGATACGAGCCCATTCAAGATTACAGGCGCGCGCATGCATACATACACATATGTATATCAGCAATCGGTTACGATGCAAACGTAGCCCAGTAGTTCATCATGTGCAAGTCCTACTACACCAGATTTCCCGTTTTTAGGGCAGGGTCGAGGGGTGCCGAGGGGTGCGAACGGTCTTTATCGAGCGGCTTGTGCGCGAGTTTGCCAACGCAGACGTATACGACGCTTTAGTTTCAGGGACGGATAATTTCCCATCCTCTTCGTATATTGTGAGTTGTAATATTGCGAAGCACGTGATTATTTCTGTCAAAAGATCGTCGTAAAGAATTACAGCCTCTTTATCGAGAATCTATGAATTATGAACATGATACATTGCGAATTTTACGGCAAAGAAATTAGAATTTAAAACTCGCGAAAAAAAGACGAAGGATTATTCGATCCAGGATCTGGACAATCTTCATTCACTCCTGTCGATCCCCTCCATGTTTCATTCTCATCCTCCCATCGTGGCAAATCTGTTACAAGATTTCGCTATCCTCACCCATCTCATGGCAATGAATTTGAACAGGCCGCAGACGTGGTGAAAACGACCATATCCGCTCACGTTGGCTTCTAAAAGAGAAGTCCGGGATATGATATATCGCGGTGATGAAGCGATTATTGGTAATCGAATCGCGCTCGTATTCTAGAGATTTGCATTCAGTGCGACGAGTAAAATTAAGCTTCTCTAAAAGAGGACTGTGTCCGATCGTGTCACAGCAATGTCCATTTGACTACCCAGACATCAGGTTAATTCTAAACCAGAGACATCGTCCATTGCGGCAATCGATCGTAGTGCATTGAGTTGGAAAGCTTGCGTTTTCCGAGTGTTTAGCTTGGCAGTAGTGTTGATTATTACAATCATTTTCCTCTCTTTTCCGCCGACGCCGGAGCGATTCTGAGATGACTCAGAATGGATGCAAGATCCTGACGCGCGGAACAAAACTGGCGAAACGCGCTTTCGAGGATTCGTAGGCAGGAGCCTTGTGGCTCTATTTGCGTGACGATATAGGATCTACCCCACTATCCTGCACGTTACCCCTAGCAGTTTTACCTCTCCCTCCATCCGTTTTCCGCCGTCGCGGTTTAGTTTCCCCCACTTTACCCCGATTGTCGTCTTCCTTACTCTCTTTGCTGCTTGTTTCTCTCATCCCTATTCCTTGCTCACCGTGAGCGGGGTAGTTCTCGTACGGCGCGCCCTTCCGTCGAATCGTCGACCAAAAGAAAGAGAGAAAAAGAAAGAAGAATGCATACGAATTGCAGTACAATCTGCTGCAACGTTTGTGTGTGACAGACGGGGCTGGAAAGTGTAGCCGAGCAATAGGATTAAAAAGGCACGATTCATCGGCCGCCTCGGGAATTCCTTTTCGCGGCAGCGGTTGAACAGAGTGCGCGAACGATTTCTCTTCTCGTTCCACTTGTTTCCTCTCGGAGAGACGATGCAGCATCCCGCGAGTGCAAGCTAATTTGCGATAAGAGGTATCCTTAGGGCGGGACATAGATATTTTCTTTTTATATCGCGATATCATGTAAAATGCGGATTTTGCAGATGCGTCTCGAATTTGAGCCTTTTT
This sequence comes from Cataglyphis hispanica, assembly GCF_021464435.1. Taxonomy (NCBI): domain Eukaryota; kingdom Metazoa; phylum Arthropoda; class Insecta; order Hymenoptera; family Formicidae; genus Cataglyphis; species Cataglyphis hispanica. Next base: position 7,863,299 of record NC_065963.1, read on the forward strand.
TTATTTCTCTATCGCAATTTGCTTTGTAAATTTAAAAATTTCGTTTGTATGTAATTCCGATTCCCATTTTTGATGAACTTTTGATTGTTTGCTTTAACAAGGCTAGTGATAAATATTAATTTTAGCGTTATTTTAATTTTGAACGTAAATAAATGCTCTACTTTCCTTATTGTTTCACCTTTTTTTCTATTAAGAGATACATGCATCAGACATGCGGATTGCTGCATAATTTACAATATACATCGCTTTTAGCTTGATTACGGGCTGAATCTCGATACGTATCTATTTTATGAGACTCGATGGATAATCGGGGATGCGTAATCGATCTTTGGACAGATAATACATGAAGGGATTTTACGAATGCGTCCTCGATGTACTCGATTTTAATGAATTAATTTTATGCAAATTATTTGATATGCGTGAAAAAAGATTTACTGTATGAAATGTTCCACGCGTGATAATTTTCAGATCGTCCGATATGATTGGTTTTCATTGAATTTATTCCAACATATCGGATCATTGTTTTATTTTAAGAGTAGGTCAACACTCGTTGGACGCAGTAATTTTATGCAATTGCATCTATCTCAATAGTAAATTGATAGATTTTTTTTTTTTTTTGTAAAAATATCTATCAATTTACTATTGAGATAGTAACAAATAGCAATACTAATAAATATTCAGAAGGCTTAGCGATATTAAATATCCAATAAAGATTCAAGTATATTCACCAAATATTTATGCTATAACAGTGGTTGTAATATGGATATATTTCGATATTTTAATGGCGCTACTTAAAAATAATGTGATATATGTACATACTAGTATTTTTAACATCGAGATATTTTAATCACTTTAGTATCGATAATTTATTGAAATTCTGATTTATTACATGCATAGAGACATTTCACAATATTTTATTAAGAATGAAAAAATGAACGACGCAATTATTTTTAATATCAATGTTTTTAATATTATGTTTAATGTATGAAGGAAATACCGGAAAATATCTATAAATTAAATTATAATTATCTTCTCATTAATCTTCCATAAATATTGAGAAACAAAAAATTCTTTTCTTGCAGCCGAAAAATACGTATAAGTACATTTAAGACTGATTGATTGCACGTGCGCGGGTGGCATATATATCTTGTTTTTTTTTTTTAAATATATTTATTTATTTTATTTGTATTTTAAATAATCATTTGTGAGTGTGTGTGTGTGTGTGTGTGTCTGTTTTGAATATTATCGAAAATTTATTTATAGGTTTATTATATTTTAATATTAATATTTTATAATATATTAATAATACATTATTAATAATACATTATTAATAGTATATTTTACTATTGGCAGGTTTATCACTTTTCATTATAACACAAATGAATGGGCATATAGAAATTAAAGATACATATCCGTAAAATGTAATATCCAAGAATACGCCATCACTTTGCAATATCCGAAAACGAATTTTGATCAAAGATTAAACACGCGGTGGTTTCAACGGTGGTTTCATGCAATGCTATATGATACTACGTGAGTTAATGGCTAATTGAAAATTGTAATAATCGCGAAAATTCATTAGTCATGCAGGTCAATTATCGTTATTTGTAATAATCGTAGATAGAGATCACGTTTATAAAGATAATACAATGACGCTTGGAGTGCCTTGCGCTGCTATCTTCTCGCGCGAATGACAATAAAACACTCAAATAAACAATAGCTATACACCGCACAAAATCAAAATTGAAAATACAACTCTGATAATTATTCTTAAAAATTATAATTACTTTGTTAAGATTTTTTAAGAAACAATCAAAGACTTTTATTCTTCGTGAGTAACAAATTGAAAACTAGGGGATATTTCGATAATATAATAATTAATTCAAGAAACTTTTGATAACAAACTGGTATTATCAAGTTATATTAAATTATTTTACTAATATATTAAATTAAAAAATTAATATTTTTGGAATCTATTCGCATAAACAAAACAATAAATTAGCAATTAGTTTAGTTAAATTTGTTTTTTACGATTCGCTTGTACTTTTAGAAAATGGGGATGCGCTAACATGATGTAAAAATTGATACTTTTCCTCTATTTTTAAAGAATTTTTTGCTAATTGATAGGAGAAATATAAATTCGGAATTAGGGTACAAACTTAACAATAAATTAGCAATAAATTAGCATCAATTATGTCATTCAGATATGATTTCTCGTGATAGGAATGGTATCGAGTTAACGGAAATGTTTCGCTCACCGGATAATATCACAGTACCACATACCATGTTTGTCTGTCAGATAAAGCAAAATATGTTGCGTTGGTATCATGCCAATATATCGGAGACTAAAATTTACCTAAAACGTACAGTCTTGCGCTGCCATATTTGACTCCGCAACAAAAACATCTATTCCTATAAGTCGCTTCGAGAGAGCATCGTGAAAGCATATTTTTCTGGCTGGGGATAGCGATTTGTGTCCTTGACAACGTCATGACATAGTCACGAAATTTTGTCGCAGAATTGATTTTACGTTCTACAAGACGCTTTAAATCGCGTTTTCTTTTAATTGCGAATATTTTGACTAATTTTAGATTTTTTTTTTCTTTCTATTTATATTGATATTTAAAAAAAAAATTTCTTTTTTTTTAAACTTTCCAATTCGATAAAAAATAGATTTTTAAATCAAAATTTTATTATAAAGAAATATTGATTTTGAAATTGTCTGATTCTTGTAAAATTTATTATACGTTTAAAATAATACATTATAATTATTTGATATATACAAAAAAGTTTTTAATTTTTATAATTACTTATAATCTAAAAATTGATATCTTGATGTATTGATGTATTAAAATAATGATTATGTATGAATGTTCAAAAAATTCGTACAAAATTGAAAGAAAAAAAAACAAATTAATATTATTTTTTTGTATTGTTTTAGCAGAAAAACGTATATTATTTATTATTTATTATTTATAATGTGAATCTAAATTATTTACATATGTTTTATATAAGTAATTGTAAAAGAATGGAAGTAGATATACAATCAGTAGATATACAACTTTAATATGATATCTAGTGTCTCTGCATTCGCTATAGATTTATTTCGAGACACGTGATTTACCGATTTTTTTTGTTTTTTGCGAGTACGAGGCAATTGAATCGTGCAATTAAATAACACAAACAAGTTTTACTTTTTAATTTAATTTTACAAATTTAACCATCGAATGCAAATTCATTAGACACGATTAATATGGCCGACTATAACCTGCTAACAAAGTAGGTTAACGTACTGCGAGGTGACCGAGTCTTTATAATCTATCTTATCGATTTTAAAATAATCGATAAACCGCACTTTAAACTCGGAGACTGTCTTCGTTTTTTAAAATAACGTGTTTTATTTTCTTTTCGTTGGAATTTATTGCCATTTTTATCAGTTATCTCTAATGTGTAATAATGAGGAGTGTCATCGAGACATCTCAAACATTTGAATCGGTTTAATTATTAAGGCAGCTGACAATGAGATTGTATACATATAACACATGTACCTAGGACACTGATGATGACAATTTATCAATAACTTGTCGCACTTTCTCGAAAGAACAAGCGCGCATTTCCTCTTTCGAGCGAGGCAATTGTGCCGCGTATCGCTAATCGATATCCAAGACAAATTCCTTTTATTCCTTCTATTTGCACGATATCTCGTCTTTTTATAATCGTCTTATTATAATCGAGAATTTTCTTTCTCTCACAGGAACGAGAGTCGACGATTGCGGGTGACCTCCTCCAGAAAAAGATGATATTTTTCGCGACACATCGTTCACCTAAAATTTCGTCTATTTTCTTGCATCCGCCCAAAGGAAACCGAAATAATTTATGTATAAATAGAACCTCTCCCGCTGAGGCCCATTGGAGCGGCTACACGAGAGTTCAATAAAAAGACATCTGCAGAAGAACATCCGCGAATATAAAAGTTCCTTCGCAAATCGAGTATCAGATCGACTGTCATCCTCAAGAAAAAGGCACGATTACAAGAGGGAGATGAAAAACGGAATAACTTTACTCATTGCTTATCGTAAACAGTAATAAATTTATCTCGCTAATTGTATAATTTATGTACGACAGTAATAAATTATCGAGATAATAAACGAGGAAAGAAAGAGAAAAATAGGCAAAAGAGAAGATCGAGAGCCCACGTGGTCCACGTCATCGACGATAAGATCAAATGCGCGGCGGCCTGATGGAGTCTCACTTCTATACATTGACAATGATGCTTGACGAACAATACTGCTGCCTTGCCGACGAGAGTCGAATTGGATCATCGAGAAATAAGCTCAAGAGACTAAAGATGATGGCGAACGAAGAAAGGCTTGTGCACTCGTGCTTTTAAATCAGTAACATCAAGCACGCGCTCGTCGTCGCGCCGACATCATGGGGAATGGCATGAACAAGGTGAGAAATTGCTTCAATGGGAAAATTGTTGCTCCCAGATCAATATATTAATTGTTTAGTTAAAAAAGAAAAAACATTTACTTTATTTTTATTGTTCTGAGTTCAAAGTATTATTTGATAACGATCAGTGAATCTTTGATAAAGATGTCGTTTGTTCGATGCAAACGTGAAAAGATCTTTATAGCACGACAATACGTTTTATTCCGATTTGACGCTTTTACCATCCGACAACTTGTTTAAATACATTTCAATATAACGTTGATTGAAAACTTAGCTGACCTTGTCGTAACCTCGTTTAAAATCTCGGCCGATAATACGCTTAATAATAATAAAATTTTATATAGCAGCAACGTGCGCTAGTAAAATAGAAGCGGAAAGACGGAGCAGAAAAGACGAAGCTGAAATAGCGGTGGAAAATTTGAGTTACGCTAATTATAAAATACAAAACATTTTGCACATCGTCAAATAAGTAATCAGTTCCGTTCACATATTCTCATTAGCATATTTTTTTTCTCGAGCAATATCATCGATTTAATTAATTCTACCTATTCTATTTTTGTATACATAAATTGTTGTACAGGAGGATGAAAAGCTTTGGCAACTCGTTAGCCAATTTAAATAAAAAAGTATATATCATATAGGCACATCTTTTAATAAATTATATAATATAATTCTTCACGAGAAATCAAATTTTATTAATGGTGTAATATACGAATTTAATGCATCATGCTTTTTTTTTAAAGAAAAACGAAACATAATGTTTATAATGGATAATTGTCTCAAAATTTCACTCGATATTTTCTTACAAAGTTTACATGTGTGAAACGAAATCTCTATATATTCGTATGATGTGATTTCTTTGAAATGTTACTCTCAAAATTTCTTGTTATGAAAAAACTCTCTTATACCGTTGAATATATAAAAGCAACGTTATACATCGTGCTCGTACGAGTCGCGATTCATCTCTACGCGAGGCACTCGGCTTCCAGAAATCAGATGGAAAACAATTCGTCTCCGAGTACATCGATAGCATTCTTCTTTTTCCCTCCTTTACAGTCTTCTGTCGCACATTTGGTCCTTTTTTTACATTTCTTACGAAGGAAACTTTGCTGGTAATTTTTTTCGCGGGTTGTATCGTCAACAACTTTTGTTGACGGAACGGCGTCGACGGCGATAGTTTCATTGGCGATATCTACGAAAGGACGTATCGTTGAAAAATTCATCGTTAACTCCAACGTAGGATTTAGAGTACGCATAGTAACATTTGTAATAACGTCGACGATAGTGGACGGACTTTTCACGATACGAGACGATTCCATCGAACTCTTGGATTCTTCGATAATTTCGTCATCCGCGATCTTCATTCTTCTTGGTCTTATCCTTCTTTTTTTTCTGCTTTCGCTGATTGCATTACTTTCTTCGTTTATGATGCGTTGAACCACGCTTTAAAACGAAACTATCAGCAATATTCTCACGATCCTCCGTTCTCGATGGACTTGAAGATATCGAAAAGAGCGATCCCGGGATACTCCTCGGGGAACGCTCGAAAAGAACGTCGGGAAAGAGGATCTTGACGTCTCCGAGTGGATCACGAGCGAATATACGCGATGATGTCTCGTCGAGCGATCGATGCCCCGACGCGGCGGCGGTTGACGTTTGCACGCTACCGTGAATCGCGCAAACACACCAGGAGACTGCGAGTGATCGAAATCGCATATCGTCAATCGACGCGATAGAGACTTGTTTACTTCCACTCGTTTTGCTCTTTCAGAGTATATCGTCGCCCTCCTTTTTTTCTTCTCTCTCTCTCTCTCTCTCTCTCTCTCTCGTTTGCAATCGATCGATCCACGAGACAGTAACCGTTCGTCTAGATTCGGGATTCGCGGTTTCGTCGAGCCCCAAGTTAGCTCTCCTTGTTCCTCGTTTCTTCTCATCTAAAATCGACGTGCGCGAGATGCAGAGCATGCAGAGAAGGGAACAAAATACTCGCGTGCGAGGGGGTAATCGCGATAAGAACGGTTCGAATAAAATTCAATCGCGAGGACTGAGACTAACGACCGGTGTGTCGTCAGAGAATGGATATTCTTGAGATTGCGATAATTAAAATAAACATCGTACACGCGCGGAGCATTGAAAAAATCGTTCCGCGAGATTGTTTCTCAACGTGTCTTAATTTGTCCGCGTCAACTCGATCGTTAACTCGATGTATATATTTTATTTATAACGCGCGAGAGAAAGAAAAACGCTCTCTCCGCGCTTTCTATCGAACCTTCATTAAAGACTGACAATGAATCAATATTGGTTGAAAGAATGGTCGAATGAAAAGTGGCATTTAAGTTAATGTATGCAATCTCCTTTTTGCCCCACTCGCGCGCGTCTCGCTTGCAAGCTACTTTTCATCAAGATTCAATATTTGTCAAACGGTAAGTTAATCTAAGATTGCGACGCCAGTCGTGGCGCATCGCGAATTCAATTCGTGGCTTTGCATTTCTCCTACCAACTCACCTGGATTTTCTCATCGTCTAATCTCGTAAGTAATCTTTTGCCAAATAGACGCCGAAAGGGACTTGCCATTTTGAATGAGAGCCGGGGTAAGACGAATGAGAACATCACGACAATGTCTGTCGGCTTGTATTTTCAAGACTCGAGATTTACGAGAGAAACTTATGCGATATTTATACTGCCTTTCGTGATTACTTATTGTACATCGTGAATTGAATATTAATTAAAGACTTGCGTTACGAAATGTGTGACTTTGACGTATGACTTTATAATACCTCGCATTACCGTTTATTATGTCAACAGGTACTTCCCGGTCTTTATATAGGTAATTATCAGGACAGCAAGGATGCCGATCAATTGGAGCGTTTTGAGATCACGCATATTCTGGCTATTCACGACACGGCTCGTCGTCTGCATTCCGTAAGTAAGAAAAATATAACGCGGGAAAAATGTCTTAAAGCACCTGTTTCGAGCGAAATTTTAATGTAGCGATCGACGGAAAAGAATATCAATGAAAAATCTATCATGTGAAAAGTTTGGATTGTAATAAAAAAGAATATAAAAATTTGTATTATACTTAATGACAGAAACAAGCATTACTTAATGAGAGTAACAAGTTGAGTCTCGCTTTTAATTTTTTCAATATATTATAATATGGATAACCGATTATCTATTTCTTATATTTATTATATTTAAATATAATATCCTATTCATTGCCCCCCTACTCATCTCTCTCTCCCCCTCTCTCTCTCTCTCTCTCTCTCTCTCTCTCTCTCTCTCTCAATTTTTCCTTTGTTATTTTTCTTTCATTTTTTCCTGTCATTTTTAATCTTCTTTATAGAATTTAAAATTTAATAAAATTTTTTAATTCTTTAACCAATTTTTTTTTTCATATAAATAAATTTATATTTAAAATGTTTCCACTCTCTTATCCTTCCCTTCAAGTTTTCGTTTTTTATTTCTTCCCTATTCCCCTTGTCATTTTTCTTAATGCAACGTTTAAATTACGATTGGTATATCTTCCTCCAAGTGCCTATGAAATTTTGCAATAAAATTTGTAAAATAAGATTGTCAGAATCGAAACAGTATATCTAACGTGTCTAACGCAATTCGTTTTTCTTACGCTTCAAAATTATCAGCAGTTTTATAATACCAATGCATTTCCTTCGTCATTATAGCAATCATCTTGATATTTGATTTGCAATAAAAGTCAAAGTATGAATAGCACGAAAAAAATTTTAATTGTATCGATAATAAGATCAGTTTAACAATAAGAAAATATAAATGAAATTTATCGATTAGAAATAGGTCGATTTGTCATTATGTAAGGTATACTTGATTTAAAATAGGATCTCTACGGCGAGAAGATATAGCTTAATATTTGGATTAAATTTTGATTACATTTCAGGATAAGCATTACTTATGCATCTTGGCAGCGGACAGTCCTGATCAGAATTTATCGCAATACTTCTCTTTGTGCAACGATTTCATCCATGCCGCCCGTCTTCGCGGCGGAAATGTACTGATCCATTGGTAAATATTTGTTATATGCGTTTACAGTGTATTAAAATCACCAGATGATCATTGATTATAAATTTTTTAGCCGATTTGAAATCCATTCTTCTTTAACGAAAATGTCAAAGAGTATTTATAATTGATAAATTATAGATACCTAAAATGAAAATAATTAATAAAACTTAATTATTAGTTAAATAAAATAAAATTAAGTAATAAAAATAATTTATGGATGAATAATATTAAACGAATAATTATAATTAAAAACACACATACATTAAAAAAAGAGAAGATTAAAAAACAAGAAAAAACGATGGAAAATAGAGATGATATATGACAAAAGTATATTATTTATTTAATAAAGTTTAAGTAAGAGAGATCTTTTAAACTTCATTACAAAGATATACAATCAAATGTTTATTTAAAATGCGATATATGAAAAGTGTATGATATTTTAAATTTTCCTTTAAAAAAATCACTTGTACGTAGATCGGATATAAAGAAACTGGGGTGAAAAGAACATCGGTTAATTTTGACAAGCAATTCATAGAAATAAAGATTGAAACTATAAATTTTTGTAAGTAAAAATAACCTGTTTTTAGTCTGGCAGGAATGTCGAGGAGTGTGACGGTGGCGGTGGCTTACATCATGAGCATCACCGATTTGTCCTGGAAAGAATCACTCAAAGTCGTTAGAGTGGGTCGTTCCATCGCGAATCCGAATGTCGGTTTTCAACAGCAGCTCAAGGATTTTGAATCCAGTCGCTTACAAGATGTAAGTAACAGCAAGATAATCACTTGGCTTTCCGTCTTTACTCTTTTTTTTTTCTGTTCCTTTCAGGATGTATATATCCAATCTTCTGTCTTTTTATTTTTCTTTGATATATTATATATTTTATAATTACAAAAAAATTGTTATAACTGATAGTATATATTTTAAATGATCAAAAAAGATCACAAAATTTTACTATTTAACGTAGGAGCGTCGCAGATTAAAGGAGCGGTTTCCCAGTCTCGCTCTCGCCGAGGCTGATGCAGAGGCTTGCAGATCCACCTTGAGAAATTACGAAACACTAGCTCTAGCGAAAGAGGTATGCGAGGGCAAATGCGCCATGGGACGCACTTGTCCAACTGGCCTCTGTCGTCAAGCTACTAAAAGGTAATTGCGTTGAAATCCTCGGCTATAAAGGTCGATTTGGTTTTGAATAACATTCAATATTATATTGGAATAAAAGTACTTTGTGCAAAAAGTTATATTGGATACATTAAAAAGTAAGATCGATTGAAGAGAGGAAAGATCTTTGACAGAGATCCTTGAATAAAACAAATTCATGATTATATTGCATATTGGTCATACATACAATGATTCAGATAAACGATAAAGAATAAATTAATGGATAAATAGCATCCTAATTTGCAAAGTAAAATAATATTTGCATGTTAAAAATCCTTTGCTAGAATAATTGGAATAAATGTTTAATGTGTCCTTCCTCTTCCACGCAAGCGCATCTTGATGTGCTATATATTTATAATTTCGAATTTATTTTATTTTATGCAGGACTGTCTTTCTCGCTTTCTCGCTGTATTTAGCCAATATAAGGGAATTTTCTGTCTATAATTATGACGACTGATCGCAGGAGCGCGAGAAGAAAGTCCTCTACTAGCAGCCTCGGAAGTGTATCGTCCGGCCGGACGCCCCCGCAGACACCACGAATGCTACCATCAGCGCCACCCTCGCCGGCCTTGCATAGATCAACGAGCGTTGTGTCGACGTCAAGACCGAGGAGTGGTCCGGCAGGATTGCATTCTTACACTGGAGGTTCCGCTCCGCCTTCCAGGTAAGTCGGCTTGAACTTGTGACGTGAGAAAATTTCCCCCTCGTTCTCTTTTATATCTATTTAAAATTATTTTATCGAAGCTATTTGAGTGCGGGAGATAATTTGTTTATATATTTTTATTATTTAAATGAGCACATGTGATTTCCTTTCGATTCGAATAAAGATTGGATTTTGATGATTAAGATGTTGAAAGAAAATTAATCGATGCACACAGGGCTGTGTCGCGCGTGGATCTCTCGGCAGCGGTCGCTTGCAGCAGCAGCAACGCCAATCTTTCCGCCGTGGGCAGATCGAGTGTATTCTCCAGCAGTAATTGGCGATTGACCGCCGGTTCCGCACCGAATACGCCGCGACCGACGCCGCCGGTCTCGCCGCAACGTTGGCCGCGACGGCTCTCGAATCGGCAAACTCCTCAGCTGCCGGCACCACCGGAATCGCATTCTTCGACGATGACGTAGCATCAGGAGAAGCCCGGTTTGCTCTCGAGTTTGATAGAGTAGAAAATCATTTAGCGGATGATCGGCGAATAGTTCTCGAGAATCCCGGCTGGCTGTTGCGCGCTCTTTATTTCGCGGGATAAATTATCAACTTATTGCGCGTGCAGCCTTGAAAAAAATGAAGAAGCTTCCGGCAAAGATATATAAATTTCGTAATAAAATGCGCCTGCTAATGTTTCGCATTCGGGACATGCAATCCATTCTAGCGTTCATTCGGATGAAATTATTAGAGGTAAATGATCTTTTACGTGATCGCGTAATGGTACACAATCGACATGATTCGAACTTGATTCGTGCCAGCGACACATTAAACGCGCATATCGCATAATGATGGAAATTGTTGGTTAATTTTGATCTGTACAAATTGTTATACAAGTGTTACTCATCTGGTTACATATCTGGCGAGAAAGTGCTTTTGACAAAGATAGTAGGAGAAACGGGAGGGAAATCTCTTCATAGATACAGTTTGGGCACATTCGAGCGTTTTATAAGTAATAAGTGAGTTGATTTTACGATTTGAAACATTCGTATTAATCGAAGAAATTATGATAAATGAGATCTCTATCACTGACAATCTGTCTTTTAGATATATTACGGAGACCGAGCGTTGCATTTATGCAGCTTGCGTAACGATCGATCTGCGAGATGAAGTAATAAATTGGAAAGATTGATGCATTCGGGACGTAGAATTAATCCTTTGGGATTTTGTCGGTTATGGCGATAATTGCTTGCAATTAAGTGCGGCAGGTTATCTCACGCTTTTACGGCGCCGTTCAATCGCGCTATATAATAACGGCGCTTGTTAACGATCCCTACGTATATACACGATCCGCGCTGCAACAATCCCTCCCATGAAGATAACGCGCAAATCCGTTACCGACTAATTAATTGGTTATGAAAAAGAGTATATATACGACACGCGGGTTAATTATGTTATATAGAATCAGCCGAAGGATTAATGAGAAAGTAAAAAAAAAAAATATATCTACATACGTACATGATCGATCGCGCAATCGTAAGTTGTGTGGTAGTTTTAAAACAATTGATTACCCAGAGTAGAGAGATTATTTTTCGATATTTAAAACTTATGGCGTCGTGAGAGAAAATGAGAGAGTATACAAGACATGTACAAAAACTCATGTACAAAAGGAGCGAGATTGTTTCAGACATCGACAAGATATACCGAATCGGGAATCTTTCTGCGAAGAAGATAGTCGGTTCTATTACGATTACGCTCAGAGGCAACGGACCTTTGTTTCAGCAAAACCTGTTCCAACCTGATTGCGTTCGCTACCGTCCATACGATTGTTGGCTTTCTAGCGAGATCGCACTATTTTACCGCATGTTGTTGAAAAAGGATTGAGGGAGAGATACATATATCTATAGATCTATATGCACGTACACGCAACATACACGTACGTACGTTAACGATACATACATACATATGTAATACGTTGTTGTGCGAAAAGGGCTTTCAGAGAATTTTATAAACGCGCGATCGATGATCGCGATTATATTATTATATACGAGTAGAGTGATAGGCATTAGATAAAGAAAATCTTGTTGTTGCTGTTGTTGTTGTTTCACCAGCACGAGCACCAGTCGCAAACGAGTTGAGATTTATGATAGCGTCGCTTCAATCGTCCTTCAGTAATACTACAATATTATAGAATACACGATAACGTAATGTAGATCGTTTTTTAATCGTTTTCACGTATGTAGAAGCTGCTCGTGTAAATGACGATGTGTAAAGCGTCGTCGCAGTGTAGGACCGATCGTATATTAAATATGCATTTCGTGTCACAAATTCGCGACATTTTCTAAGAAAATTAATTATGAGTAGAATTAGAGCGGAAAAAATTGTTAAGAGATACTCTTTTAATTAAAGATTTCGTTTTATTGCGTTATATTTTAGATAAGGAGCGGAAAAATTATATCGCGTTTAATTCTAAAAGAGAGATGATTTTTATCGAGTTTGATGCCGCGCCAAATTTTATTAGATTTGGATTAGATGAATTCGTAATTTGTTTAATAGAATAACTGAAGAAAAAAGCAATATTTTTGTAAGTTTTTTGTTTGCGCGAAATATACAAATATACGTGAAACAAAAATTTGTCAAATAAGTGACTTTGCGTTAATATTTAATTTAAATTATTACTTTAGAATAAAAGAAGAGAGAGAGGGAGGGGCAAGTAGGGAGGGAGGGAGGGAGGGAGAGAGGGAGGGAGGGGGAGACAGAGAGAGAGAGAGAGAGAGAGAGAGAGATATATTATTAAAACTATTCTATACTATAAAAATACAAAGATTAGACACGATAATTATATACATAGGTTGTAAAGATATTTTTTTTACCGCAACATAATGTTTTTTGTATGATACTTTGCTGTCTTTTTTTTACCTTTTAACATAACATCATGATTTACAAGGTAGTTTGTAATGAGGGAGGAAGCAAAATAAGCCACAATTAAGCAATCTGAGAAGCAATGCGTATCGTTGGTCGAGATTTCTCGAAAGTGTCAATAGGATTAATTATTTAACACATACACATACACAGGGAGCAAATAGTTAGATATAACTTTATTTCTGAGCCAGAAGAAGTGTAACTCAATCGCTCTATTTCTATACATATATCGTTGAAGAAAATCACGCAAATGCGAGCTTTTCGCAATACACTGAGTTTGCATTTTGCGAGAAGTTGGCGTTCTATGGAAAACGGGATAATCTCCAGTTGAATGCGTCTACCGTTAAGATCGCATGAAACAGCTATACTCCATGTGTTTAGCATTAATATCAAGCCGTTATGGACACGGAAGCAGAACGTTCGCAAATTTGTCCATATCGTCACGCGCACTCGTTTAATGTTCCCCATAAAAACGCGCTAATTAACCCGCAATCGAGTTACGCTTCAACCGTCGATCGATTGTTCACCGATTCGCAAACGTGGTGAGCGATTGAGGAAGGAGCAGTTCGTAGGCACATATTTTTTGCGTTTAAAGCATGTACCTAACACACATACAGTCATATACAGAGTGTTATGAAATTAGGATATTTCTTTAGTAACAGATTCTCTGTCCAATTTGAAAACAATTTTTCCTTAGCGAAAATGTCAAAAAATTATCATTTTCAAACATTATCATTTTTACACTTTTTGCCATTATACATATATCTCTTTGTAACTAATTTAATTTTAAATTAAAATTCTATTAAAATAGAAACTCCACCTATGTAATAACTGTATTGAAAAGTGTTATTGGGTTAATTAAAAATTGTCCAAATTGATCAGAGAATCTATTATTAAAAGGATAGCCAATGGTTTTGAGATACTCTTTATACTCTTTATTTTTAAGTTACGATATACGAGTATACGTAAAGCCGATTAGCATATTCCACAGAGTTGACGCGAAGAATTTAAAATCTATGCATTTAACGGTTACTACTAGTCATAAGGAGCGAATACGCGCGATTCACTTGGAAGAGAAAGAATCTAAATTGTAATTTACATTTATTTTTAATCTTCACCATTTATCTTATAGTCGGACAAAATAATCCAAGAGTTATCGGAAATACAAAGTAGCTATACATATATTATATTTTTAAAAGAAAAATATTTCTGATCTGTGTGCGTGCGCGCGCGCGCGCGCGTGCGTGTGTGTGTGTGTGTGTGTGAGGGAATACATTCGCTCCATGTGACGTATATCCATGTGACACTTTCTATAGATGACGTACATACATATAGACGGTTCTACTTTTTTACAAAGTCGATGTTAATAATCACATGTAGACAGGCGAATAAAGTAGAAACGCTCCCGCAGAGTATCAAATGGTATCGATGCCAAAATATCGAAGTAGCTTATTAACTTGAGAAGCATCGCTAAAATAATAGTTGTAATAAGTCTTTGGCGATGTCTAATATGCAATCAAAGCCGATAAAGACGCGATGAAGAAAATCGCTGGACGATATATACGACGTACAGTGATGACTAACAATAAATAAGAGAGATTTCTGGCGGATAGAGATTAGAGCATGAACCATTGTTTTACCGAAGATTACAAAAATAAATACGATTCATTGATAAAAGGAATCAAATTTCACTGTGAAATAGAATCTACTAGGATAGTATATTTTATTATACATTGTTATATCGTTGCTAAAAAGCAAACAGATTTTTTTATTATTAAGCCATTTTATTTATTATTATTAATAAAATTTTTGTTACTGATTATAATTTTTATTTCTATTATAATAATTATCTCACTGCAAGTAAATTTGTCGGAGGTAGAAAAGAACGTATCTCGCGTTTCAGAGAATAAATTCTCGGCAAGATTTTTTGACCTTTTCGAAATTTTTGCAATATTTTCCAATAATCGGTCTTGTTAGCGAAGTGTGATTACTTTCACACGAAATATGCAATAATAGCTATGTAGTTTTGCTGTAACTGCAAAATTAATTGCTCCCATCAATATGATGCACTTTTTATTATAATAGATATGAATTCTATAATACGAGAACAGATTACAAAAAATATATAATACACACACACACACACGCATATATATATATATATATATATATATATATATATATATATATGTATATATATATATTTCCAGAAAACTTGAATATTTTCAAGAGTACATTTCTATTTTTATCGTAAATGTTGCACGATATTGTTAACCTCGTTCGATATTGCATTTATATTGTCCATCTGTTAGTCATTGCTGCGCGACGAAACATTGCGTCTTACAATCGTGATTTTCTAGCAATAAGCGAAGATTATCGACGCTGGCGCAAGCCAGTTAAATCGCGGTACGTCGGTTATCGCTCTCGTAGCGCGAGCAAGCTTAATTATTATTATACATACACACACACACACACACACACACACACACACACACACACACACACACAACCGCGCAAATTGATTCGCGTGATTGATTCGTCCACGCGCTATCGCGCGCACGTACTCTGTAAACTTACAATTAGAGTTCTGTTATAGAGAAGGCTCATGATAATTTATTTTTCTAATGCCTATAGCGTCCATTCGATCGTGGATGATATCTAATTGTGATAAGAGGAGGACAAAAGGATTAGAGATAAGGTGATAATTTTTGATCGGTGCGAAGGAACGCTGAGATAGCAAAACGTAGAGATTCTTGATACTTTTATCATAAACGTATACATACATACATATATTGGTGAGAATAATATGATAATCGTTGTATCGCGTGATTTTAATTATTGCTGCACCGATAATATTACTTTATTAAGATCACCCATGTGATATTTTTGTATATTAAGCTACAGAATGAAAACGTTTTGGTTCATGCTAAAAAAAAATGATCACTGAATTATTTCTTTCCTAGAGCGAGCTAGTCTCTTTTTCCCATCGATCTTCCTTTCTTTCATCGTTGTAATAACTACTATCCGCGATAACTAGTGAAAGTTCCGTTAATTTAATAACTTTAATGAGTTTGCTTCGACCTGCGAGATAATTTGATCAGCAGCTTTTATGCTTGCGCTTTTCATCGTCTTTTTATACTTAATATTGGAGCTGAATACAGATCTAGAAAAGATTAATTTTTGATTAATTTTTTGCTAATTAGGCGTTATACGTTAGGCGATAAATACAGGATTATCGTTAAAACGTTATAATCAACTTCAAGTTCTCCTATGCCGCATTAGCTACAGAAACCAACTCACGTTAATATCGATTGATACATTTGATTGATGGCCTGTTTATACAGGTATATAGACACGAGGTATATCCAATGAAAAGAAGCTTATGCTTGCAGAGGTATAAGTTTCTGGGGACCGCGACAGTCAATTGATTGAAACGTTGAAAGCAAGACTAGATAAATGACGTGTATAAAAAATTCCAGTTACATGCCGAGATAATTATCGGTAGTGGAAAAAGAGAAGAAAGAACGAGTTGCAAATTTAACTAGTGACTTTTTACTTTAATTCTCTGCTTCGATTGATCCATGTTTGTCATAATAAAAAAAAAAAAAAAGAAAAAAATCAATCAAGTGCGAATTTTAACGCGCGTGATCGCTATCATATTTTAAAGTGATGCGTTTTTCCGAGAGACACCCTGTAAATGGCGCATAAATTTGTGCTTATTGGCAAACATTATCGACTTGGCACGAGACACGTAACAAGGTGAGAAAACGACAGGGAGGACGATCGATTTGCCTTGTTAATTATCGCATACGAATATGCAATGCACACACATCGGCTGTACGTTTGTGTACACGAGGGGAGACGCTCGCAAGCAACGCGCGAGCAGTTTATATATATTTGTGTACTACAGAGTCGCGCGACATTAATTATCCGATCCCGGCGACCGAGTAATTTGCCCATCTGCCCCCCACCCTTCTTCTCTCTCCTCTCGCTTGTTTTCACTTCTCTCTATTCTTCTCTCTGCTTCTCTTTCTCCCTCTCCTTCTCCCTCCCTCTCTCTCTCTCTCTCTCTCTCTCTCTCTCTTTGTCTCCGCAATCTGATCCAACGATAACCAGTAAGTACAATACAATACGCGAGGACATTTGGGAACAATATACACGCGATACAAAAGAACCGGCGGTTAATTATATACAATATCGCACAGTGCCTAAGCGTCGTGTTTACGTGTTTTGCAAGAAATGTTATTGTTTTGGAAGGAAAAAATAACGTACATGTTTACACTGAAAATTATAATATGTTTGACATACTATTATTTATCTGCCATAATCCTCTAATCTTTATTCTCATGATACATGGTCTCCTTTAGATATGTTTTGTACGAGAAATTTCTAATAAATAATTTCTAAATAATTTAGATTAATTAATGTTTGAAAGCTCGAATTTATAACGACACAATTAAAGATATATACACAATTTGCAATAATTTGATCGCTATTAGATCGTTATTAGATCATAATATAATAAAGAGGAAAAGAAAAAAAAAATTTACTAGATAAAAATATTAATAATATATTAATAATATATATTTTTTAAATTGCGTTTCTTCTCTCAAAATGATAATGCTTCTTTTCCACAAACGATGCTCTTGCGCAACGAACTCCGACGAGAGAATATAAGTTTAAGTTTATTCTCCCCCTATCCCCCCCCACAAGTTTCTTTTCATTAATTACACGTACAAAACATAACAATTAAAGAGAGCACTTGATGTAAATAATAAAATATCTCATTATTTGTTTTCGAAGGCTTTTCAGTGCAAAGTCGCTAAAGTTTTCGCCATTTCTTGTTAATCTCTTACTTTTGCTTTGCTCTCCCGCATTTGCTTCAACTTTACTTTGACGTTTGCGTCAAGATTTATTTCGCGTATCCTACCTTTTATTTCAAAGAAAGAGAGAGAGAGAATACTGACAGAAAATTGATGGTGGAAATTTTAGAAGGAAAACAAATAGAAACGAGTGAGCGATATTGTAAAAATTCATTTTGTAAAATCATATGACAAGAATCGCTCGCTTAAATTATTTCGTTTTTTCTCAAAATAATGCAAACGAAAATACAATAACATTAACCGCCGCATAACTAAATAAATTACAATTCGCGCGTAAATTATCGGTCTACTTATACCTATACATAGTCATATTTTATATATATGTGCAATACGTTCCCAATTAATTGCAATCACACAATAGCGGGCGCACGCTTATTCACATATATTTGACAGCCATATGTTAATGATCAAACGTCAAATTGATGTTCCGTAGTGTGATTGGCGATATTGTCGAGATCAAAATTTGCTCGCGCGTGCGTACCCGCGAGAGAACACTTGCACGAGCGCGTGGTTAATTAACTGTGCTGATTAATTAGATAGCAATATATATTCGTGATATACGCATATACGATATATATATATATATATATATATATATATATATATATATATATATATATATATATTGGCATGGATTGGCCGTAGCATCAAATTTTCCATCCCCGTTGGTACACTTTTGTTTAATTCTCCGCACGTTTATTCGCCCATCGAATAATTATAGGGTCATCATCACAGGGTGGATTTGGAACAGATTTTTCGATTTGATGCCAATTTCAAAATTTGATTGTAAATTTATCTAACGGGGTAAAAGAGGAATGGGGGGGGGAGAGGAGGGTTCAAGGATTATCGGCGGGCAATATGTACGTTATCGAATATTGATAGTTTTGTCGACGATCGATTTCTCTCAATGAGTACATAATTAAGTGTTCAATAACTAAAACGAAATTATTTATTCCCACGAGTTGATAATTCCATCGTCACCGTGTGCTCAAGCAGGCTGTTCAACCTCGACGAGTGAATTTATAATTAGTATTTGTCATTTGTTGTAAACCGCGATCGTCCTCGATTGTATTCGTCACGCGGCAACAACAATGAGACCATTATAACATTTTCGTCTATACTATATCATCGTTTGACAAATTGAACGATGCTTTTTGAAATAGCGAGGACTATATACGAGATTAATAACGAAGTACGTGTGCATTGTTGATATGCATAATATATTCAATGAAAGTAGAATCCGTTTTTAAAAGTTTCCATATTCGTTGAAAGATAAACCAAAGAATACTCGCATTTTTTTTCCTTAAGTATCGTCGCGTCGCATTGATTTTAATTTCTGCTCTACGTTTGTGCATATGCGTGCGCTCGCGCGTGATGATATTTTCGGCATTATGCAAAATGCCCGGCCTTCTTACGATGCAGATATTATCGCGCAACATTTTCCTCGGCCTTGTACTCTCTTCGCTGTTTATATCCGGCGCACCGCATTAATTCGGCAAACTATTTTTAGTGGCGAACCGAGGAATAACAATTCTACATTCCCACCCTTGCTACAGATGCATTTTATATAAAAGCAGTTTGGAAAATTTGCACGCTCCGGAAACATTTGTGCAAAGAATTATGTATTACTTCTCTCTCTCTCTCTCTCTCTCTCTGATGTAACGCGGTTAAACAAACAGTTTGGTTAATATTAACTCTCCCACACGCTTTTTTTTTTTAATATACATTTTTATATAGATATTTACCAAATTTTATACATTTATTTAATTAATTAAATTAATCTGTAAAAGAGAATAGCATGTACAAATAATCCTACAGTTCGGTTTCGTAAAAAAAAACTCTTTAATTCGTATCAATATGTATCAATATATATCTTTGATCGTGTATTAAGATGACATTCAAATTTCGAATCCAAATTCACGTCTCTCCTGAAATAGCAGATTGAATGCGACACTATTAGATTGCCTTTTGAGGATTCGTTAAAGATTTCGTATAATCAATATTCAGTTAGACTGTTAAATCAAAAGAGAGAATCATCGCGTAGCTTAAACAAAAATTAGAACGTTTAGCATTGAGAGCCTTTTGCACAAATATTGAAATTTATTGAAAGCTAGTTGGGACGTGGAATTTAATAGCGTATGAATCACCGTTTGTTTTTACTGGAGATTAGTTAAATAAATTCATCGGCCGGTGTGTATTTATAGATATTATTGTTGTTATCAAGCATGTGCGCTATACATTTTGCCACGGTGCAAAAATTAGAGCGCCGTGACAGGTAGTAACGATACGTCGAGAGCATGCACGCGAACGTCAATTCAAGGCTATCGCATGCGTGAGAATGAAGAGAGAGAGAGAGAGAGAGAGAGAGAATACAATATATTTTATGTTTGGACGATATCGCGCCGTACAACATAGAGAGAAAATCAGTCTGGCGTTTATTGGGGCGTGACAGGCGAGCCATTGCGCCATTTTGAATAACATTAAAGCGATTTGCGAGTGCACATTATGACATTTTTTTCCATTAAAATCTGGGCTTATATAATTATTTCTGTCAAGTCGAGATTAGGTGGGAAAACGAACGTCGCGGCTCGTGAGGGACACGCGAAATATGATTCTCAGTAGATTATTTGATCAAGTCTCCAAATTGGTAACAACCGCGAAAATAGCTTGACCTTCGCAGGTTCCACGGAGAATAATATTATTGGTCTGCGAGTCTGCGAAAGTGATAATATCGAAAGGTTAAGCTCGCTGATGCTTTCACGTTAGATAACGCGACGTTAAAGCGCGTCTATGACATTTCAATCTGTCAATTTAATGCTACATCCATGTACGTACATTCATTTAATAATTGTCGCATGTGTTTTTCTGTCACAACATATCAATGAAGAGATTTCTCTATTGAGAAAATAAAGTGTCGCAACTTACTCTCTCGTCTCAAATATATTCGCAGCGGCAGGGAACGGCACTGACCGTATCAATCTGGTAATTGTATGGAAGATTCAAACGATCCCCATTATCATATCGCGACGAAAACAATTCTACTAGGACCTACTAGGCGGTTCTCGGCTCCCCCATCGTGATAGAAAAAGAGATAAAAAAGCGCATGGATACGGTCCGATTAAGAGCGCCAGAACGACGATAAGAATCGAAAGGAGAGAAGAGATCGTCTCGCGGGAGCGATCTCAAATTATCAGGAATCGTACTTCAAAGGATCAGTTCTTTAACCTTCCTCCTTCCACGCAGCTAAGAGAAGAAACTAAATTGTCGCGAGGTAAGAATCACGAGCGGAGCAAAGTGAATGTTGCACACATTGATATCTGGACGGACGGAATTTTATGCAAACTTTATTAGAAACATATTTTACGTGTCCCTTGCGTAAGTAAAAATTTTAATAAAAATAACTAACAAGAGAAATCGTTCGTTAAAAGGCATCTCAAATAGCAGTGTTTCTGGATTAGAGCAATTGAATTTTCGCGATATAAAAATATGTAAATTAATATTTTTTGTCTTCTTAAATTATTTTTTTCTCTTTAAATATGTATTATAATATGTACGGGATAACTACGTTTTGCAAAAGTAAAAAAGAATAAAAAGACAAGAAAGATTTGTAAAAAAAGTTAAAAGAGAAACTATAATTGCGTCGTTTTTCGTTTTACTTTAGCTTTCGCGATAAAAATATCAGTCTTTCTCTCTTTTGTTACAGAACAAAATGCTTTTGACGATGAGATAATTTTGTATATTGACATTTTTCTGATAGTTTGACTTTTATCCCGTTACAATTTTCTTATTTGTCCATTAAAGATTAAATATTTGATAATTTTATAATACGTTTGAGTTATAATTGAAGTGCGAGGATATATAGCAGTTTGTAATAAATGTACTTGACAATATCTCTTTATATAACTTATTTATATCGTGAATAAAAGAAAAAAATATATCGTACTAATACATCGATCGTAATAAGTTTCGCATTCGTGACACAAATTTTCTTAACAAGTAGTTTCTTTCTCGTCGATCTTTTATTATTTATTTAATTTACTGAGCAATTATAAAGTTGCAATATTTCATGCGCAACACTTATTCTTTTATCGTTAATAACATATCGGCACACTGTGTAGATAGAATAAAGTGAGAATGTGAGGTGGACCCGATCGACCCTCTTTCTGCTCTTTCTGTTAGGCTGCGTTCGGAAGCATCATCCGAGCATCGTTCTATCTTTGTTATTTACTAAAAGTTGGACAAAGATAGGACGACACTCGTGTGCACTCGGCTAATGTTTTCGAACGTACCGTCGGCAGGAAGGGATTCTCGATCCTACCGTAGAAAGGAAGAAAAGGATGACAGGATGACCGCGTTGGAGCGGGGATATATATATATAGGAGGGATAAACGAAGCGCCCCTTCGCGGCGAACGAGGGAGAAGGGTAGCTAGGATAACGGGGCGGTACAATGAGGGGTGTAGTCGCGAGCGAGTCGCGGGCAAAGAGGGAAGAAACGTGGTAGGATATATAGTTAAAGCAGAATACGGAGGAAGGGTGGTAGGTAGGCAAAGAGAGTTGCCAGGGGAAGGGATAGCCGCGGCGCGAGTTCGGTGAGCCCGCAGTTCTCAGGGTGGCTGGTGGCTCGTCAGTTCGGTGGACGACCGTGCGAGAGCGCCGTCGTGGCGGCGTGATCGATCTCTTATCGCTCTCTCCGCGGCGGCATTCGCGCGCCCGCATAGCACCCGATAAGCGCGGTGGAGGACACCGCGGTGTGAAAACTTCTCTAGAAGCGAGACAGAGAAAGAAAGAGAGAAAGAAAGAAAGGTGGTGCGCGCGAAGGGCGTCACACAGATCGTTGTCGTCGTGACGATGACGTCGCACCGCCGACCGGCGGTGATCGCCGCGATGTCGCCAGCAAACGAGTA
The DNA here is from genome assembly GCF_021464435.1 of Cataglyphis hispanica. NCBI lineage: Eukaryota > Metazoa > Arthropoda > Insecta > Hymenoptera > Formicidae > Cataglyphis > Cataglyphis hispanica. The sequence goes on from NC_065963.1 coordinate 7,886,291, forward strand.
GTAAAGCCGCGTTATAAGCGCGACGAGAAACGAGACGCCGCCAGCGAGTGGCTTGAACGCGGCCTTCCTTTCGATGGCGCGTGGACGCGGCGACGGCGGGGAAACCCCTATCGACCCTATCCGGCGGCTGGTTAACCTTGCGGCCTGTCTCTAGACGTTCCGTCTATACGGCTACGTGGTGTGTCTCGGTCGCTCGTTCGTTCGTTCTTGCTTGCTTGCTTGCTTGCTTGCTTGCTTGCTTGCTTCGTTCTCCGTTCGTATTCCGTTCGTTTTCAAGATTTGTGCGTTCAATCGCGCGACCGGGTCGTTTCTCCCCCTCTTTTCTCCTGCGGACCTTGATCTACGTTGAACGCGTCTAACCCGGTCAATCACCCGTTCTTTGGCACGCGCGACTCGTCGGGCTTGTGCCTGTCAGCTGGCTAGCGGTCGACAGCGGCGGTCGGTGGTGTCGCGGTCGAATCCGTCGAGTGCCGATCATGCCTGGTTTGAGCGTTGAGTCTCGACCACCGTGTGTGTCCTCACGGGAGAAGTGAAGCGAAGTGTCGTCGAGTCTGCTACGCTTCAGCTTGGCAGCAGGTGTGTATCGCGGCATTGTGCCTTCGCGTATACGCGATGAGGGAAATCGTATGCTCGCTAAGAGAGCATCGTATTAATTATCGTCGCACAAAGAGAACGTTATTTTTCCTTGTCAATTGGGTTAACGTGTGACATATATATATATATATATATATATATATATATATCTTTCTCTTTCTCTCTCTCTCTCTCTCTCTCTCTCTCTTTTTCTCTTTCTTTCCCTCTCTCCCACCCCCGTCCCTCCCTGGCATGCCGAGGCATGCCTTCTCCATCGGCTGAAGGGGAGGAGGCATAAGATTACATTCCGCGCTAGGTCCCGCGAGGATCCCGAGGAGGCGCGCGATGATTGGTCGACGTGGTCGGCACGAATCGTAATTAATTTCCCCGCTGCTCGGGGAATTACTGTTGGTCGGTTGCCGATATTAGGCGGTCAAAGGTCAACACGAGAGAGAGAGATAGAGTGAGAGTGAGAGAGAGATGGGGGGGGAGGGGTGAGAGAGAGAGAGAGAGAGAGAAAGGAACAGAGGAGGAGCAAGGGGGAGGGGGGAAAGAGAGGAGAAAAAAATCGGTCCGGGGGAAGTGAGTGGATCATAAGACGGGGATGGTATATATGCGGCGAACGATCTTTTCCCCTTGTGTCACGCGTGTTCGACGACGCTATCGACGTAATCAGTTAATTTCCGGGCGTTAAGCGGTTTCAGTCGGCCGGTCGGCCCGGTGAAATTGGCGATATTCGGGGATGACAGCGCGCGAGATATGCAATATATGACAATTCGGCATCAAGTGAAGGATGATCGCTCGCAAGTGCTGTATCCGCGAGATCAATTTCTTCCTTACTGAGGACTGCGAAGGCATTTCGTGCCTCCATGGCTATTGCAGGATCCGAGCGGCACGTGAAAGCACAAGAAGAGGAATCAAGAACGATTACCGATCGATACGGTAAGTTTTAGTCTGCGGTAGACTTTTAGACTTTATCATTGTCGCGTGCTAGAGAGAGAGAGAGAGAGAGATTGGAATTTCGCTTTAAATTCGATAAGAGCGATTATTCGAAATTATATATCCGATTTACAGCCATTACCGCCATTGCGTTGAAACTTTGAGATCTTCAATCTTGATAAATTTGAGAAGTGGAAAAAGATTTTAAAGTCGGAAAATTGCATTTCTAGATTTATTACCGTTGTATAAATGCCTGAGAATATATTATAATTGCGCGGAATAAGAGTCTGCTTTCTTGAGAAAATTTGACGCTGCTTTATAATTGTAACAATAAAGGCGTAAAATTTGATTTCACGTATACATATCCGAAAGAGTAAAGCGTTTAAAACCGTAATTCAGTTTTGCGGTCGTTGATCTCACTCACATGCGTGCGGGCGCAAAGCCCTAATATTTACTTTAATTGTATTACAATTAATCCAATTTTGCATTATTGCTATCTCACGACATGATATAGCGGTGCAATATAATACAATAATCGGAATACATATCGATAATGCAAATGTAGAGGCTTCGCGCGATGCGAACGATTGCAAGGATCGCGGATGTAGCTTCGTTGAAATGTTTTATTAAATTTCATAGCACCAGTCAGCCTTCGCTGATGATCGATAGTTAAAGCGAGCTCTACTGTGACCGCGTACCGGCGACAAATGAAAAATAAATGTGTCGTCCTTTAGGCGAATACTCGCGATCAAAGGTGAGGCGTATATACAGAGAAAGCGGTCTATTTTTCGCCAGAGAGTTAATTAGAGAGACGCGCGCGCGTACACGTTTTCAATTCTATCTGTTTAATCTATCTAATTACTCCATGACGAAACGTAATGAAATTATGAATGAATTAAGTAGCGCTACGACAGAGCGTTCCATGCCGCTTTAATTAAGTCGCGTGACGCGCGTAAGTCGCTGTATGAGAGTTAAGCCACACATAGCCACCACCGCTTCCTTGAAAAAGGAGGGAAGAGGAAACTTTTGATTATCGAGAGGAGAGGTGAAATTTGCAAAATTAAATCACGCTTATTTATCCACGACAATTTTCGTATTCTCTCGTAAAATATAATTTTATATTCGATGGAATATTTTTTTAAACGATGCCATATGGCGCGCGGATGGATCTTTAATATTCACAGATTATTATATCTTAATATCTCTTTCTCTATTTCTTTTTTCCTTTAATCTTTCGTTGAATTCATTTCGCGCGACGAGAAAATCCCAATCGAGATTTCACGGTTACGCGATTCCGCTGACTTTCATGAAAGCGTTACCCCGTGTATATAATATACTGGAGAAGAGAAATCGAAGAGCGAACAATCGCGGCTTCGATGCGCCAAGTAGTTTGACAAGTGTATTACCGCTCGCGATAAGTCGCAGAAATCGAGATTGCCCCGGAGCTATTCTCTCACTCTCCGAGAGAGAGAGAGAGAACCGGTACATGAATGCCCATTGTCCGCGATATCTATCTTACAAACGATCACGTCGACGACGATCATTCAATGCTGCCCCAACTCTTAAACCCCTACTCGATCATGGACGTACTTTCCCTCCATTTGCGACGGGCAAACGCATAGCTTTTAAAATTATGGTTTTTTTTTATCGGTGTTATCTTTTCCTTTTCTCTCTCTCTCTCTCTCTCTCTCTCTCAATTAATCTATATTTTGATCTACGTCCTGAATGTGGATTCTGTCCATCTATCAAGACTGATAGATTGTAAATAATTTATTTTCAACAGCTATGTCTTAATAAACGCGAGAGAAAAAAAAAATGCTATACAACATGCTTGAAATTTACGAGCCATAAGGGCTAAAGATATCGTTTGTATATTTGGCGATAGTCGCGTCCGTAGAAAAATTCTCGGGGAGATTTCCGACGATTCTGCGTGTCTCTCGCACACAGAGAAACTATTTGAGAAGTGAATAGAAATTGTTCTTCCTACAAATAGAAGCTTAGGGCTCAGGAAGTTACAGAGCGATGCGAGGGGTTAAAGCGAGCGACGCTAAGCTAAACGTTGACGCGCATGACTGGGGCTGGCACACTGATGTGTGAGTGAAAAGAGCGTCGCCGCGCAGCACTTGGTCAATTTTTTACAGTTCTCGTGTCCCCGAATTTGTTTTTGGGATCGATAGAAGGGAGAGAGCATCGTCGGAGGAGCAGTTATCTCGGTAGATACTTGCAGACCTACTTCCGAGATCTAAAGAGTGGGAGGGAAAAGAGTGGTCGGCGCCGCGGCCACGCTCTTTTCTCGAAGAAAACAAGTTCTCTGAAAGGCGATGACCGAAGCGCGATCGCGCTTGAAAAATTGACAAACTGCGCCGTGACTCTGTTCGCCACCATTTTTCAACTTCACCCTTCCTTTCCTCCAATCCCCCTACAATTTAACAACTAGCTAGTTTTATTTTTGACAGTTTTGCTATTCGATATTGATTTGAAAGTCGCGAAACGCGAATAGTGCGCGGTCGTGGCGACTGCTTCAACGAGATTAATTATTTAGGGACAATCGGTTCTCTCGCAGGCAATTTATACTTCCCATAGGGCCGCAGAGCCCTGCGATATGCATGCGGAGTATAAAATGTACAGTATCAAAATCGAAACGGAGGTATATATATATACATAATTTTTCTTTAATACAATCACAATATATCAAAGTTTGTACAAAAATTTCTAAAATACACGCGTATATATGCGGTTAGTGATTCTCGAATTTCTGAAATTAAAAAGTTGCATTGCGCTTATTTAAAAAAAAAAATGCCGCTTTAAATTTATATAGTTATATGAATATTCTCTTCCGTTTTATTTGCGAATACGTGAGGAACGTGCGGTAAAAATTTCGACGTTTTACAGAGTCGAGTTTCGTGCACGCAGAAATTCTTTGACTTTTTTTTCGTTTTTAGCGATATTGCAACGGCAAAATCACGTTTTATCGAAACGTCATCGTGTTCGAAATTTTCGTCGAATATAATACGCGCACGCGGGGCAAAGCGTTTCGCGTGCGAGAGGGATGCGGATACGGGGCCTCCCTCCTTCTCTCTCTCTCTCTCCTTCCCTCCCACCTTCCCGAGTATCTAAACTCGTTCGCGTTCGATATCGCGACAGCGGTAATAAATACCGTCGAGGTAAATTGCGAAAATGATATTCCTCTTCCCGCCTGGCGGCGAGCACTTTCCCATTATCGAAGCTGAAAAGGTGGCTAAAAGTGTTTGTGTGTGTGTGTGTGCCTTGAAGATCCTCGGCACGACAGTGGCACCTTCGCCGAGGGCTATATTCTCGGTTAAAGTGGCTGCGCGCGCGCTGGAGAAGATTTCTCCTGGAGAAACAATGCGACGCGACGGAGAATTGAGCTAACAAATTCCCCTCCTATTCTCCGGGTGAAAACGGTGGAAACAGTTTGAATTGCCATGCGAGAAAACGAAGAAAGAAAAATTACTTGGAACGAGAAATAATCGTTGTCGGCGCGAGATAAAAATAGCCCTTGCCGAGAGAAACGGGACGTTTTTCTTAGAAAAAAAAAAAAAAAAGAAGAAAGTCGAGACATAACGAGGGGAATGTGTAACGTGACGAATGTTGTGGAGAAAAAAATTCGAGCGAAATTGTCTCTGGTTTTTACGTAGCGAAAAAAAAAAACGCGCCGCGTTTTTTGTTTCCGCACACGCGACACAGAACAATGTCCTTTATCGTCTCGGGGCAACTCCGAAGGCTCTCTTTCCGGTATTTCGCGACCGGAAATTGAACATGACCGTTTACGACTATGTAATAATTGGCTTCGTACCGGACCACTTAAACAGTAATTGTAGGTCATCTCGGCAAGATACTTGGCACGACACAATATCGCGCTTCCTCTCTCTCCGTCTCTCTCTCTCTCTCTCTCTCTCTCTCTCTTTTCATATAGAGTGCCGCTGAAGCCACCGGTCGAGATTGTTGACAATGAGACTGGAAAATGACTCTCTCGAACGAATCTATTGAGCGTTAAATACCGCCGAATAACGATTTGCTCGTGAAACGCGAATGGCCCGAGCAATACGCGATTAAAAATGTATCGCCGTTACATTTAACCTTTATAGGAGAGAGAGAGAGAGAGAGAGACTTTATAATGACCCACTCTCACGCCATTCTATTTCCTTCATTCGATATTCTCTTGAATCAACAGATTTAATCCGACTTCGATATAACTGACGTAATGAATTCTCTCGCGAAAATTCTTCTGGTCACATGATTAATGTAATTGCATAATCGTTTTAATAGTAGAAGTTTTCTTCGAAGAGTCTTGAGGCAACGAGCGAACAAGATGTTGAATTATTTCGAGGCTACTTCCGCCTTGTTAATACCGACAAAGTCGGTAACGTTTGAATGGATTGGAGAAGCAACTTACTTTCAATTCTGTATTAAGATTGCTCGCGGAGCAAAATCTGGCCGGAATTCTGATTAGATCCTTGCCCGGAAAGTTTAAATTTCATTGCGCATTATTGCAGAAACTCCGAACGGACATTGCTTTAGGCAAAAAATGCTTTAATAAACGTCGCGTTAAAATTCTACATCCCGTTAAAACGATCGACATTTCTAAAAAGTAGCAAGTCAACTGGGAATGCATCGATCGTCATTTCAAGTACTTCACGAGGTCGTTCTACGAACCATCGTTCTTTATGCAACGGCCAATCGCGACTACGCGATCGAAGCATGATTCAAATTTTATACTAGTTCTAATTTTGCGGAAGGTTTTATTCGCTTGAAATGATTTTTTCTTTTTATTTTACTCATTATAAAAAGATGTAATAGAGAAACAAGCCTTGATTTTTAAATGTTAAATTATTTAGGAATGATAAGCAATAGACTCTCTCTCTCCTTCTCCATTAAAAATTGCAAATAAGAATTGGAATAAGTCACTTTGAAATGATTGGTACAATTCTCTCTCTCTCTCTCTCTCTCTCTCTCTTTGTCTGTTTGTCTGTCTAGTTTCGCTAGGGTTAAAATTATTGTGTAGCGGTGTAACTTTGAAATATCGCCGAGTGAAACGGTTATTTCGTTAACGTTGCCACGCGACCCACCTAACTTATCAGATTCAACATAGTTTTGAAGAAAGTTTTGTACGCATACACTCTTTCGCGGTTCTCCTTGTAACGCATACATTCTTACGGAAGTTTTTCATCCAAATTTAACGTACAGTCTCTCACAAATGTTTATCAAGTGCACGCAAAGTTTGTCCGCCGGATAACAAAAGCCGGCAACTGAAAAAAAAGTAAAGTGCCGAGAAATTATCTTCGAGGAAAACTTGGAGATATCCAGCTTCCCAAAGTTGAACAGTCATGTTAAAAGTAAGAAGGTATATCCGTGTGTAAATTTAGTAGAGCGAATCGCGTCCACAGCTGTTGACTCTTTCTACTATTTTTCTACCTCCCTCCCTCCCTCCCTCCCTCCCTCTTCTCCTCGATGTCTTCGCCTCTTGTTCTTTTATTTTTTCCCCGGCGCCGATGCCCATAAAAAAGTTTTTAACCGCGACCTCCACCGTTTCCATCTTACTTCTCAATTATTAACAACAGTGAAACTTTTCTGCTTTTCGAGCATAATTTATCTTGTAGATGTATCGCATTGGCGGATCTATTTCACACATTTTCAAAATACTACGATTAGCTTTTTCTATCTCTTTCTCTTTCTCTCTGTTTTCTGCTTCCTTCTTTCTCAACAGTATCAACTTCGAATCCATCATTATGAATAGATTTCTAAATCATTAACATTCGTACAATTTTATTCGTTTCGAACAATATCATCAATCCTCTTCACTCTAAGTCGGTCTTTTCCATTTTAATTTCGCTGTCATCCTCGCTTCATCCCTTGCGTCGTCCAACAATCCCGCAAAATGATTGTACGACGGTGTCGTTGAATCCCGATAAAGTATAATAATAGCGCGACATCATTAATTAGCTCATGGAACAGCTTTATGTTTACGGTAACTGTGACTGAAATATATATTCTATTTGATATATATATATATATATATATATATATATATATATATATATATACTAGATTCTTTTTTCTCGTGCGGAGAACAATAAAAAATTATTTTTTATCGAGAGGAGGAGGAGGAGGAGGGGAGGGAGGGAACGGCGCATTTTTCGTCTCTCGCGCTCGCTGCTGGCGCTAACGCAAATAGATTTATTTGATTCAATCTCCCCCGCGGATAGGAAATGTTTTCTCGCCCGTTTCCAGAAAAAAAGAAACTCTTTTGCATTATCGGAAACGTGCGCGCGTTAAATCCACCGCGTTTAAATCCCAAAAATATAAGATTATTTTTGAAGGATCGCTCGCGAATCAGTACGCCCACAATAATGGCGGAAAGTGGACCAGGTCGGAGCCGATAAGTTAACGGTACGGACAATGTAAAGCGGTCTCATCTCTTTGCCCGGCTCGATAGGCGCCTCGGATTCTCGGATTAAACTTTAGATAGAATCTTCAACTTTATTTATCTTACTTTGATAACGCGCGAGAGGGTGGTGGGATCGCGCGTCCTTAAACACTTCATCCTCTCTCGAGTGAGGATGACGCTAAACGAGATAAAGTTTTAATTTTGGATATGACGTTATGGCAGAAGCGTCAATGGGTCAATACGTATCGTGACAACGAGAATAATTCGGCTTATCTTGGAAGGTGATCATTTCTACAATAAGCGATTTTAAACGAATAATCGCGATAAACTTGTATCGCCTTCGCATTCGCATCTGTTTCTTTTATTTTTCAGTAAATATATACATGAGGAAGAAAAGAACGATCGTCGAAAGTAATCGTCGTCAGATCAACGATTGTACTTTGCGGATAAGAGATTTGCCGAGACTCCAATTTCTCATTAATCTCATTATTCTTCATTAACCTTGTTTTCTCTTCATTAATCTTCATTAACACTCCGGGAAGCTGCTACCAACTCCTCCACTTGTCGGAAATAGGCGAGACAATGAAAAAAAACTGATACCATTCTTGATTATTACTCGACGCTTTCGTCTCGTGTCACGAGACTCTCGCTCTAATCTGGCAAAACAAAAATAACCAGTTGACTCGGGTCTGTTTGCAGATGCAACCAGGGGATGCCAGTTGCGGCGACGATGAAACACGAGCGACGTTAAAGTGCAATCGTCTGGAATGAAGCATTGGAGATAAAGGCCTCCGAGTATTATCAAGGCGCGACATTTATGACGACATCTCGCCTCGTTGTAGAGCACGAAACTCGAACAGGCGAATAAAAAAAAAAAAAAAACGCCTCCTCTGCGACATGCCCTTTGCGAAATATCGACAATTTCCGTTGCTGCCATATCGGAGTGCACAAAGCCCTGCTGCTGTGACGATTCCTTTACTCAATCAACCATCTCCATTAAATTCGTTGAAACACGTTAGAGACGTGTTCGAATATTTTTTTGGAATTTTCCGTCGTCACGTTTCTATATCATAATTATCGCCAGTTACCTTGGTAAATAATTATGCCTCGACGTCGGCCTCGTTGATCGGCGCGAGATGATGCAACGCTCGTTACTCGGAGAGCGATCGTTGTCTGCAAATCGATCGCAAGTCTGCGGAGAATCACATCCACATTTACTTGCGGTGTGTGGTGCCTCGTCATGAGAGCGGAAGTTGGTGGACGAGCGGCGACGAGCGTCGCGCGGGGCTTATCGTCAGCGGGCTTACGGCTAGTGACCCGGAAGAGCGCGAGATGAAAGTGCGCACGTCGCGAGATGTCATCGGAATTGAATCGGATGAAGAGAACAGACGGGATGGGAACGGCCGGAAAAATTCCCGTGACGGCGGCGACGGCGACGACGTTCGGCGACAGGGCGAGCCGTTCGCTAGCGCTCTTGGCCGTGGTCGTCTGGTGTTCCTGCTGGCTCCTGCTGATTGGCGAATGCGCCGGCCAGAAGCCCATCAATCTCGGCGGCAACAAGAAGCGCGATGTCTACATCGCCGGCTTCTTCCCGTATGGCAACCACGTGCCGGAAGGTCACATCGGGCGCGGCGTCATGCCCGCGGTTAAGCTCGCCGTGGAGCACATCAACGAACATGCGACCATACTCAGGGATTATCGGCTGCACATGTGGTGGAACGACACGGAGGTGAGTTATCCGGAGAATAGATAAATACGAGGGATGTTTGAAAAACTCTGTCGATTGACGTGGAGAGCAATTTTTTTCACGCAGGTGGAATTTTCTTTACTTCTCGAGAGATGTAATTGCTTTTGAGAACGACACGGTTGGAGCAATGATGCCGCGATACAATCCTTCTTATATAATTATCTTCTATAAGCTGGCTTATATCCAGATTCGTAGAGATGCTATACCTTTCGTTGCTATGACTTTTTTTTATTTCTACAGGAAAAAAAATCTCTTGGACAAATTTTCAAATTTTAGAAAATAAAGGTGAAACATTTACTATTATTTTGGCTTTAATTTTTTATTTTAAATCGTATTCTTTTCACGAATTTAATTACACGGAGTTCAAGATTTTTAAAAGCACTCTTGACACCTTGATTACCTCGACAAGTTGGTAAATAAAAATTATTCGATAGAAAGATTATGTGATAATGTGACGTATGTACATATTTACCCTAAATATAGCAAATTAAGATGCTGTAAGAATTAAAGCATCATCTCTCGACTACATGCCGAGTCACGAATTTTTTAAACATTCTTTCATACTTTAGCAATTTATACAAAAGTATCTAATTAGTTAAAATCTTAAATTCAAATTCTTTTCTTCTTTTCCGCTTTTTTTAATATGATGGGAATATTTGTGCCTTTTTTTAAACACAGTATCGCATCACTCTTTCCTTTTTATCTCGCTTTTTTTTCTTTAATTATTTCTCTTCTCGTGTCGAGGATGGATTCTTGTTCTTCTCGAAGATGAATTCGTTATCTGATTAATCCCGATATTTCGTATCAGTGTTCGATTATACTTTGCTCAATCTCGCTCAATAGATTGGGATCGATGATTGACGCGAATTTTTTGAGACTTTTCGTGACTTTATTTTCCTTACCTTTTTTTTTTCTTTTTTTGAAATATAGAAGGTTAATAGGTAGTAGGATAGAGGACTGACAAATACAATTTGGGGAAAAGAGTAGTCGTGGAACCTCTGCTACTAAATAGCTAATGATGATATTTAATAGTGGCCATCCGGAGGGATACTCGAGGTCACTATAGAGACTCGGTTTACCTCGCCGTCTAACTGAAATAAAATAACGTCGTCGATCGAAAATTAATAAATTATGAACTCACTTGGACGTTTATTTCTTCTTTCATCATTCTCTAGATATATATTTCTGAAATCTGCTTGAAAATAATACTTAATCAGATTTTCTAAAGATTTCTCACATGATTTTTATATACATATTTTGCCACATTTTATGTTGCTTTTCCAGATTAAAACAAGCATTAAATTTTAAAAGCTTGAAAAAAGAAGGTGATTATAAAAAAACTTTTGTTTTACTAACTTACAAACTTTCAATATCAAAAAAAATGTCTTTAACGGTATTTCCATTTGTAATTTAATATATGAGGATGAAGTAAAAAAAAATAAAAAATTTAGTTAGACTATAAGAATTTTTATGTAAATTTAATTTTTTTAAGAGAAAATTTTGTAAAAATTCTTTCCAAGTTAATTTATTGATAATATTAATATTAAAAGTATCGCATAGAAATCAATAATTACAATTGCAATAAACATTTCAAGAAATGAAAATTACCACATAATACTGTCAACATATATATAAAAATATAAATATATTGTTACGTCGTGATCGATCGCGTTGATCGATCTGAAGCGAGCTCGTAGAAGAAGATTGTGGATCGTCTCCAAGAGCGTTATCATGAAATGTTGACAAATAACGGCAGACGAGAGGTTTTGAATAGCTGTCAAGTGATGCGGTCGTGTTTTGGACAGCTTCGTCTTTTACGTTTGGATATCGTTATATTACATTATCGTGTTATTGTTCTAAGAAAGTTATTTTTCTTCTTTAGACGAATCTACTATTATTTGTTCGGACGTGACGCGATTTGCGAGTAAGAAACGGTTGCATTCGCGCGCGCTTCGATTTATCTCGACCCGACGGACGTAACGATATATTGTAGAGTAATATTAATTTATAATAAATTTCTTAATAAATATAACAAAACACTTTGAATTAAACCTAAATATCACCTTTTTTTCTGTCTATATAAAAGTCTCTTAAAAATATGTATGATTAAAGTGTCATAAACTAAATATAACTAAATTATAGCTAGATGGAATTTTTATATATTAGTGGAGAAGTCCCTTTGGAAATAACGTAACGTAACGTAATATAACAAAACTATGTTTGGCGCGAGCCGACTAATGCTGCCGAGGGACCCAACATATTCTATCGGTACACGTAAAACCCACATATGCTCGTGTATCCGAATAGTCGTGCAGTACTGAAAAGAGCAGAACATAATCCATCGATGAATACGCAGGCTTTTACAGAAAGAAAGACACATGCCACCATAAAAACAATATATATATATATATATATATATATATATATATATATATATTTATGTATGTATGTATGTATGCCTTTTTATTCAACTCATCGATTTGTTCAAATCAATTCATAATTTATAATTCCAATAATAATATACAAATCTTTTCATATTTTATATTCTGAAAATATTTTGATATGCATATATTATATCTGCATAAAGGTAATATAGAAATAACATCAAACTTTACCATATGAAAATACAATCTGAAATTTGGGTCAAGAAATATGAATCAGTTTTTATCGATGAAAAACTTGTATGAGAGAAATGAAATGAATATGAAAAGATGGAAAATTTATAGAAAATATTGAATTATATTAGACAAGAAATTTGATATATTCATGAACAAAAAACATGATTCTATTAAATCCGCGATCCTTTTATGTGTATGGATGTGTAATGTGTATGTATGTATAAAGTTTTATCGCAGACTTTTTAAGCAGGTATATTAAATCTGATTTGCATAGATTGCTACACGAAAAGAGGTAACCCGATATTAGCGTTATTATGTTTTGAAAAGTTATTTTGCTACGTTATTATTATCACGCGGTAGCATCTCTCGACGTCAGGTGCATAAAAATAGCGACAGGCCATGTACGCGACCATGCTCATGTTATTATCTGTCGTTAAGCGCTCCTCTTTTCTGGAAAAATTCACGTCTCGGATTTCGCCATAAAATTAAAATTTTTTCAGAGAATAATAGTGCGCAGCGCGCAATGGGAGCGAGAAATTCACATACAATGAAATTCTTTATCATATTTTTTTAATAAGTTTGTTAAAACAAAGTGAGTTAAAACATGTTATTCGTTAATCACATTACATTTCTCTTTCTTTTGTCTACGCTAAGATGTAATAAAGCTGAATCTGTTTATAATATTTACTTGTTTGATTTTAATTAATTAGGTAATCATATATTAATCTTTTGTTCATTTAATATAAATGGTATCGATTTAAAATCGTTAAATATTCGAAAATTTTAAGATTTTAATTTTAAATGGCAGTATACATATTTATTTATAATATTTGAAGTATCGTTGTGCCATTTTATTAAAAAAAGGCTATACAAAGTGCGTATAACTCGGTTAATTACTGATAAAACTTTTGTTGATATTGCCTTTTTCGTGCATCACTTTGATGCATTAAAATACACTCGAAACCACTAAATGTATCAAAGTTATATCGCAATTTCGCTCATTCCGATTCTTCGTATATTACAGCCGCGTCAAAATGACCTCTATTCGAAATAATGGTGACAGGATCGCGCGAACACGATATATACGTTTTTCTCTATCTATGGCGGGTCGAGAATTAAATTCGCAGCGAAATCACACAGCAGCGAGCAAAATTCGTCGCGCAGATGCGATGCATTTGGATCTGTCGAATATTTGACGGGTGAGCGCATTGTCTCCCGAGAGAGAAAGAGAGAGAGAGAGAGAGAGAGAGAGAGAGAATCGCGAAGCTTTGCCTTTGCCAGCCGTCGCAACGCGATGTTGCGCATCGCATCGGTCGATACATCGAGGCAGCAACCGCCACTTGTATCTCAATTTCCGCTGAATTAGGAGCTATCGACGCGGGACGATTTATCGCGTTGTTTACCGTCACCGCGATGGCTGCGATCGCCGCAAATTCCGCGGGGATTTTATCGCGACTCTCTCGATCCTTCGAGAAAGCACGCGCGACGGAGAGAATCGGACGAATCTCGAGCGCGAAATTGCGCGTGTATGCAGATCTTTTCTTGAAAAAAAAAAGGACTTTAAATATCGAGGCTTTTCGAAGTTTGTATGCGACGTCTATACGCGTATGTATATCGAGAGACGCCTCCAAGTCTCGCTCCCTATGTAGACGTACGGAAATTGCAGAGAAAACTTGCACAAGGAGTGTACACCGAGTCAAGGATACGCGACCGCGACAGCAACTTCGAGGGAGAAACTTTACGTTTACCTTTATATGTACATACATAGCGTCTGACACTGCGTGTACGCGACATCCCACATACGAAGTCGCGCGAATCGCGCGAGCTTGTGGAATTAGGTCTCCCTCTCTCGTCTGCATTCGAGGAAGACGTCGCGGATTCACACGCGCGCACTCGCGCGCCCTTTAAATTATGGATGGTAATGTATGCGAACGCGCACTGTGGGGCCGCGAGGTGCTTTTACTTATAAAAAACAATGCACGCGTGATTTGCTATAGTTCATACCGAGCCAAAACATGAATTACACTTTTCTCATTTCGCGAAACGAAAAGGATTTCCAAAGAGATCTTGACCAATATCCAGAGCACTTGTATTCTTTTTTTTATTTGTACAATTTTATTGTACAATTTTATTGCAAACGAAATATAATTCTTTTCATATCGAAATAATTGTATGCATTACATATATCACTCTCTCTCTCTCTCTCTCTCTCTCTCTCTCTCTCTCTCTCTCTCTTCCTCTCTGAAAAATGTACGAGTTATTATCGATTTAAAAAGACTACTACTTCTCTAGATTATATTGTATAAACTCTTTCGCAAAATCAGCAGCACGAATGGATCGCAAATATTAATCTGTTGGAAATTTTTAGATACGAAGCGTCCGCTGACCGGAATGAAGGAATGCAACAAAATTATACTCGACGTATTTTTCGATAAAACCAGACGTGCAGAGTGCGATGGACATATATTTAACTCGCTGGTCCATATATAGTCACGTATTATCCCCCCATTCCTCGCAATGGAAGATAAACAGTTGTGAAACGACACTTTTCTCTCTCTCTTCCCCTCTCCTTTCTACCTCCCTCTCTTTTTCTTTCTGTTTCAATATCAATTCATTTTTTCGTTTACTGAATCCGGAGAATTGGCGTCACGATTTATGACACGGTTTGCGTTCGGAAAAATGTGTCGAGACATCGGAACATCGAATTATGAGAGTCTAGACTTTCCCAAGGAAACTAATGACAAAAAGTAGAGTTGCTTGTAGTTGAAGACGGCGAGAGATTAATCGCTTCCGATTACTCGCCTGGAAAGAATATTGTGAAAGATTGTGTACGATCGCAAAGTATACATGCAGCCGCGAAGACAATCGTGTACTTTGAAATACACACCCAGCCAGTGTTGTTTTACGATAAATACGCGCGCACAGCCCATTCTTGTATTTTTCATTTCATGCCTTCTCTTTTTTTTTGTCCAGCCATACGCGCTATTGAACTTGATTAATTAATTCGATAGCGCGATCAAAGGGATGAGTGGTGAAGGAGGGCGGCGGGAGGGGGGGAGGGCAATGTTGTTCGAAATTAATTCTTCTCATTCTCACGCGAGAAGAAAATAGGCGTGCTTCACTTCCGAATGGGTGTTTTGTGACACGCAATCGTATGATTAGGAAATTGCCCGCCTCTGTGTGTGTGTGTGAATCGATATCACTTTTCTCGATTTAACCCACGGCAAGTCTGAGCACAAAAGGAGATACCTCCTTTTATCTCCGTAAAAGTGACAGATTATCCTGCTTACAATACCCCGTTGCAACAGATGTGGCAGCCCCATTCGACGTTCGTTGTTCAACGACGTTAAAGCGATGCGTTTTTCCTTATTTTCGTTGCATTTGAAACGGGAGATCTGCCTTACCTTTTTTCCTCTCTTCTCGCCGGCTTTTTTTCAAGTCTAGTACGGCGATCGTTAAATAGCGACTTATAATAAACTTATAAATAAAGAATTCTTTTTCGAGTTACGCGATTCTCTTTCATATTAACGTAATTTTCCGAGAATGGATTTTTATCTCTACTGTGATAACCAACCAATGTATCGGTAATCAATGTAAAACAGAAGGAACGTGCAATTGACGAACGGAATCGACTAGGTGGCGATAAAGATAATTTTAAAAAATTTCCGTGTTTAATAAATTAAAAATAACAATCAGCGCGCAATGAAATTGAGGGCAAAATGCAAGGATAATGTAGCGACGAGAGTGATTAAAAAAAAAAAATATTGTTTGAGCGAGAAAAAAAATTGTGCAATTTTTCTCTATTCTAAAGAATAATCTCGATGAAGAATGCAGAGAAATATTTCATATTCAAACTTCACCCATGATAAATTTAGTATCTCATATTCGGGAAAAAACACCATTTCGTTTCTGACCAATCTATAAATTCCTATTTTCATCTGTATAATTATATCTACATCTTGTATCTATTACATCTTGACGATACCAAAGAATGTCCATCGCAAAAATAACTCACAGCTCAAAAAAAGATCATTCTATTCCGTTCGTCATTCTGATATTTCGATCGCAT
Source organism: Cataglyphis hispanica (assembly GCF_021464435.1). Classification (NCBI taxonomy): domain Eukaryota; kingdom Metazoa; phylum Arthropoda; class Insecta; order Hymenoptera; family Formicidae; genus Cataglyphis; species Cataglyphis hispanica. The sequence continues at coordinate 7,902,646 of NC_065963.1, forward strand.
GCATAAAGAGCACCAATATTCTATACTCTCATGTTAAATATTTATTTTTTCAGAAATTCAACTTTCGAGAACAGCTTTTCTTTCCTTCTGGAGGATATTTAAAATATCTTTTTTATTAAAAAAAAAAAGCCATTATTATCGTATCAATAATCGAAATTCCTTTTCACCTCGCGGTTTGCACACTTTTATTAATATTACCATTTTTATTCTTGGCGAGTTTTCGTGTTAATCTCTCGATAATTGAGAGGTGATGAAGCCGTACTTTCCGATAATATTCATTCCCTACCGATTTGACATAACTCTGTCTTTTGCTTTTTTCTACTTTCTGGCTGTACCCCAATACAAACACTTGTTGATTCTGCAAATATCAAAGAGAGTTTTCGATATAAGAAACAATCACTTTCCGTCTCGATGCAAATAAACTATGAAAACGAGTAAGTGAGGAAGTATATAGCACGCAAAGGTGCGCATGTTATTTTACAAATATATATATATATATATATATATATATATATATATATATATATAAGATTTAAATAATAAATATTACAATATTTAATTTATTAAATATATTTATTGAATTTTATTAAATTAAATTAAACATTTAGATAATAGATTGAATTTTTCCGTTAGTGAAAGTATTTTAAAGGAGACATTCTGGATGTCTTTAAAATTGTTTTAAGGTTTTAAATTCTTTTCTTCAAGATTATCCGTATTAATGCGAGAAAAGATTGAGAAAAGCAATAAATGACGTGTATGTTACAGTGTAGCGCCGCAGTCGGGATGAAAGCCTTTTTCGACATGATGCATAACGGGCCGCACAAGGTGATACTCTTCGGCGGCGCTTGCACCCAAGTCACGGACCCGATAGCGAAAGCTTCGAAACACTGGCGCCTTACGCAGGTAATGCAATGGTAAAATGTCGTCGTAAATATTCATGACGTATGCAAGAGAGTGTCTTGTTTCTATTCTCGCTTATTTGCATACACACACACACACACACACACACACACTTTCTGTAAACACAGAAAAGACATAAATGAGATTCTCAAGAGAGATGCGATTCTTCATCAACATTCGCTCTCTCCCTCTTATTGTTGCAGCTCAGCTATGCAGATACTCATCCTATGTTCACAACCAACAGCTTCCCGAATTTCTTCAGGGTCGTGCCGTCTGAAAACGCCCTGAACGCACCGCGAGTGGCGTTGTTGTTGCACTTCAATTGGACGCGGGTCGGCACGATTTATCAAAACGAGCCCAGATACGCACTGGTAAAATCAATCTTTTCAACACTTTTCCGCGATACAAAAGAGTCTGGTAATACATGGTCGAATTAAAAAAGAAAGAGGAAAAATTGAGAAAAATTTCCTTCTCTTTAAAATTGCAAACGTAATTAAATAAAGTTGGTAACTCGCCCCGGTTCTCTACGAGAGAGAGAAAGGGTCGATGATGTATCTTACGATAAATGGGAAATTTTTACGAAAAATTTCAAAACTCTTTCCTCGATAAAACTTTGTACGTATTAAATAATATAAGTAACAATTAAAAACGCTGAAGAGAAAAGAAAGAACAGCGAGTCTCAACAATTGAGAGTGATTCGGAAAACGAAATAGTTAATTAACGTTCTCCGTATTGCGCGCTCGCGGCTGATGTATATGCAAGCGTCTGTTTCATTTACATTATAAATGGAGATTCGTCGTCGCTGCAGCAGTTCGTTTCAACGAGCTAAACACGAGCGAAACGAACGCGCTCGCGCGTTACAGCACCCGTGATAAGCGTGATAATTTTCAATTTTGGTCAACGAAACAACGGTAACCCTCGCGCTTTTTTTTCTTGCGCTCTTTTCGTTTCGCAGGTGCACAATCGATTGGTGGCCGATTTGGACGAGAGCAAGATGGAGCTCGTGGAGACGTTGAGCTTCGCTACGGAAGTGAGGACGGCGCTCGAGAAGCTCAAGGAGAAGGATGTAAGAATCGTGCTGGGTAATTTCAACGAGGCGTGGGCCAGGCGAATATTCTGCGAGGCCTACAGATTCGGACTTTATGGTAGAAAGTATCAGTGGGTCATTATCGGCACTTACACCAGAGAGTGGTGGCTGCGTCCGGACGGCGGATGCGATCCCTCCGAGTTATCCGAGGCTCTCCACGGTGTCATCCTAACCGATCTGTTGCCGCTGACGACCGAGGAACAGCATACCACATCCGGAATCGTAAGCGAATGTATTATCGGTTGTCGCGAGCGCGAAGATCGCTTCGAAAAACCCATTATCTAAATTCGAAATAATAGAATTAAAAAATTAGATGTTTCTTTTATTTGTTTATTTTTTTTTCTTTTTCTTTTTCTTTTTCTTTCTCTTTTCTTCTTCTATAATATCTTTCAATCTCTCGAGCGACGGAATATTACGTTTTTCGCTACATAAGTAGATCGAATGCGATCTTGAAAGGATTACGGAAAAATCGACTCGAGATTGGCGGAAGAATCCGTAGATGGAGCGTAACCAAGCGATCAAGTTTCACGGTACATGTATCGAAAGCATAACCCGAGCGAATTGTCGAAAATTGCATTTAATCGCGCCCGAAAACGTATTGGAAAGGCCATATATGTACATATATATATATATATATAGTATACATAGTATATTATACACGCGCCTCTTTGAGATTTGTTAAACGCCTGTTGCGTCTTGATAATATGCATATTTCGATTCGCATTTTCTCTCTGATGCTGCAGACTCCGGATCAGTATCAAGTCGAGTACAACTCGAGGCGGGGTAGCGAGTACTCCAGGTTCCACGGATACACGTACGACGGTATCTGGACAATCGCCCTGGCCGTAAAGAATGTCGCGCGCAGAATACGGCACTTTCATCGTAACCAGACTATATCCGACTTTCGGTATAGGGACGTATTATGGGAGAAGCTCTTCCTCGATGCCCTCAGGAATACAAGCTTCGACGGTGTTACGGTAAGCTGGCCCTGCCTTGTTGTAATTTCGCGCACCAACATATCCCCACGAATCTCGTGTGTCCCGAATACGGACGCCATCGGGTAATGCCGTTTGACATAAAACTCTTGGCGCTAAAAACGGATTCTGTTACATACAGGATGTCTCTCTGTAACAGAGAAGCCGTAACAAGTTTTAATGATTTTTCGCAGAGATTAGATTTGATAAGCAATTTAGTATATATGGGTATATGTGGGTAGCAAACTATTATATTTTTCCGAGCCTATACAGTTGCAATTCTTTTCTAATCTATCGATTTTTCTAATTTATCGATAATACATATATATTTTGAAATTGTAACTCTTTAATTCATGTGATTTTATATATTTACATTAACATTCTGATCTTTTTTATAATTATCGAAAAACAATCGGAAAATAAACTATCGTAGAAATATTTCTTCCGAAACATTACCTCTCGCTTTAGCGACCCTTTTCGCGACAACTTCCGTATAGCTCGGAGCAAAATATTTCTCTCTCTCTTCGCGGTCGATTGATTCACGTCACTTAAGTTCCGAGTTGCTGTCTCTTGATATTCGTGTCGCGCGAATATGCGCGGAGGAAAACTTTACTGTTGTCGCACAATCGCCCTCGGGAGAAAAACTCGTTTAAAGGAACGGAGGGAAGAAAATGAAGACGTTTATAAAGAAAAGCAAAGATTGGAGGAGCGGGTCTTTCTACGCTCTCTCATTAGACGAGCGACAACAAGCCTTGCCTGCCTTGCGATCTCGCGGGTCTCGACAACTGTTGGCACTTTACGCCCGTCTTCTTTACGAGAGAGAGAGAGAGACGCGAAAGGAAAAGACCCTGGCGCCGGCGACTTGCGTTCTCCAAGCCATAATCAACACCGTGGCATTCGCGTGCTGCACTTGACCGTCTTTTCGCATCCGAGGGTCTCTCGAGTAGCGCGCATCATCTTTCTACGCGCGCCGCGACAGTAACGCTGTGAATTTAATGAGTCTTTCTTTCTCGCTTCTTTTTTTACATACGACGCAGTACATACTTGGCCACGGTCGAGCATGTTTTAGCGAAAAAGGGATATATACGTACGTACATATATACAATAACGGGCAGCAATAAATAAAGGGAGTGGGAGAAAGAACGAGACCGATTCTGGCGGTTGAACCGAATTGAAATTAAAACGAAATCAAAAACATGACAAACCACCGGGCGAGTTAGCGGGGCAAATTGGCATGAGTCGATGGCGTATCGGTGAAGAGCGGGCACTTCATGTTTTAAAATCCGATTCGCCCGTCCCATCGTCTGTGGTAGAGAACACTATTCTGTATGTATATATGAATGTCTACTACGTGTATATACATATATAATAACGCAAAATAGATGTGAGAAATGTTAAATTTGCAGGGACCGGTTCGCTTCTACGATAACGAAAGGAAAGCGTACATTCTTCTAAAACAATTTCAAAGTAAGTTACTCCACAAATAAATATTGGCGTAGGAATTTTAATAGTTACAAACTACCTACTTCAAGCTTTCTAAAACATTAGCCATAGCTCGATAATTATTGTAAGAAGGATTCAAAAGAGAGAAATTATATATATATATATATATATAAAACTTGTAACGACATTATTTTAAGCGAAATGTATAAGAGTTTTAGTTGGATTTTTGTTAAAAATTATTAATTGGATTAAGCTGTTTCAAATCAATAATGTACACATTATTGCACATATATTTAGTTTTTACAAATTTGCATGTATCGAAAATTTGTGATAAAATTTAATAAAAGATATGTGAAAAATTCAAAATATAGCAAAGATATGCACACAATGCATTCAAACAGTTCGGGGACTTATTTTTTTCTGGACTAATTGCGCTATCTTTTCGTTTACACTGATACATCTAATTACTATAATGTCTGCCATATTAAGAGATAGCGCAGTTCATATGTCCAGAAAAATATCAGTCTGCAAACTTTTTGAATGCATTATATGTATATAAATGTTGAAAATAAAATACTACATCTGCTTACAACGCGATTTGCTTTCATTATCTGTCGAAGCAGCAGTTTTATAACTAGCTAGCACACATATCCTTCGTAATCAGCATCTCGCGATTAAGATGCGGGAAAAATCGCGGACGAAAAATGATCGAAAATGATTGAAATTGAAATCGGTCGACAAGAAAAAGCATATGTTACGAATATCATGTTTGATTGAAATAGGTATTTTAACTTATTATTAGAGATGAAAAAACGTGCATTATCTTACTGGAAGCTTATTATCACGCGATTTTCACTTGTTCAACTCACCCTTTTTAGACGGTCAGGAGGTAAATGTAGGCGAGTACGATAGCATAACCGGTGTTCTGAATCTGAGCAGAGGGGACGCGGTGCTGTGGAACGGGAGATCGCCGCCGAAAGATCGGACCGTCCGCATCATCGAGCACTCCACCGTGGACATCACGCTATACGCGGTGCTAGCCTCGGCCGCTAGTGTCGGTATTGTCTTGGCATCCATATTTCTCGCCATCAATATCAGATACCGAAATCAAAGGTGACGGCCAATACATAAGAATACGGCGTAATACATAACAATTACGCATAGCGCGCTCGCACGTACATATACGTACAATATATGTAACACGGATCTTCCATTTGTGGAACACCTCCGATTACTTTGCCAAGAGCGAACACGCTTTCACGCGTGCGAAACTCAATATTGCAGATACATCAAAATGTCATCGCCCCACCTCAACAATCTCATCATCGTCGGTTGTATGCTGACCTATAGTAGCGTTATCTTCCTCGGACTAGACTCGCAATTATCGAGCGTAGCGGCCTTCCCATACATTTGTACGGCCAGAGCGTGGCTGCTGATGGCCGGTTTCTCATTGGCCTTCGGCTCCATGTTTTCGAAAACATGGCGCGTACACTCCATATTCACCGACGTGAAACTCAATAAGAAGGTAACCGTATATGCGTCCCGCATATCGAGAAATGTTGCAAATATTCGTGTTTGTATAACGAGTTTGCGCGTGTCTCACTCAGGTGATAAAAGATTACCAGCTGTTTATGGTGGTCGGGATACTGTTGGCTGTCGATCTCACCATCATGACGACGTGGCAGATAGCCGATCCGTTCTATCGGGCAATCAAGCAGATGCAGCCTTACGTGAGTAAGATAGAAAATACGTGCGCGTGAAAAAGTATGCCTATAAATTTTGGCATTTTCATTTACCCGATAAACTTGTCTCGATAACTCGCGAGATCGCCTCTCGATTGCAGCATCATCCCTCCAGCGAGGATATAATAATCGTCCCGGAGAACGAGTATTGTCAGAGCAATCAAATGAATATTTATCTGTTTTGCATATATGCATACAAAGGCCTTTTAATGGTAAGTTGTTCGAGATATGCATACATATACAATATACGTGTATACCTATCCGTCTCGCGGATGGATCAAATGCCATCCGACGGACACTCACTCATTCGATCCTATCCGGGCTTTTAGATATTCGGTGCCTTTCTGGCATGGGAGACGCGGCACGTTAGTATACCGGCATTAAATGACAGTAAATACGTGGGAATGAGCGTGTACAACGTTGTTATAATGTGCGTCACTGGCGCGGCTATAAGCTTCGTGCTGACTGACAAACAGGACGCCATGTTCATAATGTTGGCGGTGTTCATTATATTTTGTAGTACAGCTACTCTTTGTCTGGTTTTTATTCCTAAGGTATGTTCCTATTTCTCTCTTGTGTTTTTTTACATGCGATATAAAAAAAAAAACCTGCTCCATTTCAGATAATTGAAAAGATTATTTAAACAATTTGGCGATTATCCTCCATTCCTACTCCATCAGACTATAATATTATACTTGTTGAATAAATTTTAATCTTATACAGTTTTATTCAACAGTTTAGTATTATTTTTCAGCAATCGAAATCAATATGTCTTTATTTTGAAGAAAAACTTTTTCATTATCCTTGCAGTGTAAATCTTCTCTTCACTGAAATATTATATTTGTGTACTTTTACATTTATACTCACATCATTTCTCAACACTCGTTTGTAACAATGATTTCAGTTGGTGTTTCACATATTCTTTTTTACCTTCTTATTTCTTATTCGCGTTATTCTGCTGAATATATATTTGTATCTTCTTGAGGAGGAAATGATAATAAACGCGTCTATCCATCTTCAGAATGAGAGCAGCGAAGTCGAGTAAATCTCTTGGGATTTCCAGGTAATAGAGTTACGCAGAAATCCGCAAGGGGCGATAAATAAGCGGACCAGGGCGACTCTCAGGCCAATGTTGAAAATACGAAGGGACTCGACAGTCAGCGAGATCGACGAGCGTTTGAAGGAAGCGAAGCTGGCGAATAAAAAATTCCGGAAGCAACTGTTGCAAAAGGATTCCGAGCTTCAGGTAAGCTCTTTTCGTCCATCAAACTTTCAAGTCATATTACAGCAAAAAATATTACTCCGTCGTGAAGCTGCAAAATTTTAACGCGAATCGAATTACGTTATGCGGGTCTATCGCACAAAATCACTTTTGTTTCCTCAAACTGTGCGACAAAAGGATCCGGGGAATCGAGAGATTGTTTTTTTTTTTTTTTTCCCCAATACATATAGCCAATCTTATAAAATTAAAGTTCCTCGAGATATGTAATTCTCTTTGCCTGGTAGATTCTTTGCGGACGTTGGCAGTTCATTCCGCGCCATACACGCATACATATACATTCGTAATGATTGAAGTACACATCTTATTATTATATATCCAATATATGTTATTTATATATTTCTATTTGTCAAGGCAAAATAAAATAAAGTATAATTATTATTTTATTGCGAAAAAAATCAAGCTCAGTTACTTCTGTCGTCATCAATTGTTTTTCTCTCGCATTACATCTTGAGTATATATTTGGAAATTTATAAAAGAGAAAGTATACTTTGAAATATATAAAATTGTGTGCTTGACATATTTAGTAAAATATTATAATGTCGGAACACACAGACAAAAGATATTGATACTACAATTGAATATCATATACATGATACAAATAATAAAAGCAGAATTAATAATTAAACGAGATAAATTAACAGTAAGAATGACAAGTATTTAATCGAATTAAATAAGGATAATTTATTGATCAGCAATTAATTTATATATCTGTATTTTTCCAATTAAACCAGATTTTATTATTACCAAGTGGATTGTCATGCAGCAGAGTAGAATTCACATTGTAAAATTAATCAGGATGACATTTGTAGCGCGCAAAAGATCAAATCTTGTATAACAAAGTAAAAATGCAAATATTTTACATAAAAATTGTGTGCGTTAATTCAGGATGCGCTAAATTGCGCTAAAATTCCTTGGCAGAAAGCATTTAATAAAATACTTGTCCATCCGTGCATCAATTGAGGGAGGATGGATGATCCTTGATTAACAGAAAAGCGAGCGACGTACTCTTCCTTAATTCGGTTATAAATAATCATGACATCATTGTGTCCCGCATAGAATCTGCCCTATCCGAGGATAACAATGTACAATTATTCCAACGAATACTTCCAGTACGCTCGTTTACGTTTTACTTAGTCCATCTTAATACGTTGCATTACATCAAACGTGCACGCTTGCGCGGCGCAGAAAGAAATATAACTTACCTCACTATCTCGCGCATTATTTTAGGGATTTTTAAGGAGAATGGGCGAAGAAACTGCAAGTGAAACGCAAGAGACGGTTGATACGTTGCCTGTTCCAAAGCCAGAAGAGGCCGTTAAAAGGGAAGGTAAATATTTCGTTCCAACATTTTTCTATCTTTACACTTGTTAAAATATATTTCGATACTTTTATTTATAAATCAGGGATATATCATTTCTATTAAGTTAGTGCAAAATATCTTTCTTGTTGTATCTGTGTAAAGTAAAATGGAAAAAAAAAAAGAAAAAAAAAGAAAAAAATACTGAAAAAGAAACGCGATATCGTTTATATACATATATGATATTAAACGCGTAATTTTTTTGTCGAGATAGTTTTATCAATTTAAATAGTTATAGACTATCGTTTCGATATATTTTTCTATCTAGAGAAAAAGTCTTTTTTAAACTCATTGTTTTATACACTATTAATTTATAATTTGATTTAAAATGAAATTTAATAGAAAAACGCGCTTACGCGCGCGAGAAAATACCGTTCTTCTCTTTGAATCAGCCAATGCGAGTAAAATTATTAAATCACTACATCAATAATTTTGTTTTATTTGACAGGACCGTCAATAACCACAGAAACAACTGATGTTTCAATGTCCATATGCAGCTTGAACTCATCAACTGTTTCGCAGCCGGAGGGTGATTACGTCAACGTGGATCAAGTAACAAAGTACGTACGTTATGTTTGATATTAAATTCCACCTTTAAATTTCAACCTCTTTTCTGAATTTCGGATATTAATCTCACCATATATAGAGCAGACCATATATATTGAGCAATAATTAATTGATACTCAAAAATGCATCATAGTCTTATTACTGGACAATTAAAATTATAAATTATATAAATTAAATTAACAAAAGTACAGTTTTTTCGGGGACATACGTATATGTTCGGTTTAGCACTTTTTGACCAAATAGCAAATCTTTAAATTACATTTAACTCTAACGTTTAACGTTTGCCGTCTCGATGAATTCGTGCACTTTTAGATGAAGAAAAATTAAGAAATTAAAATTAAATATTGAGAGATAATACGGTGATAATTCCATTTAAAACCCTACTGACCTCGTTCTGGAAATCCCCGGATGCATCCGGTCCGCCGTCCATCCTCAAGGTAGTTGCACGGTGCTTGTTCTAGGAAAAAATCGTCGTCCATCACGAAAGCCACGTCAATCACCATCGATAACGAACGAGTGGCTATGACGGCCCAGATCGAGGAGAGCTCTTCTCCGGGCGTCGAGACTACGACGGACGCGTTCCCACCGCTGCCTCTGCCGATGACAATAGCTATGACAACGACGACGGCGACGGCGACGGCGACGGCGACGGCGACGGCGACGGTTACGACGACGGTGACGGCGATGGCAACGGTAACGGCGACGGCGACGATAACGGCAACAGCGACGGTGATGACACCAATAACGACGCATTCCAGACACACGTGCGGCGCGGATGCATCGCGGCGCAAGAGCGCCTCCGACGAAACAGGCAAGACGAGTGAGTCCATGTCGCTGATACGCAACAGGAGTCAAGAACCGTTGCCGAACGACGCCGCGACGACGACGCGCTTTGTGCCGCCGGTCGTCGAAGAGAGCGACTCCGTGATTCTCGAGGAGACCGAGATTGCGAGGCATGTGTGTCGTGTGAGAAGACGGAGCAAGGACGAACGCAGGGCGAAGCTATCGACACCACCGCCGACTAAGAACGTGTCCTTTGGTGAGCTTCACGAGCAGAGCTACATTGAGCAGGTCATCATGCCATTCCCGTTGACGCAGTATGTGCCAAATCATCGGCATGCCGGTAAGAATCGACATTCTCGAATTCAACGAATTTCACGAATTTTCACGCGATTGATAAAGCGGATAATTGATTTTTTTTTTTTTTTATATATATTAGAGAAAAGAGATATCTCAAAACAAAATAATATATCATATCGTTTCTAAAACTCCAATTTCTAGCTAGGGACTTTAAATGAAAATTTATGCTCATATATATTTACTAAAGACTACTTGCCATATCACATATCGTACAATTTTGTTAATATTTAAATACTTTTTTGCATAATTAGTCTTTTTTTAAAAAACAGACATTGAAATTTAAGAAATTGATATTTCCCAAAATCGACATATCCAACATATTAAATATTAAAATATAAAAACACTATAAAAATATAGAAGGCTACAATAAATTATTAATTGTTATATAACATTTTTTGAATTTTGAAATAACAAAATTACTTCTTCATTTATGTAAAAGAATAAGAGGCAATTATATTTTTACAATGGCGAACATTTCATTAATGAGCTTGACCTTCACGTATGTTATAGAGATATAGAGATATGCTCTCCTTCACATTTTCTTTTTTTTTTCAAACTTGTTTCAATATTGTATGTATGTAATTTTCAAGAATAATTTTATAATATTTTCTCAATTTTTCACGCAAAAGTTGAAGTTTGCCGTAGAAAAATAAATGCACAAAGGTTTTTAAATGAAATTAAAATGATTAAAGTCATCCGTCCTCTCATCGAAATCGCATGTTCAGTCGAGTCTTTCTTATCTCGTTGAAGACTTTGCGTGCGCATTGTTGGGCGTGATCGAGACGACACAATTGAGCGTTGTGTTAACAGAAAAGTACGAGGAATCGATGTCGACGATCATCCAGCGCTCCATGTCGGAGCGCTCGCGAGAAAAGTGTCTGCGGCTGCACATCAGCGGTGGCCACCCCATAGTCGAGTGCTCGCATCGAGTCGCGCGCCGTATGTGCCGTCACGCGGGCTCGAAATTGCGCCACCAGGCACGGCTGGAGTACGTGCAGAGCACCCCGAACGTGGCGACGATGAACAATGGCAAACACGTCGTGGCCAACTCGGGCGGCGGAACCGGCGACGTGAACGGTAACGTCTTATAAGACGTCACTTGTTATATCCCAATTCCTGTCGTCTCTCAATTCTTTCTGCAACAGCATTCGAAACTAGCAGAAACATTTCGATTTCAATTACAGTATTGCGTTACATAATATACGTTTGGAAAATATTAACCAGAAACGTTTCTAGTTAGAAAAAAAATAAGCATTTTAATGAAAGATATCGCAGATTTTTTTGCTTCTTTTTTTATGAAAATACCCTGTTGCATTCGCGTCGAAATAAAATATGGAAAATTCGTAGATTTTATTATGACGAGGGAAAAAAATTTTCGAGGCATGAAATCAATAACGCAAGAAAAGATAATCAGAAAGTAATTATTCACATATATATGCGCGTACATATACCGTATATATAACATTACGTATTAATCTTTTGATATTAATTTTTGCGTGTTAAATGTTCATGTAAAAAAAACCCTCTCAAGAGTTCACGTATCCGAATTATCGCAAACGGATTATCGCATTCGGATAAATTAAAGACATTTATTCTAGTGCAGAATTTTAGATTTTTGGGAGTCTTTGTGAACACTGCGAAAAAAAGGGGAAAAAAAGAAAACCGGCAGTATGAACCAGAGACCTGTTCGAAACGGACGAGTTTTCGTCCGATCTGTAATTGTTCTCTTGCTGGACAGAGAGTATAAATATAATTGAGATTATTCCAAATATGATCGGTTAAATTTATACGGTAAAATAGAGTATAATTGTAATATTTCAGATTTATATTACTCGAATGAAACATATGCACATTTAAGAAGTGTCTTTAACATATATATCGTGTTCTAAATATTCGTGCCCCATATGCTAGACGTGATGCGGTTTACTCGAACTTATCTGTCTTTGCGACGCGCCGCCGCGCGCCATGTGTATTCGATTTTGACGCGGATGCAACAGAATTGGAATCAATAGAGCCATGGGATATTGTCAAGATCGATCTTATCATTACTTGCAGGTGATTCCGCGGTGAACGTCTCCAAGATGTACAGCGCCGTGTCGGACGGCGAGCTACTGGATCTCACGATCCTGCCGATTTTTCAAAAGCTCCTCACCGAGCGGCATAAGAGCACTGCCAGACGGGGCTACCGCTCTAATATAGCTAGTTGCCCGAATATATCCATCAAGTGCGACATTGTCGAGTATCTCTAACACGTGTCCAGCCGGCGACCTGATCACTGCGCGACGATACTTGCTCACATTTCCCGTCACACTGGACTCACAATCGGTAGAATGTGTTAGGTCAGTTATCTAACAATAAATCGATTAGATGAATTAATTGATCTCGCGCCAGCGACGATTCTTTAGCGACAAATCATTGTTAAGTTGAAGATATTAGGTATCGAATAATGTTTGTGCCGTTCCGTTAACTCATTTATAAGAATAACGACGCGAATAAAGACGCTGGCTGTTCACGTGAGCGTGGATTAATCAATTCGCTCCGTCTCTCGCGTTTTCGCTCGGCATTTAATATTACGAAAAAACGGATGAAAATAAAAAAATAAATAAACAAAAAGAACGCGTGAATAATGTAACGCTCTAGTAAAATAATAATTGTCTCGAATATATCGTTCTCATCGCGAAGTGCAAGAAAAACGATGCGACGATCGATTAAAGGGCGCATGATTAAAGGTAAAACTTTTTCTATAGTACACACGGGATATTTTCTAATGCGCGACGATGATTATTTAAACGTAAGAATATATAAAGGACAAAACGCGAAGAAAATAATATCGAAAAATCGGTGAAAATCCTCTCATGGAGACACACTTGGAAATCTCACCGAAATTTCAATTTCACTCGTCGTTGCTCAGTTTATTTTTTAGACGTAGACGGAGTGTAAACAGATTTGGGCGCGATATCTATCGAATACACACACACACACACACACACACTCTTAGTTACTTAAACGTCAGTCAATAGATCTTGTATCTCATTAGTGACATATGCAACATGTAACAAACACTGCGGAGAAGCACAAATGAGAAGAAAAAAAAAAGCTTCGTATATAGTATCCGTAAAACACACACACATACTTTCGGGAGTGAAATCGGGATGAAAGATAGGAGGGGTCATCTACGCAATCGATATAGCGTATTGCTTTTGGGGCAGAAAATTGGGATAGAAGGGAAGGGAGGGGTGAGGGGTAAAACCTAGCAGCGAACAAATATTGTTTAAATATTTCTTAGTACGACCGAAGAATATTTTTGTGACGCGACTTTAAAACATTAAACTAGTTCTAATTGATGCGGTATTGATTAATAATAATATACCTTCGAGATATTTACAAGACGAATTGCAAGATAAAAAAAAAAAAAAATATTCGTTAGTCGCGGGAATAAGAAAGGAGATTTGACTGTTGCAACGATTTTCCCATCAGAAGATTTCTCGTTCATCGATCGCGACGAGGCGAGAACGAGAACACTCCCTGGAAAATGAAGGGAGATCGCGTTATAAAATGTCGCCGTTGGCTAACAAATGTTTTTTTTTTTTTTCCGATAGAGAAAACATACATATATCTATATATAAGGATTGTTAAGGCAAAGATATCGAGAACATGTTAATTAAATGCGTTCTCTCCTTCGGACGCTCCGTTTTCACGAAAAATCTCGCCAAAATCTCAGGCCGAGGCGGCGGAAAAGCGCGACACACTTTACAAATACTAAAGTAAGTTTCCCCTCGCGTACATTTCTAAAATGAATAACTATGTGTTTGTAAATATATGTTACAAAGTAATATATATTCATTGAATATTTCCTATACACGTGTATACACACATACACATATACTTGGCGCGTCTAGCCAATCCTAGGAGATAATTACATGATGATTTCACCAGGCATATTTCGTTCTCCGCTAGGGTGCTGTGTTCAAAAAATACATACCTCGAAGAGAGTGTGGTGGCGGAGCATATTAATATAAATACCCTTCGGGTACATCTCTAGAACTGATAATTATCGAATCGAATCAATGCATGCATTGTCAATTGCCCTACGTTCTTTCGTTTTATACGAAAAAAATAATAATAATAATAAACAAGCACTCGCGATATCCTGCATCCAACGAGATACTGAAAATCCATTTGCGGAAAACCGAGAATCGAAAGTCCCTTTTGCTCTAAAACGGGGTTTAAGATCGCGAAAATAAAATGTTTGAGTGATAAAACCATCCCCTCTTTTTTACACGAATGAGATCTAGTTTTTCTAGTTATTTCAATTCGCGAGTGAACTCATTAAAGATAGAGCCTCAGGTATTTCTGTAAGAAATTCTTGAATTTTTCTCGAATCGTGGAATCTCAGACGGAGCGGCACAAGCGTGATATATATTCACGATTAAAGTCAAAGAAATTAGGAAAGTTTAAGAAGAAGAAAAATAAGATTGAATCTTTTTCAGCATGACACGCAGTTAGTCGCTCTCTCATGTAACGCTGCCCCGTTTTACGATATGAAAATATCGTGACAAATTTGCGATAAAAATTTAGAAATTTTCAACGAGATTTAAAGTTTATCGGATAATATCGCGTCTCTCTCTCTCTCTCTCTCTCTCTCTCTTTCTCTGTTCCCCCTCCCCCTTCCCTCTCCCTTTCTATAATGATACCGCATCCTTTTTGAACTTTCAGTACATTTTTGATGCAAAAAAGTTCAAATTGTTAAGGACAAATCATTTCCGTCGATATATTTTCGGTCTGTAGACATGGTGAAACATTCGACGAAGCGTCTGTACGTCGTCGTATTCCTTACTGTTAGACAGACATGACTTATTCTGTACTATTACGCAAGTTAGTGGTATTGTCAGTGGTGTTGCCAGTGGACAAGCCAAGCGAAAAATTTTTTACGAATTGTTACGAGGAGAAAAAGAAGCTAATCCAACAGCAATATACACATGTCCGATTATATACGCTTGCGTGCAGAGAATCGAAGGCGATTAAGTATGTGTGATAGAGAGTGGAAGGAGAACGTTCTCCTTTTTTTTTTTTTTCGAAATTCATACATCGCTGTGACTTACGGATATATCTTTGTGAAAAATGAATGAATTAAAAGTGATCGACTGGGATTTATTCTGTAAATAAAATCCAATTGCTGTTCTTTAAAACTAGAAATACTGGTGCTAAAAAGTTTTTTTATTACTCTCTGCTTCTTCTCTATTTCTCATATAGACCTAAAATCTTTTTTCCGATTTTTTTTTTTTTTTAACAAATAAGTGTGACTCGAGTTATTGAATTTCTAACGAGAGATGAAACCAATTACATAAATTGACGATCTAATTTCGCCGAAAAAATCTATTACCATTGATTTCTTTTAATTCAAGAATTTCTTAAGAATAACTCGAACGCTTTCATCATCAACAAACATTATTAGCGACATAACGGACTTTGGGGGAGGGATTTGTTAACATTGTTATCGACACGTTTGTATCTTATTATACTATATCTTTACCTGTACATATATTTTCGCAAGAGACAATGCATGTATCGTCAATTATCATGCGTTCAAAGTATCCCACATCATACCTCCATTTTGAAAGAACTTGCAAAAAATAAGTAAATTTAAAAGGATTCGAGAGAAAATTCATTTCGTGAGAATGAAATTAAACAGCATGCAGAATGCAGTCCCATCCTTTTGGTTTGCCTATTTTTTGCAGTAAAAGTATAAAGTAGTTTACGAGTGCACTTAAAAGACGGCTCGTCGTAATGTGAGAGACCGATAGCATACCGGATAAAGATGCGATTCTTACCAGTTATGGAGGCACGTGTGATATCTGACTATCTAAAGTCTGTCGAGGAGAATTGCTACGTAAGGCGATCTTAATGTTCACCGCTGTCTACTCTCAATAAAGTGGCTGTCATTCAATAAGTATTTTGAGTTTTATATGTCTTTATTCAGTCGAGATTATCCCAATTATTAGTCATTAAATTTTTATTTGTTTATTCGTTCCTTGATTCGAAAAGTTTAAAAATCAGTTAAATTCAAAATTAATTAAATTTAATAAAATTTATTTTAAGAGCCTCCAGGTATATTAAGATTCTTGTAAATTGTCTTCAATAATTTCAAAACGACAGATAAGATTTAAAAATACCATTAGATATATCAAATAAAAGCATTAAAGAATGCTAATATTAATTAATCGTAAAGAATGAAAAAATAACGTTAAATCACTCTTCGACGATTGCTTTTTTGAATAATTTATTACTATTATAGATTATTTTATTATTTTAATTTTTAATTAGACACGCGCAACAGCTCGAAAAAAGAAACAATTTGTTTCAAAATTTTTATATTTTACGTTAAGAATACACGTTCGTACAAAATTGAAAGGTCAGGAATCAAGAGAGTGACTTATCGACTATTAAATTGCTTGGTCGGTGCAAGCCACTCATTGTCAGATGTGGTCAAGCGAGAAGAAATCAATTGTTAATGAAACGAAACCGAAACAGTTTTTGTTTATATATATATATATATATATATATATATATATATATATATATATATATATATATATATATATATAAAGAACACGAGGAAAAACGCTCCAAGTCAAATTTATCTTATATTCCGAATTCTTAACGAATTCCCAGTAGGCTGCATACTGATTGTGAGTACTGCTCACTAGTGCATATTGAAAACCACCATTCTTGTACTCTTGTACAAAATGTCATTTAAGCGCGTAGCAGTAGCGTATTCGTTTATTAATGAAACGCTTAGCGTGACTCATTCTATATTAGTCTACGTGTATTTCAATGATTCACACACATTCTTTTGACGCGATACTTATTTATTTCTACACTTGAGTGGCCAACTGAATTCGCTGTCAGACTCTTAATTCTCAAGTTTATAATCAGTATTCAGAATATTCTCGTATATTGAATGGATATTACTCTACTCATTCAATATACGAAAAAAAAAAATCTCTCTCTCTTTCCCATATCTAAGAATTTTTCTCACATAATTATCTAGATAGTAACTAATAATGGTAATCGCAATATTTAGCGAGATTAGCAGCAGTTATGATCGATACATTGCATACAGTAAATTGGTATTAACTATATTCGCAGTAATTATTTTTCAACAATTTGTTCTAATAAAAATAGCAGTTTTCATTTTCTCTTTTCTATCTAATGTAAAAAATAAAATGGAAATATTATGTGAAAATCGAAATAAATACTTAATGATAAAGATACATGTATCATTTAAATAATTTTAATAAATGTGTTATGAATTATTTTTAAAATACAAAATGGCAGATCTGTTCAGTTTCTGTCGTCTAATCTGCTATCAAACATTTTGCAAACTTCATTTGATATCTACCATTAAAATTCGCCGTCATATTTACACACATATTTTGTTGGTAGATTATTCTGTCAAAATTTTGTTAAAATTCCTATCAACATTATTATTAAAGGCAACAAATCTCCCCTTATTTGTACCAACTTTCTCCGCTAACAAAATTTATAAAATCTGTTTTCGATACATTTGAAGGCCATTGCACATTGTTAACAAATTTTAGTCGTAATCGTAAAGCCATAAGTAAATCAATCAATCACAGTTCAAACATTCTTATTATGTTTTAGAATGTTTGATTGTGATTGGTCAATTTTCTTTACGGCCTTATGATTACGACTAAAATTTTTTAACGTGCAATGGCCTTGACTGTACATACAATTTATCCGAATCTTTCGATTATATTAACATATTCTCGCTCTGTCGAGAAGATTTAATCTTCAGATCGAACTAGAATGATATATGCGTCGCACATATTGTAAAACTGATGTAGCGATCTAGCGTTGTCTATTAGTTAAGTGAGAAATACACAAAAATTACATTATACGCAGTAAATATACAAATTGTATACTATTAATAAAAATAGAGAGAACCTGTGATTGATCTTTATCTTTAATTTCGAATTTCTGGAAACAGATGTCGCAGGAAGATACAGCAGAGTCTCCTTAAATTTGGTATTTTCCATATATTATAATTAATGTTAATATTAAATATTTACCTGTCATATTTTAATTTGCAATTAAAATAATTACAATTAAAATAATTTACATACATTATATCTTTATTAATGGAGAGCTCAACACAAATAAATTGTTATTTAATCAAAACTCTGATATTCGATCGATACCGCATTTGCCACTTGCTGTATTTGATTGGTGCGATCGAAAATCCTACTAATAAATCTTAGATAGAGTCTTAAAGGGGGAGCACACACTTTTGCATAAGTGCATAACCATAAACATAAAGAAATTGATTGGTCCACAAATATATACATAAGGAAATGAACCAATCAATTTTTTTATGCTTATAATTATGCGCCTATGCAAAAGTGTGTGCTCCCCGCTTTATATTTAGGACTCTATATAGGCTGCGGTCGGGAAGACGCTAGAAATCGACGCTTCGAAGCATCATTTTCGAAGCGTCTTCCCGACCGCAGGCATAGGATGCGTTCCGTTTCAACGCATTCAGCGCATAGATCGCCTGAAAATCTATAGTTCACATAGTAACATATATTACAGATATTTCCAAGCGATCTATGCGTGAAACGGAACGCAACCATAGTCTTATATTATAAGCATAGACATAATATATCTAGAGCGAAGAGTGAGGTGGGTAAGGTGCACCATATTACATATATGAGGCGCACATAGGAAATGATAAACTCTGTTTCTCTGCCAAAGAGAACGCTATGCTATGTGCGAGCGCGAGAGAACGCAAGGGATACAGAAACAGAATATATCCTTTCCTATGTGACCTTTACCTCTTTAACTCCTTAAATAAAGATATATGCCATCAAGGCCATTGCACGTTAAAAAATTTTAGTCGTAATTATAAAGCCGTAAGTAAATCAACCAATTACAGTTCAAACATTCTTATTGTGTTTTAGAATGTTTGATTGTGATTGGTCAATTTTCTTACGGCCTTACACGATTACGACTAAAATTTTTTTAACGTGCGCAATGGCCTTCTCAGTCAAAATATATTATTGGCGTTTTCAAACGTAGCAGGTTTTTTCGCTCCGAGAGCGATTAATGACGTCATTGCATTGCCTCTGCCAATAAAAACCTTGAATTCATTATCAGTAAAATATAGCGATTAATTGATCCGAGTTGGATTAATCATTATTCGAAAACGCTACAAGTCTATCACAGATATACAATCGACCCTCGGGCAAAAAAATCTTTGCTCCTTTTTGTCCCGATTGGTCAATTAAACGCTACTTTATTCCACGGGGATAGAATTTTCGAACGCATCCAATGCCGAAAGAAACCGTCCCGACAATCGACGACATAAACATAACCTTTATATGACGATTGTTACAAAAATATTTCAATTTATCGTGAAAAGGATGCGATTATGGCAAAAGTTATTAAGCGTGCTAACATAAAGAAATGTACGAGGGAGCAATTGGAACAATTTGATAAAACGGTATGATCAATAGGATCGTTTATAAATATTTTAAAACATATATATATATATATATATATATATATATATATATATATATATATATATAAATCATCATATATTATGTGCGTGATTTATTTTTATTTATGTGCATATGGGCAATTTTGCTTTACAGGAATTAATTGACAAAATATTACAATTAGAAGCTCACAACGAACAACTCAGAGCATTAATTACAAAAGTTACAGATGCTAAGTCGAAAAAGAAAGGGCTGTCTAATACAGTAAGAAAAACGTTTGATTTTTCACGGTAAGTGTATCGCTTTTTCATTATATTATTTTTTTATTTAAATAATATATTATACCTTCTTTGGTTACAGATATCATAAGAGGCACATTCTCTTAAAATTCTGTTATCTTGGTTGGGACTATCATGGCTTTACTATACAAGAAGATAACAATAACACTATTGAGCATCATTTATTCACAGCTTTGTTAAAAAGTTGCTGCATAGAATCCCGCGAGAGTGCCAATTATCATCGATGTGGACGCACCGATAAAGGTGTTAGCTCTTTCTCTCAAGTGATTTCATTAGACATTCGCAGTAGGTTGGATCCAGAAAATCAAGATAATTTGTCAGAGGAATTGAACTATTGTAAAATATTAAACAGATTACTACCAACAAATATAAGATGTATAGCATGGTATCCAGTCTCATCAAATTTTTCTGCAAGATTCGACTGCAAATATAGGACATATAAGTACCTTTTCCCAAAGAGCAATTTGGATATAGATGCCATGGACAAATCCGTCAAGTACGCTATAGGACATCATGACTTTCGTAATATTTGTAAAATGGATGTAGCCAATGGTGTAATTAACTTTAAGAGAACTGTACTTGATGCAAAAGTTTCTATAACCTATCAAAATATGAAAAAAGTTACAGGTAATTTTCAATTTCTTCAGCTGCATTTTATCTATATATATTAAATTTTTATTCCGACACGCATGTAAATTTTTTCTTTTTACTTTGAAGGCTATGACATGTGCGAATTAGAAATCACAAGTCAAGCCTTTCTCTGGCATCAAATACGTTGCTTAATGGGCATCTTGTTACTGGTTGGACAAAGAAAAGAAGATCCCGAAATAATTTTAAAGCTTTTAAATATTGAGGCTTGTCCACAGAAGCCGCAGTATAATATGGCTCATGAAGTACCATTGAATCTCTGGTATTGCGATTATGAAGGTGTAGAATGGTTTATTGATAAAAATGAATTAATAAATACTATCAAGACATTACAACAGGATTGGGCTCTCAATACTATAAAGTATATTTATTGAAAAAGAAATTTTATATATATATATATATATATATGCACACACATATATATAATTTGTACATATAATTAATTTCATAATCAAATTCTTTCTTTAAATGCACAGATCTACAATGATTAAAAATATGTTGACAAAGTTGGAAGATTTGGTCTGTTGTGCAAATACTGATTTTCAAAGTGATTGCCTCCTTCTTGGAGTACGATCGAAAGTATATCGGCCATTAATGAAACGAGAAATGTGTGGTTAGTATACGTAATCAATTTTGATCAAAATTAATAGATACATAAATTTATTGGTAAAGTCGAGACCTTATTTCAAATTCATTCTTTTTAAATGTTCAGTTTGTTGTTTGAAATTTTATTATTTTATTACGTATCTATACAATACATATGAACTGTTGCTTAACTTTTAGATGCTATGCCTATAAAATACTATTCAAAATCTAGTATATATAATATGCTTTATTCCATTATATAATATACAGACATTCAAAATTTTGATAATATTGAATATATTTAATTCTTTACTTTTTTTATGATATTAAACATAACGTCACCGCGTTTGGACGTATTCTACATCCGAAATTTTTTTAAATACGTATTCTATCAACAATATACAACTTACTAAATTAAGCCTGTCCAAGTTTTGATTCATGAGTAAAATAGTTTTTCTTGCTTATGCTACTGAATAGAATAATCTTAATAAGACATAGAAAATATAAGAGAAAGAGAGAAAAAGGGAAGACCCAAATTATATAGACATGTATTCGTTGTATCCTCGTGTTGTGTGATTTGAAAAAATTGCTTGAAAAAATAATGACGGCACAAATGGTTGAGGAATATAAAGTGGAATATAAGAGAAAGAGTATAGAGTGTGGTATATGAGAATAAAGAGGAGATTAAATACATGAGCTCAAATAAACTTGGACAGATCCAGATTAAATAGTTCACTTAATTGATAAATACATGTTACACAAATTGATAATTTCATTACATGTCGATGTATATAATCTATATTCATTTTCTTTTATAGAGAGTTTGGAAAGTAAAATCAAGCATTACGAGAAAAAACGAAAGTTCGAGATCATACATTCGAATGTTACATAGTATACTCCTATGCTAATCACAGGACTTGCATTACATATGTATCCTAACATTTTAGGTACACAATTTTTTGACTGTAAAAATTACATATGGCATCTTAAATTTTCGCTATATATTGAGAACGCTTTGTTCAGCCTTATTGTTCGTCGAATTTTGATACAATGATTAAGAGAGAACCCCCTCTGCAAATTTCTTCAGAGATATTAAATTTTAAGAACATTGTTAAAATCAACTCTGTAAAATAACAAAAGATAGGCCTCTTCCGTAATAACATGCAAAACAACAAGCGAAGCTTTTACAAATCGCTGTCTATATAAATCTAAATGATTTAATGCGACGAGAGTTTTGTGTACAGTTTAATAAGTATTTTTGAGTTAAATTAGTAACTAAAACCAAAAAAAGAAAAAAATTTGTGATTATACAATATTATTTTATCTATAATCTTGAAAAAATCTAACAATAGATTACTCTATAAACATTCAAGTTTTTTAAAATGTTTATTTACAGAGGGCAAAGCTGTTACAGCTATATACACAGGATTAAATTCAAGATTGAGTGTGTATGTATGTGTTTGGATATTTAAATGTATAACAAACATTTTAACAAACATTTCACAATAGCATTAAATGATAAAGCAGACATTGCCACAAAATTATAGTAATGGGCGATTTAAAAATAAAATTACTAATCAATACGTTTTGTTTATTTTTTTTCATTTCTATCACAGGACGGCATGCATTTGAAGCGGGTGTCAAAATCACTTTCCTCTTCCTCTGACGAATTTTCTTCGTTATTTTTACCGCCATCATCATCTTCTTCTTCTAATTCATCTTGTTCTAAAAGTCGTCTTGCCATTTGTACGGCATGCCATTCTCGATAGTGGCCTTTTCTTTTTGCCTCAAAAGCTTTCCTCCTTTCTAAAAAATTGAATACATCAATAACAAAGTAACTTATATCTAAGCATCTTTCATCTCACCTTTTTCTTCAGGAGTTTCTTCATCCTCCTCTTCTTCGCTAGATTCTTCAAAAATTTTGGGTTTGCTACTTCCAGCTAATCTGAGTTTTCATAACCATATAATTAAAATCAAGTTTTATACTTTTATATCAAAATTTTATATTTTACAAACATGCATTCAGTCACATAATATACGGCCATACAAATTGAAATTGTGTAATATATAACACTGTTATACTTACTTTGCTGCAATAGTGCTAGCATCTAATTGATCAAATTCATGTTCATTTTGAAGGCCTTCAAAGTTGTATGGGGTTTTTGGTTCTTCGATCTTCATATGACCATAATCCTTGTCAGCAGGATGAAGAGTAGCAATAATATTCATTTCGTCCCATGTTGTTTCTTTATTTGGTCTACGAATCAATTAATGTAAAGTACTTAGAAAAAAAAGAAAAAAGAATTAAATGATACCCTTCATTATGTTTAAAAATAGAATCTACCTCAAGTAATGCCAGTTAATATGAATTAATTTATGACTTGACTATGCAAATATTTATAAATTATTTTTCCAATTTTTCACCCCTCTGTAAATAATAATACTGAAAATACTTTAAATTTATTCTTTGATATAAAGAAACAATAATCTTGTTTTTTAGAAAAATTTTACAGAAGAAAAACTTCGAGAGCCCAACAAATATGTATAATTTGAAGATGATATTCACACATACACACACGCATGCATACACACAAAATAAAAAAATTATATATCGAATCGAATATATATATATATATATATATATATATATATATATATATATATATATATGTTGGAAAATAATTTCTGCGATTATGTTTGTCCATTTCTTATTTCATAGAATAATGACGAACCGTAATACGAGACGCATGCATCTCTATTTTTACGCGAACACACATCGAGATTCAATTGATGCACTCACCTAGGCGCTTCTGGATTATCAAAACTGCTGGATGTCTTGAGAATTCCCTTGGAAGGCCGTTTTGACAGGTTCTCTGCCATTATAATCAGGCGTTATAACGATGATCACTCACGATAATGTCGCGGTTGCATGTTTACTAACGAATTTCGCTGGCTCCGGCTGAATAACCTGTGCTTGGGCATTAATCACTCGTAAAACATGTTCATACATTCCTCAGCATCAGAAGCGATCTCTACACGACAATCCAAAAGTCCAAATCGCGGGATCGTTGTCCAGAGCCGTATCAAGACGGTTCCCCTAATGAGTTCTTCTAGTCAAGACACATTTTTTGCATCGCGATTTCAAGTTGTGCGTGTATTAAGGAACTGTCTAGATAGATTTACTACATATAACCATGTAAGGCAGAGGTATATTGAAAAATTAATCAATCATGCAATCTAATCTTAGAATATTATACCAGGAGGGGCATGTGTAAAGTGTTCTTTGCTCGATATTCACTATCATGAAAGATCATAAAAAGTATCTCCTATTTTACACAATGTTTTACAATTCACGAAATACCTTTATATATAAATACATATATGTATATTGTTTCTAAACAAAATTAGAATTATCATTCCTCGATTATTAAACTATTAGATACAGAAAAAATCAATAAAAGCTTTTCATTTTTGAATTTGAAATATTCGAGTTGGATGCATTGCATCTAGGGATGCGTTCCGTTTCACGCATTGAGCGTATAAAGCGGGGAGCACACACTTTTGCATAAGCGCATAACAATAAGTATATAAGGAAATTGATTGGTTCATATTCTTATGCATACATTTGTGGACCAATCAATTTCTTTATGTTTATGGTTATGCGCTTATGCAAAAGTGTGTGCTCCCCGCTTATTGCTTCGCACTGCGCAAGGGCTTTAAAGGTCATTGCATAAGCAATTAAAATATTTTAATCGTAATCGTAAAGCCATAAGTAAATCAACCAATCACAGTTCAAACATTCTTATTACGATTAGAATGTTTGATTGTGATTGGTCAATTTGCTTACGGCTTTATTTGGTTACGACTAAAATTTTTTAACGTGTAATAGCTTTTAATAATAACTATATATATATATATATATATATATATATATATATATATATATATATATGTATATATAAAATTACTAATTGTAGATTTTTATTTATAAGCATTTTGTATAAGAAAAAATATAAATAGCATTTGCTAAAATATTGAAATGCATCTATATTTATTACTTATTAAATGTATTTTATGCATTTTATATAAATATAAATATATATATATGTGTTGTTCACTTTATTTGTAAAGTATTTGTGTATATATATTTTAATGTGATTGTGGAATCTACAAAATATATATATATATATATATATATATATATATATATATATATTTTCACATAAAAGCTTTTTTAAAGCGTAATACATTTATTAATGAACATAGTAATGAATTTGATTAAAAGTAAAAAAATTCAAAAGAATAATGCTTTTGATAATGCTATATGAAACAATAAAAAATAATGCGAAAAACATAAAATATTCATCAATTAATCAATAATATTTGTTAGAAAGGGGAAAGAGAGGAGAGTAAGTGCATGTGCATGGGTGTGAGAATATTGGAGAAATAAAAACAACACATTATAGTAAGAAAGAATAGGAAATTTTCCTTGTCCGAGTTCGATTGTACAATTGGAAGAAAGAGGAAAAAGAGGAGAAGCGATTGTCTCATATTCTCACTCTTTTATTTCCTTCTATTTCATTGCCTATTTTCAGAGCATATTGTATATTGAGAAAGCATTTTATCTCGTATATATTTTATCATCTTATGTTAATTATCGAGATAAGAGTGCTCAATCTTTTATATAACACTTTATGACTAATAATTACAAGTATAGATTATTGTAAAGGAGTTCAATGTATAATATTATATTATACATATCAAGGCAATATTGCAGAAATAATACTTACAATATAATTAATTAACAGTATCATTTGTTTATTTATTAATTAAACAAATAAAATCAAAGTATTTGGCAAGATATTATAATTGATAATAAATTGATTTTCGCGCAAATTTCGATGACAAATAAAAGTGTATGAGGTACGGAAGATTTGGTAGTAAATGAAATCATGCAAAAAATTTGACGATTAACAATTTTATTAATCGCATTATCCATATGGCACCAGAAACTTGATTTTAATTGGGCATTTCATGGGTCGAATGATTAATAAGGGTGTCGTTGAATTATTCGCGCTACACGATTTAATCTTAATATCACAAATGTTTACATCCGATGCTTTTGAATCGACTCAAAAGCGTTACATTCTATTCGTGCTGTAGCTGGATTACATACATCTTGTACGCTCAGCATTAATCGAGCTTTCAGTCGTCTCCACCATAGAGAAGCTTTGTAACTGACATAGTCAGTAAGATATAAACAAAAAAATAGCGATACAATCAGTAAAATCACGATGGCTTGCAGAATGAAAATCTCTTAATACTAATACAAGATTTACGCCATCTCCGTTTGTTTTGACTGTTTGTGTTGGATTTAGCATTTACATGACTATTACATGTAGTCTTTCGATCCTCACTAATACGATCCAGTTCTTGAAGTCTTCGTTCTTCTAAAGAAAACACGATTCCCGTTATACTTTTTACGATTCTATCGCGTTGCGTAAAAAGGAAGATTCTAATTTGACAAGTATTATATACAATAAAAACTCTTTTGATTACATCATAATTCTGTATAGTCGCCATAATTTTAATGTTATAATAAATTTAATATATAACAAAAATAGCCTACCATTTAGCTGATGTTCTGTGTAATATACGGGATTATCATCAACCCCATAATGATATTCCATTAGATATGGTAAAACAGTCATACTATGACATCCGTTACTTTTAAGGGGAGGTATAGGTACTTCTTTCTGCATTTTAGGATGCTCGCATATGGTCCAAGCGTGTCTTTTAATCTGTTGTAATGTAAATCTTTTATCCGCATCTTTCTGTAACATTCCTTCTATGAGCGATTTTAATGGCTCCTTTACTTCTTTGGGTATAGTATATTCGCCTCTTCCAATGTTTTCATATAATTTATATATATTATCTCCTTCAAAAGGATATAAACCCGTTGTTATATTATACCTATAAAATACAAATATATTTTCCTTCTTCACGTTGTATATGCATTATATAATGCTATATAATTACTTACAATGTAACTCCGCTACTCCATATATCTACTTTAAAACCTGAGAAACTTTCGCAGCCATTTGCAATTTCTGGTGGTTGAAACGCTGGAGATCCCTGACCTATCGTACATGTATCGTCTTTGGAAAACATGTCTAATGCCTAGCACAATGGAGATGCGTAATCACAAATAGGAATGAAATACAAATGGTTGTGAAATATATGTTTGACATTTTTTAAATAGATATTGACTCTGTGTCCACAGACTACTACTTTGTTAGAAATTCCTGCTTTTTTTTTTTAAATCGGTTTTTATAATTTTAATTGCATATAAATTTGTAATCTAGTAATGAAGTTATAGAAGTTTTATGTTTGTACCTCTGCAACACCAAAGTCACTAATCTTTAAGGTACCATCTAAGGTTAATAACAAGTTTCCAGGTTTTATATCTTTGTGAACTATTCCTTTACTGTAAAGATACTCTAAACCATCCAACAACTGACAGAAATAGTCATGTGCCTGCCAAAGGGGAAGCTTCTTGGTTGGTGCGCTTTCCAACATATCCTGTAAAGGATCTAATAAATAAAAATCTAATTGTTGTTAATTCATGCAAGCCATTATTACAGACATCAAAAGCAAAAAATTCTCTATGTGGCTTCATTGTAGCTTTTCTTTTCTAGCTTATTAGAGAAAATCTCGCTTACGCGCGTACACACACACACACGCGCGCGCGCGCGCGCGCGCGCACGCACGCACGTATATATTTATTTATTATTATGTAAAATATATTACACAAATAATGTGAATTGTAAAATATAATTATAAATTCTTTGTTTCTAACTTAATTGGCTTCTTGAAAAAGTACTATAAGATGTCTTATAATTAATTATTTATCATTATTATTATACACATATTATATACATAATACTCAAATTCTGTAATATTTTAATATGGCAAATTATAAGCCTTCTTTATATGCAGCGATTAATAAATACAATGTTAAATATTTTTATTTCCATAATATATATACATATCGAAAACAATTAAAATATCTTGATACTAAAGATCAACATTGAAAGTCAATGATATATCAATGATATGAAAAACGATACAAACTCGAAATAAATCAATAATGCAATCATTTACGATTCGTAATGGCAATTATAGCGAGATAATCAGCTACGATATATTTCACAGAAATGTAAAATGATTACTGTTTCTATTTCTTGAAATTGTTTAGATTGACAATTTATATATGATATTCGTGCATAATAATCTAATATTTGAAATAATAAAAAAAAGGATGATTATTAAAATTTACCTGTAATCCACATACGCAAAATTCCATAACTAGATACATTTTCTCTTTCTCGTCACTATATAAAACATCTACGAGATTTATTACATTCTTGTGTCTTAATATTCTTAATAATTTTATTTCCCTATGAATAAGTATAAGATATCAGTTAATAACAAGTAAAAAAAGAAAAATTATCGTAATGGCCTATCGCATTTGTGTGTCTAGCGATAAAAGTTGAAATAAAATATAAAGCCAATGTAGGATTCATAGAAAGACATACATTAGATGAACATACCTTTGAACATTTTGTTCACCAT
Source organism: Cataglyphis hispanica (assembly GCF_021464435.1). Lineage (NCBI taxonomy): Eukaryota > Metazoa > Arthropoda > Insecta > Hymenoptera > Formicidae > Cataglyphis > Cataglyphis hispanica. Next base: position 7,931,826 of record NC_065963.1, read on the forward strand.
TCGGTATCCTACGAAGTTTTCTTTTCTTTAATATCTTTACCGCTCTTCGGCAGAGCGTTTGCGAATCCAATACTTCTTTTACTTTTCCATAACTACCTTCACCGAGAACGTCGCCCATGACATATTTACCGATAAATTTGCACTTTTTCTTTTTTTCTTCATATATAATTTGAGCTGAATCAACTCTGTGAAAAAACATGTTAATCTCGTCCAAGTCATAGTTTGGATCGTCATTGATCCACATGATTGGTTCCATGTCATGCAATAAATCATTTTCAATTTCTTCTTCGTCAGGATCACATATCGTTATTTTATTGTCCATTTTTTACTTTGTTAGAGTTTATAAACTATATTAGAGATCATGCGAATATGATTTAACCTAAAATACAACCGGCACGACCATTGTTGTGAACACTGGTGGGATGACGTGAAAAGCGCGATTACCATAGATTTACAAAATTTATAGATGATCAGCTCACAATACTATTTTATGCACTAGACTGTGGCCAGGGAATCGATCATGTAATTACACGTAAAACTTTTCATTTTTCACTTTCACTTTTCATTTTTCACTCATCCAGAGGATCGATCATGTACTTTTGCGATTGCTCCAGCTTGAGCGCTTGGCTCATTACATGATCGAGCGGAATCACAGAATTCACGTGAAACTTTTCACTTTTCCGCCCTTGAGAAAAAATTACACGATCGACTCCCAGAGCGATTAATAGCATATTCGATTTGTTAACTCTACCCGATCGAGTTGAGTCAGATCTCAAGTTCGATTTGAAACTCAATGACTCTAAACTATCATGGCGTAAAGCGGTTTATGATTGGTTTCGTGATTCCTAACCTCCATCAAAGAGTTTTTAACATCATTATTAATCATATTTTCATTATTACTACTTATTCTTTTTTTTTATTTTATATAATATAAACTTATATTTCTATGATGATGATGATCAAGAATAATGTTAAAGATTCTTTGATGGAGGTTATGAATCACGAAACCAATCATAAACCGCTTTCCGCCATGATAGTTTAGAGTCATTGAGTTTCAAATCGAATTTGAGATCTGACTCGACTCGACCCAGAGTCGGATAGAGTCAACAAATCGAATACACTAGAAGCCTGCTACATTCGAAAACGCCATTATCTTATCTAGATACACAAGATCTATGAACGCAAAAATCACATCGTGTATGCCGTGGCCTTTAGTTTTCATTGCACGTGCCTCTGATGGGTTTACTCCGATTTCTACCATCGCGTAGCGATTGAAGTAATGTTAAAAAAAGGTTCATTAGATGAATATATTTTCATCAAAATTTAAGTGAAACGGGTCATACTAAAAAACATTTACAGAAGATTTATTAATCATGAATACGATGAAGCAAGAAACGCATCGACCAGGTGTATTTAAACAATCTAATAAGCAACACAAGACTGGAAGACATCGTAGTAAAAGTGTTATCAATAACGAGCTTAAAGGTAAATTAAAAACATTTTAGAACAAAACAGATATAATAATTATAGCTAAAACTCATTTAATTAATAAGATTTTTTTTTAAGGCAATAAATTATTATATATTGATGTCTTAAGTAAAATATATTTTTCTTACATAATTCTTAAAATGTTTATCTTTTTCTTATATAGGTAAACAAAATATCAAAACATCATTGAAACATCTCAAGAAAAGTCTTCAGAGGGATGCACGTAGAAACCAATTGTTGCAAATCAGAAAAAAGAAACGCGAGGAAGTACTAATGCAAAAGAGAAATCTTGGCGGTTCTCATTCTGCGCCTATCCTTATTTGTATTATACCCTTGCAAAGTGATATAAATGTTCAGAATATTATGTCTGTTATAACTAGTATAGATGAAACTGCTAATATTACTACCAGTCCATGTGGGATCACGCATATAGGGTGTGCTGCAAAATTGCATGTTATTATTAGAAGACAAATTGAAAACTTGGCATTTATATTAATTGCTTAAATAAATATTTGTACAGGGTACCAAGGATGAAACAACGGTTTTCCATTATTGTACCATCAGTAGGTAATGTTTTAGCAACATTAGATGCAGCCAAAGTTGCTAATACGATACTTTTTATAACTTCTGTCGCTTGTCAATCAAATAGTGATATGGAAAGAGAAATTGTAGACGAATGGGGTAAAAAGATTATTGTGGCTTGCCTTGCTCAAGGTTTACCTACTACTATGTTTGCAGTACACAATATTCAGAGACTTCACATTAAAGTAAGTAATAAGTTTGTATCTTTAAATAAAGTATAAGTGCAAGATAATTATTTTTTATTTATTGTATTTTATAAATTTTATACTGTATATATAAGAATCTCATTAATTATTATTCAACATGAGTCAAATAATATAATAGAAACGTCAGGAATATAAACAATCTGTGCAACGTGCTATTTCTAAATGGCTTCCTGATGAGAAAGTATTTGAATTAGACACTGCGGACGATTGCTTGAATATGTTACGTCGTGTTGGATCACAAAAACAAAGAAATGTATTTTACAAAAGTATAAGGCCACATCTTTTAGCCGAAGAAATTTCCTTCAAATCTAATGAAGTATGTTGGTCTGTCTAAATATAATATTTTTAAATTATATATATGTGCACACACACATACATACATGCACACATATATACATATAAGCATAGTAGCAAGTAATTTAATAATTTAATACAAGTTCTTATTTAATCAGGATTCACTAGATTTTGGAACTCTCTCGGTCACTGGATATGTGCGAGGCATAACATTGTTGTCTGTTAATAATTTGGTTCACATACCTGGCTTCGGTGACTTTCAAATGTCGTGCATCAAAGTATCAGATGATCCATATGAAATTATATATACTAACCACAAGAAACGTTCTTTTAATGATGAGACGAAAACAAAAGAAAAAAACAAAACACAAGTAATCCTATATACCGCAGATCCTGAGAAACAGGTATATATATATATATATATATATATATATATATATATATATAATGTTAACAATCAAATATATGCTGTTAATAATCAAACATATATCTAACAAATTATTGCAAATAGTAAACACGAGTATAAGAATATGTCAGAATTATTGACAATTTATTTTTATTTAATTTTAAATAATAATAGTGAGATAACAATACCAGTGTATATCGCATTTAGAATTTATCAAAATTTATAGGAAAGTCTCGAAAGTGAATATATTCTTGACCCAATGGATGCTGAACAAACGTGGCCCACAGAAGAGGAATTGGCTGAAGTAGCCGCCAATAGAAAGAGAAAAATTGTAAAAGTTGTACCAAAAGGAACTTCTGAATATCAAGCTGCATGGATACCGGACGAAGAGGGAGGTATTGGTCGTTCTTTCTCTTCTTTTAATTCTTTATTTTCTTTATTTCTTTTCAAGTAAAAAAAAAAAAATGTTATGATCTCATTTAATAAGTTACTTTGAGAAACTTTTTTATTTTATTAGAAAGCCTTAGTGCATGTTCAGAGGAATTGGAAGACAATATGTCTGTGGAAGAAGCAAGATCTGAAATAGACAGTAATACAGATTTGGAAGATGACGAAGAGTATGAAACTATTACGATATCAGAAGCGGCAATGAATGAGGCGCATTATGACGAAGATATCGATATGCTTGAAGAGAAACAAGCCATGGAAAAGTTTAAAGGTAATATAATTGTATATGTATTTGCGTAATGTATTGTCTTTTTAATAATTTAATAAATAATTAATAAATTTAATAACACAGAGGCAAAATTGGACGCACAATTTCCGGATGAAGTAGATACACCCCAGGATACATTAGCTAAAACGAGATTTCAGAAATACCGAGGTCTTGAGTCGTTTCGTACCAGTCCATGGGATCCAAAGGAAAATCTTCCCGTCGATTATTCTCGGATAATTGAGTTTGCAGACTATGATCGCAGACGAAAACGTATTTATAAGGAATGCGAAGATATCGAAGAAGCTGTATGGGTAATATATGTGAAATTTCTTTTTTTTGCTATAAATATGTATGTATGTATGCATGTATGCATGTATGCATGTATGTATGTATGTATGTATGTATGTATATATATATATATATATATATATATATATATATATATATATGTATATCTTTTATTAAATATATATTTACATCTTGTTATTTTTATATAATATACATACATAAGATACATGATTTATATAATATATATGATTTTAGCCAGGAAGATATGTAACACTTGATATCATTGGCGTTAGTAGGGAAACATTTAAAGCATTTGCTACGATAGTGAATCAACCATTAATAGTGATTGGTCTACTTCCATATGAACACAAAATGTCTCTATTAAACGTCGTACTAAAACATTTAAATAATTACACATTACCGATTAAATCAAAGGAGAGATTGGTATTTCAGTGTGGATTTAGACGATTTATGGCATGTCCAATATTCAGTCAACATACAAATGGCAGTAAGCATAAGGTGGGTCAACACAGTCAATTTATAATAATTTATAGGAAATAAACAGAAAACATATAATGTGCATGAGAGTTTATAATTAATAATAATAAACATGTTTTATTTAGTACGAAAGATACTTTCATCCTGATAATACTGTTGTGGCAAGTATGTTCGCACCAGTTACTTTTTCACCATGTCCAATACTTTGTTATGTTGAAAATAAAGGAGAGCTTGTATGTATTCATTTTTTATTAATGTTATTAATATTATAATAAATTATCGTAAAGAAAATCAATAATTAATATTCTTATATTAAAATTTCCAAGGATAACAATATTGATTTCATCAATAATATTGATTTTAGGAATTAATCGCAACAGGAAATGTGTTATCTTGCAATCCTAATAGAATTGTCTTGAAACGATCTGTTCTAAGTGGTCATCCATATAAAGTAAATAAGAGATCGGTGGTTGTGCGTTTCATGTTTTTTAATCGCGAGGATATCGAGTGGTTCAAGCCTATTCAATTAAGAACAAAATATGGACGTAGAGGTCATATAAAGGAACCTCTTGGTAATTAATTAATTATTTTCAAATAATTGTCCTTTTCTACCATTTTACTGTCATATCTATATTTATATTCGCAACTAACTTTCACTATCTAATATATTTATAATTTTGTCATAGGTACACACGGTCATATGAAGTGTATATTCAATGGTCAGCTAAAATCTCAAGATACAATTTTAATGAATTTGTACAAACGAGTATTTCCAAAGTGGACTTATGAACCTTTATTAATAACGCAATTATCTTGTCAATCTGAAGCCATGCAGACAGAGTAAACTTTATTCATAGAATTAAGATATGTTTAATTATATATATATATATATATATATATATATATATATATATATATATAACAAATAAAAAAGAAAAAAAAAATATATATATATATACATACACACACCCTTAATCGAATTTATTTTAATAATGTCCATTGTTGTCAAACTGGCCAATCACAGCTATTCCTCTGAAGAATGGATTGACTGTGATTGGCCAGCTTTAGAACTATTAAACCCGATTACGGATGACATGTAAACGTAGTCTGCGATTGCTCAATTTTTTACGAATTACGACTCTATTGTAGATCACGCCTGTCGCATGAAAAATTTTTAACCGTAAAGGTATATTCAGATAAAATAAGCGCAGATAAATATGCAAGAGAATTAATTAGTCCATATAAGTATGCATTAAGAAAATGAACCAATCAGAATCCTAATGCAACATCTGGCCAATTAGCAATGTGAACTATATCGGATCCCATCCATTTAGCTTTGCATTATTTGACCTTGTGTATCCGGTTTATTAGCTGATAGAAAATTAATTATTATAAAAGAAACTATTATTTCCTAAACGTTAGAAACATTACAGACGTCTTTCCCAAATGATTTCACGTTGATTAAAATAAAAAAAGAATTTTTTAGAAATTATGTCTGCTAACTATATGCTACTAACGCTCAATTAATTTTCATTTATTAAAAACAAATTATTATTTCCTAAACTATGAGAATAAGAAATTCCTAAATTTGTCCAAACGATTGCAATAATAAAAAATAAAAAATACCAAATTTGTCTGCTAAGTATACGGAGGACCCTTCACTACTTTCGTGTGTATTAGTGCCACTTTTGAAGCAACGAGCAGCGGCAAAAAAATGCATGCGAGATCGAGCTAACCGAGATCGAATAATCGAGATTGTTTTGCGCG